>NC_140070.1:101475368-102006994 GCF_964194135.1 Talpa europaea | reverse complement strand
GGGGAGACTGCGGAGGCCCTCCCTGAGTGAGCAGGAACAAGGCGCCCAGGCAAGGGAGCTGGATTCAAAAGGCGCCATTCCCGCGCCACTGATCTGGGCTACAGCCTGCGTCCTGGAACTGAGGGCTTTGGAACTGAGACCCGGGGCACGAAATTAGGGGAAGACTGCGGAGGCCCTCCCTGAGTGAGCAGGAACAAGGCGCCCAGGCAAGGGAGCTGGACTCAAAAGGCGCCATTCCCGCGCCACTGATCTGGGCTACAGCCCGCATCCTGGAATTGAGGGCTTTGGAACTGAGACCCGGGCACGAAATTAGGGGGAGACGGCGGAGGCCCATCCTGAGTGAGCAGGAACAAGGCGCCCAGGCAGGGGAGCAGGATTCAAAAGGCGCCATTCCCGCCCCACTGATCTGGGCTACAGCCCGCGTCCTGGAACTGAGGGCTTTGGAACAGAGACCCGGGGCACGAAATTAGGGGCGTGGGTTCCCCACGACGGTGGGGCACAAGGCAGACACAGCACCCCAAAGCCGTTGAGGTGTACCCTACCATCCCCGCTCTGCTCCCTGTCCCACGGGGTGGAAAATCAGCTCCCCAAGGGCTCTAGGAGAGATCTCTGGCACCACCTAGCGACTTGAAGCCAGCAGAGGCTCCTGAAGGAGCTAGTGGCCAGCTGGGGAGTTTGCCCACACCGGGCCCCTTCCGAACAAGTAGTCTGAGCCCACAGGGAGAGCGAGCACCCACAGCCGGGGCAGACCAGGTGCGCAGAAGAGTGTGCCTGAGACCAGACACGCAGGGAGTGTGTCCCACATCACCATTTTAGAACAGGGACATTTCTTCAGTAAAGACTACCTGCAGAAGGCTTCCTCAGGAGCCAGAGGTGAGCGGGGGAAGTTCGCCCACGCCAGACCCCCTCTGGCCTGCAGTCCAAGCCCAGAGGGGAGCAGGAACCCACCGCCGGGGCAGACCAGGCGCACAGGGGAGTGTGTCCCTACATCGGCATTTTAGAACAGGGACCTTTCTCCAGTAAAGACTGCTTGAAACTGACAGATGACTCCTGGAAGAACCAGAGGGGAACAGAGAAGCCCACCCAAGATGCCGGCCAGTCCCAACTACACAGTGTCCCAACGCATACGGCAAATTAGAAAACAGACAGTAGGGAAGAGAAGAACCACACGCAACCTAGCAACTCTCCAGAGAAAAAGCACACCACAAAAAGAAAGCCAGCCCCCAGATTGCAAAGACAATAACTTGGAAGAATTTCTGAGCCTTCCAGAAAGAGAATTTAAAATTGCCGTGATTAAAAAACTAACAGAAGTCATAAAGGAAAACAATGATAAGGGAAAAATAATCAACGATCAGAAGAATGCAATTGAGTCCCTAGAGAGGGAAAACAATGGTCAGAAGAAAGAAATTGAGTCCCTAAAGAGGGAAGTAAAAGAAATGCAGGAGATCAAAGAATTAATGGAAGAACTAAAGAATTCTGGGAAAAGCAATGAAAGCAGAATAGATGAAATGGAAGAACGAATAAGTAATCTTGAAGACATAGAAATAAAAAGAACCAAAACAGAAAAGGAAAGAGAAGTACGAAGGAAAAAGAACGAAGAAAGACTTCGGGAACTATCTGACTCCATGAGGAAAGGAAATATAAGAGTTATAGGAATACCAGAAGGAGAGGAGAGAGATGTAGGAACAGAGAAAATATTCAAAGAGATAATTGAAGAGAACTTCCCAAATGTGAAGAAGGAGCTGAAAATTGATATACAAGAAGCAAGAAGAACACCAAACTTCCACGACGAAAGGAAAAATACAGCAAGACACATAATAGTAAAGCTCCCAAGAATCCAGGACAAGGAAAAAATAATGAAGCTGGCAAGAGGGAAGAAACAGATAACATTCAAAGGAAAACCAATCAGGCTGACATCAGACTTCTCCGAAGAAACACTACGGGCAAGGAGAGAGTGGAGGGACATAGTCAACAGACTCCAAGAAAACAGATGCCAACCAAGAATACTCTATCCCGCAAAGCTCTCCTTCCTCTTTGAAGAAAGAATATGGACCTTTCCAGACAAACAGAAACTCCGGAATTTCATTGCAACTAAACCCCCACTCCAAAAAATACTACAAGGAGTCCTAAAGCCAGAACCTCAGAGGGACGAATAACAATGAAAGAAGGCCAAAAAAAAAAGTTATTAAAAGAATAAATAAATAAAATCAAAGGAAAGACAAACACAATGGCAAATACAGATGTTAACATATCAATAATAACTCTGAATGTAAATGGACTAAACTCTTCAATAAAAAGACACAGAGTTGCAGCCTGGATTAAGAAACAAAACCCAACCTTTTGCTGTCTCCAGGAAACACATTTAGCTACAAAAGATAAAAATAGGCTCAAAGTTAAAGGATGGAAAACAATCCTACAAGCAAATGGACCAAAAAAGAAAGCAGGAACAGCTATACTTATATCAGATAAAACAGATTTCAAACTCAAAAAGATAAAAAGAGACCCCAAGGGTCACTACATTATGATCAAGGGGACAATACTTCAAGAAGAAATAACACTCATTAACATATACTCACCAAACGAAGGAGCACCAAAATATATCAGACAACTGTTGTCCTCTCTGAAAACAGACATCAGAGAAAACACATACGTAGTGGGAGACTTCAACACACCACTATCAACAATGGATAGATCAACAAGACAAAAAATAAGTAAAGAAACTAAAGCTCTAAATAAGGACCTAGAGCAATTGGGCTTAACAGACATCTATAGAACACTAAACCCCAAAAAAACGGAGTACACATTTTTCTCAAGCGCACACGGATCATTCTCCAGGATCGATCACATACTGGGGCACAAGACAAACATCAACAGATACACCAAGATTGAAATCATATCAACCATCTTTTCTGACCATGAAGGCATCAAACTAGAAATAAACCATAAAAAGAAGGCAAGGAACTTTCCTACCTCATGGAGATTAAAAACCACACTACTGGAAGACCATTGGACTAATGAGGAGATCAAAGAAGAAATTAAAAAATTTTTTGAATTGAACGACAAGGAGGACACCAATATCCTAAATGTATGGGATGCAGCAAAAGCAGTAATAAGAGGAAAATATATAGCAATAGAAGCTCACATCAAGAAACAAGAAAGAACGCAAAGAAACAACCTAATCTCGAAGCTCAAAGATCTAGAAAAAGAACAACAAAAAAACCCCAAAACCAGTAGAAGAAAAGAAATAATAAAAACCAAAGCAGAAATAAATGAAATTGAAACTAAAAAAACAATCCAAAAGATCAATGAAACCAAGAGCTGGTTCTTTGAAAAAATCAATAAAATAGACAAACCCCTAGCCAGGCTCACAAAGGAAAAAAGGGAGAAAGCACAAATAAACAGGATCATCAATGAAAGAGGAGAAATCACAACGGACACAGCAGAAATCAAAAGAATAATCAGTAACTACTATGAACAGTTATATGGAAACAAGTTTAACAATCTAGAGGAGATGGACAAATTCCTACAACTCTACAATCACCCAAAGCTAGATAAAGAAGAAATAGAACACCTAAACAGACCAATTACAATTAGCGAAATTGAAATGGTAATAAAAAACCTCCCCAAAAACAAAAGCCCAGGACCTGATGGATTTACAAATGAATTCTACCAAACATTCAGAGACGAATTAGTGCCTATCCTTCACAAACTCTTCCAAAAAATTGAGAAGGAAGGGACAATACCAAACACGTTTTATGAAGCCAACATTACACTAATACCAAAACCGAACAAGGACAACACAAAAAAGGAAAACTACAGGCCAATCTCCCTAATGAACACTGATGCAAAAATCCTCAATAAAATTTTAGCTATCAGAATCCAACAATGTATCCATAAGATAATTCACCACGACCAAGTTGGATTCATTCCAGGGGCACAAGGATGGTTTAACATCCGAAAATCAATCAACGTTATCCAACACATCAACAAAAAGAAATATAAAAACCATATGATAATATCAATAGATGCTGAGAAAGCTTTCGACAAAGTGCAACACCCATTCATGATAAAAGCCCTTGAAATTCTTGGGATACAAGGAACATACCTCAACATCATAAAGGCCATCTATGACAAGCCAACAGCCAGTATCATTCTCAATGGTGAAAAGCTGAAAGCAATTCCATTAAGATCTGGAACAAGACAAGGATGTCCACTCTCACCATTGCTTTTCAATATAATACTGGAAGTCCTAGCCAGGGCAATAAGACAAGAGAAAGACATCCAAGGAATCCAAATAGGAAAAGAAGAAGTCAAACTATCACTATTTGCAGACGATATGATATTATATATAGAGAACCCCAAAAACTCCACAGAAAAGCTAATTCAACTCATCAATCAGTTCAGTAAAGTGGCAGGATACAAAATCAACACGCAAAAGTCAGTAGCCTTCCTATACACAAACAATAAATCTGAAGAAGAAGAAATCAAAAAGACCATCCCTTTTGTTATTGAAACAAAAAAAATCAAATATTTGGGAATAAATCTAACAAAAGAGGTAAAGGACCTATACAAAGAAAACTATAAAACACTGTTAAAAGAAATAGAAGAGGACACAAAGAAATGGAGAGACATCCCCTGCTCGTGGATTGGAAGAATAAACATTATTAAAATGGCCATCCTTCCAAAAGCAATATACAGATTCAATGCTATTCCAATCAAAATTTCAATGTCATTCTTCAAAGAAATAGAACAATTATTGATGAAATTCATATGGAATCACAAAAAACCCCGAATAGCCAAAGCTCTCCTGAAAAAAAAAGAAGGGAATGGAGGCATTACACTCCCAGACTTCAAACTATACTACAAAGCCATAATCATCAAAACTGCATGGTATTGGAACAAGAACAGACATACAGACCAATGGAATCGAATAGAAAATCCAGAAATAAACCCACAGATTTATGGTCAACTAATCTTTGACAAAGGAGCAAAGAATATGCATTGGAGCAAAGAAAGTTTGTTCAATAAATGGTGCTGGGAAAACTGGGTCGCTACATGCAAAAGAATGAAGCTTGACCACCACCTCACACCATACACAAAAATCAACTCAAAATGGATTAAAGAACTAGACATAAGACCTGAAACCATAAAATATATAGAAGGAAATATAGGCAAAACACTACGTGATTTGCACATCAAAGACATCTTTACAGACACATCACCCAAAGCAGTGATAGTGAAGGCAAAGATAAACAGCTGGGACTACATCAAATTAAAGAGCTTTTGCACAGCAAAAGAGACAATAACAAAAACAAAGAGAAACCCCACCAACTGGGAGAACATTTTTGCACCCAACACTAATGATAAAGGACTGATCACAAAAATCTGCAAAGAGCTGATGAGACTCAACAACAACAAAGAAAATAATCCAGTCAAAAAATGGGCAGAAGAGCTTAAAAGAAACTTCTCTGAAGAGGAAATGCAAATGGCCAACAGGCATATGAAAAAATGTTCAACATCACTTGTCATCAGGGAAATGCAAATCAAAACTACCATGAGATACCATCTTACACCAGTGAGAATGGCACATATTAAAAAAACTAGCAACAACAAATGTTGGCGAGGGTGTGGAGAAAAAGGAACTCTTCTGCACTGTTGGTGGGAGTGCAAACTGGTCCAACCACTGTGGAAAGCTGTGTGGAGATTTCTGGATCTACTAAACATAGAGCTTCCATATGATCCAGCAATTCCACTCCTAGGTATTTACCCAAAGGACACAGAAACATCAATTCCAAAGAACACCTGCACCCCTATGTTTATAGCAGCACTGTTTACAATAGCTAAGCTTTGGAAACAACCCAAATGCCCAAAAATAGATGACTGGATCAAGAAGATGTGGTACATATATACCATGGAATATTACTCAGCATTCAAAAAAGATAAACACATGCAATTTGCAGCAACATGGATGGCGCTGGAAGGGATCATGCTCAGCGAAATAAGCCAAAAAGAAAAAGAAAAATACCGGATGGTCTCACTCATAGCAGGAATCTAGAAAACTTAAATAAGGGACCAGGAAAATGAATAACTATAAGAAAGTGAAAATCAAAATCAACAAAAAACTATGAACCAGAGACACTTTTAGGGGGGCGGGGGCGGGAGGGGAGGGATTGGGGTCAGAATGGGGGGGGCTGCAATTGTATGGGGAATATAACAATAAAATTTATTTAAAAAAGAAAAAAAAATAATAATAAATAAAATAAAATAAAAAAAAAAAAAAGTATAACCTAAAAAAAAAAAAAAAAAAAAATAAATAAATAAATAAATGTCAGAAAAGGATAACCACACTAAAATTTTCAAATATGCAGACATTTCCTTCATTTCTTGTGTCTTCTCTAATAATGGTCAAGGTTTTCTCCATGCAAGTTAACACTCTCTTACTTCAGAGTTGTATCATCTCATTACTGCACATTATTTGAATCTGGAATTAAAGGGCGGAGTCACAGACTTAGCGTAACTAGTCAACTTCAAGAAGTAGTACAGCATGAGGTTGATTATCCTTGCCAAAAAAAAAGGGGGGGGGCAGCCAGCCAAGGGTTTGGAAGATGAGAGGCTAATAGAACTCAAGATGTCCATTATAGGTGTCTCTCACTTCAAGAGTATCTTCTTCTCTTTGATAGATGAATTTTCATTTTCTTTAGTAAATAGGATATTAAGGAAAGGTGATCTATTTCTGATTCTATGATACTGTATTTTTTCAAATTAACAACTATAATTTGTTTCTTTTGCTTCACCAAAAAGCCTCCAAGGGAAATTCCCCCTTCCAAGTTGAATTTATCCCAAAAATGGAAAAATGTTTAAAATGGGAGAATCTGTTAACATATTTCAAAAAATTAATGATAATCTTAATACCTATAGAAAAACATTCAATAAAATCAAACGTTCATAATTGAAAGCTCTTAGAATATTAGAAATGGGTGGAAACTTTTTAACTTCATAAAAGCAACCAACTAAAACCCTACAGTAAACATTTTACTTAATGCTGGAATGTTAGAAAATCTTCCTTTAAGGGCTGCCATTATATAGTTAGTCAAAACTGTACTGACTTCCTACCCAATACAATGAACACATAAAAACATTGGAAAGAAAGACACAAACTTTGTATTTACTATGCTTTTCTCTATAGAATATTTCAGATACTATAAGGACAGTTTACAAAAACAAAACATTCAGTGATTAATTTGAATGCAAAAATAACAATTGTATACTAGTATAATAGTATACTATTATAAAATGAATTTTAAGAAAATTCACAGGGAAAATAAAACTTATAAGGTACTTAGAATTAAACTAACACATGTAAAACTTTTGTGAAAACTTATAAAGCTATGAAAAAAAAACACAGAAAACCAAAGTAAATATATCATACTTACACAGAAAATACTATCTCATTTATAATAATGTAAATTATCTTTAATAATGTACATGTTTCAAACAAAATCCCAGTAAGGATTTACACAGAGCTTGGTAAACTGATCCTACATTCACACAGGAGAAAACATAGTCAGAAAAAGTTAAGATGGGGGAGGGAGAAGAGGAAGGAGGGCCTACTGGATATCAGGACATTTCATATTCTTATTATTACTAAAAAGTTTGATATTAGTAAAATAAGAGGTAAATAATCACTATTTCCCCCAATTCTAATCTCCAGTATCCTCCCAGATTTATACATATCCTTTCAAGTTTTTTTATCTTGGACATTTGAAAACATAAATAAAAGTATTAACGCTTTAGTCAAGTGATTTTATATTGTACAATTCTTTTTAAAAACTGGTTTAAAGAATTTTCCACATCATAACAGCACTTCAGAACATGGATATATCAAAAATTATTTATACAATTTTCTATTAATAGACATTTAAGTTGTTTTCATTATTTTGCCTGGGTAATATAAATGGGATAGATATCTGAAATGGATTTTCTAGGTCAAAATGATACATGTTCTAAATGTTGATAATGCTAAACTATCCAAACAAGTATATATGCTTACCATTGCTGTATCTGGATGCCATTTTCATTATCTGATATTATTGCTGTTTTTAATTTTATGCCTGTCTGATAGGGGGATATGATATATTGCATTCTCCTTGTGATTACTAGTGGAACTATTTCCTTCTTACTGCTAAATCCTGCTCTCTAGAGCTAACTGGCTAACTCACCTTCATTTCTTACCATTCTCTATTAGTCAATTTACTTTCATATTTTGAAATATAATTACATTGTTTTGCTTTTTTTTAGTTGACATTATATAGATTTCCTACTATGAAAGATGACGATTCAGTAAAAGTTCTGTGTATATATTGCATGTTCATATTTACCTGCTGTAAATACAGCAAATGTTGTTTCCCAACTTGTTGTCTATATCTGATCATGATTATCTTGCTGTGTATATTCCTTAAAGTTCTTAGGTTTTGTGTCTTGCCTACAGATGCCCCTACTTCACAGTATCAAGCCAGTTCCTATAGCTTCTTCTGAAAATTTCTGGGTTGTTATTTTAACATTTGTGTTTTCTCCATCTGGAATTTACTTTAGTAAACAGTATAAACTTAAACAGTTACTATTTTTCTCAAAATGGACAGCCAGTTGCCCAACACCATTAATTCAATAGTTTATCAATGCCCTGAAATATCTTCTCTAAAATATGAAAAATTCTCCCAAATGCCTGAATCATTTCTGGAATATATATATTTACATCTATTGTTTTCCTTGTATTCCTCTGTATTAATATCACAATGGAATTCTTTTTCAAAAATGCCTTGGTTGTTCTTAAACATTTTCTTTTTCTTATAAATTTTAAAATCTGCTTATGAAATTAGTAATTCTAATGACACCTGATTCGAATTACTTCATATTTATGGATTAATTTGGAGAAATCCACTGTTGTTCCATTACCATCATGCAGACTTGCATTTCAGGCTCAGTACTTTTTAGGTTAACTCAGTTTCTTTCCTTTAAAAATAACAAAGAATCAAATCTTTGCTATATAATTCACTTAAGTTTTTTCTATAGTACTTAGCAAAAATAATATACTTTAAGAGAGATAATATTTATAATGAAAATGATACTTCAGGTCTTTTGATGTTATCAACTTTGTTTCTTCATTATCGAAGAAAAATTATTAATCAAGATAAGAATTATTTCTATAATCTGAGATTTTCTATATCATTATCTATTAACAAAAGCGAGAATTGACTTATACATTCTATTTAATATTTAACTTAATACGTTTTATTTAATATTGGCCATTTATTATCAAAACTGAAAAATGTAAGTCAATGATTAATACTGATAATCACATTGATAAGTTCAAACACAGAATATTTGAAAATTAAAGCTTTTCCATGCCTTCCTCAAAATTCCAGAATTAAATATCAACTTTAGTTCTGCTGTAACTAAAGACTTAATTTGGGAACATTATTAGTGTAAATAATACATTCATTTATTTGCTCATCATTCATTTAATGTATTTTAATTTTAGATTACACTTAACGCTATGAACTGTGCTAGACTTTTGGTATAAAATGGTAAGAAACAGTTTTTTCAAGAATGAGGAAAAAAAATGGTATTGTAATACTCACTTTCCCTTCATCTCTTGGGCTATCACTTAAATGTACAACTGGACCTGGATGAGTCTTTGTGGATCTGTTAAATTAATTCAAAACAGTAGTTAAAACAAAAACATTAAAACACCTTACCATTATAAACTGTTATATATAAAAAGAAATTGTTATTATACTGGAATATGCTCCCAATATTTTGAAGTCCAGTTTAGATTGGCACTTTCTATTATTTTTCTTTAAGACTACTTCTCTTCCTCCTACTAAGGTAGGTGTGTTTTTATTTTTCAAATCATGCTTTAAGAACATGGAACCACATAAAAATGGAATTCCTCACAAGATCTGAGTCTCTATTGGAAACAAAACTTTTACTTATGCAAATGAAAATTTCTACAGTTACAAGGCTGATGCTGTAAACCTGTTCCAACCAAATTGCAAAGTACAGTACATACCTGGTATAAGAATTCCTTTGACATGAAATCTGATTTGCTCCTAAAGAAAAATACAGTGGCTCCTTGATTTACAAAGAAACTCTTTAATGATAGCAAGTTTACAGAAAACTAAAACCATGCTAAAAAACTTGGGAAACCAGTTGTGTCTCATTTAGCAGGTTTTCTAGGGTAATCAATAACAGATAATTATAAGAGCATATTGTTAAAAGGACCTATGTTCTGTCAATCTGACTTTAAATTCTACTCTGGTATTTGGCATATTTATTTTATATTCCCAACTTTGACATATATCATTGTTGAACATGAACTACTAACTACTACTTCATTAGTTTTATCCTTAATTTTCTCATCCAAAAATGGAGGTAGAAGCTATTCTATCAAATAAATGAATGTGAGGATTAGAAACTAGTATACAAATAGCACCTAATTTATTGACAAAACATAGTAAGTTCTCAATAACTAATATGTATATTTATTTTGAATCATAGAAATAATAGTATATCAGGATTATTGTTTGCATTCTAGGATACATGCAAGAAGAAACTAAACAGAACTTCATAAAAAGATTAGAGTTTTTTACTTCTATATTTATATGTGATATTTACATATAAATACATTGCTTAATGATAGTATAAAATGCTTCTGATAAGGGACAATGTCCTTCAGTTGTCCTTGGGAACTAATAATATTCCATAAGCCATAACCCCCTATCTCTTGGGTTTGACTAGAATAACAAACACTAAAATGTGCTCCATGATCAACTAGTGAATATATAAAATGTTTCACATAAAGGGTTTTGCACAACAAAAAGTTTTGGGAAACCCTAATTTAAAGTGAAATATCTTTCTTCTACAGAGCTTCTTTGGATCATAATATGCAGAGCATATTATTGCAATAAGCATTGCAAATCTCCAGTATTTAAAGTATTTAAACCCTAATTTAAAGTGAAATATCTTTCTTCTACAGAGCTTCTTTGGATCATAATATGCATAGCATATTATTGCAATAAACATTGGCAAATCTCCAGTATTTTCCAGAATTATTGGTCCACTGAATTTATTTTCAGTAACCATATTAAAAAAAAAAATCACAAGTATACTTTGAGATACACTATAATTAGACCATATGTGAGAATTTTACATTTAGATTCTCAGACTCTCTGGAACATAAAAGTTCAGAAAATAATCATCATTAAATTTCAGTTATTTTTAATAATTTCTTTAGACTAGAAGAATATTATTTACCATTTTTTTAAAAGTTTTTTTACTTATTTATACACGCACTGGGTACAGTCAGAGGCGTGGGAGGGTGAGAGAATTCACCAGAGCCAGAGCAGGGAGCAGAGCAGGCAGAAGCACCGAAGCACATTGCTGAGGGGAGCAGCGGGCGGCAGGAGAGGTCTGCGCGCCATGTGGGCCCCTCCTCCGGTGGCCAGGGAGCAGCCGGGGATCGAACCGGCGCTACAGAGGCTGCGGGCAGCTTCGCAACCCAGCGCTCAACTGCTGCGCCACCAGGGAGGCCCTTATTTACCGTTTTTAAAAAAACTAAGAAGATACCAAAGGTTAAGAGAAACAGCCTCATATTATTGCACTACCTAGATATATTAATATGTTGATGAATTTTATCTGACTTATTTACTATCATTGAACTTCCCAAAACTACCAAATGTTAACTTGCTAGACTTATGACCATCAGAAAATGACAAAAAAAAAAGCTGTGTATTCTAGATTCTATAAATCTCACAAAAACTATTTTAGATAAAATTATTAAATTTAAGTAATATCCATCTAAATAATGCCCAGTAATTCATTTAAGACCCCCTATTTATTTTTCTTCCTCCCATTCACTACAATGGCTTCTTGAAAGTTTCATTTGTGTACTTTTCCCCTTTCCTTGTATCTTAAATATTTGATTCCTTTGTATGCCATCCTAGATTGCTATCTGTTCCTATTTTGTATGTGGTTATAAATACAAGAGTCCACAGGAATTTTTGCAAATTAGAGAGACTAAGACCATGCCAAATTAGATAGGACATTACCCATCTAAGAAAGGAAAGCTGTTACTCATTTCCAACTGATGATTGTCTCATTAATTTTTTTCATGAAAAACTGAAATTTAAGTTTTCTTTTCTACTTCACCTATTTTAAATAAAAGAAACTTAAAATTCAGAACATCTAAATACTTTGACGGTCAAACAACCTCTGAGCCAGAATCAGTTCATTGTCTACTAGTTTGCTACCTCTTTTCTATACACATTTCATGCACAATGTCATCTCTTCTCATAGTTTCGACATTATGTAAATTATGATCTCATTACCTTCAGAACCGTACATCCCACCTCCTACCATTCTTCTATACCAATCCCATTTGAATATCTTATAAACACTCGCAACTCATCCTAGCTAAAATTGAACTCAAATACCAGGTGATTTCACTTACGTGGAATATAAAGAAATAAAGAAACAGAAAAAACTACTCCAAAAACAAACCCTAGAAACCTGGCTGCATAATTGAGGGTACCAGAGTGGAAAATGGGAAGGGAGCAGAGGGAAGAGGGGGTACAATGAACTATGCTGAAGGATTATGGGTGGTTCTGTCATTGGTGTGGTGTGATAATGTACATTTGAAAAAGTGTGAACCTATACCCCTAAGTCATATACAATATTGTAAACCAATGTTACTTTAATAAAAAATAATGTAATTCAATAAATATATAAACAAAATTTAATTCATTATTTTACTCCCAGTCTATTCAATTACCTGCATACTTTCACTGAATAACACCATTTCAACATAGTTGCTCAAGTCAAATACCTTGGGTTCACCCCTAATTCTTCTGTTATTCTTACGTCTTTCCGTAACAGCCAAGTCTTGCTTCTCAATTCTTCCTACAAATATCTCTTTAACATGTTGGTTTATTTTTATTCATAAAACTGCCATCATAATTTTTACCAAGATTACAGTCTGGTATCTCTTCAATCTCCACAGTGGCATTCAGAGTAGTCTTCATAAATGCAAATTTTCTCAAGTCCATTTTCTGCTTAAAAGTCTCCAAAACCTAGCTCCTAGACTTAAAGTCCAAACTTCACAAATTGGCTTATGAGGCCTTTCATTTTTTATACCCTAATTACACCCTAAGTCTTATCTCTTCATATCCTTACCCTAGCCTTTTTAACCCACTACACTACTTAAAATCTCTGTGCATGGAACAAAAACTTTCACCTTCCATCATTTAAACCTATTCCCTCTCCCTGGGACACCCTCACCCCCATTCTTAATTTAACTGAAACTGATCCTTCAGATCTAAACATAAATAGAGCTTTCTTTCACAGATACTTTTCTTGAGATCCCATGTGCATATAGGTGGCTTTGCTAATAGAATTACCACATCTTTATCATCTTTATTAGATTGGAAGCCCTAAGAGGAGAGAAACTATGTCTTCCAAGCTTGAACGACTGTTACTTAAACACAAACTGTTAGCTAATTAATTCTGAATAACATGTTCAAATTTTAATCACATGTAGAAAAAATATTACTTTTGCTATATAGTGGTAGGGCTTAGATGAATAAACAGCTATTTCTGTGCTATAAAATGGAATATATTCATATAGAAATATTTTTAATGTCAGTTCTGTAGTACTATTTTATGAGGCATTTTATAAACATCACTATTTCTATGAAAGATGTGTTATAGTTTCCAAATAATCAATGTATACATTTTGGGAACACTAATAATTTTGGCAATTGTCTATAATTACAATTAGGAAAATTCACTAAAGGTAGAAACAAGATAAAAAAAATTGAATGAAAAGTACTTCAAGTAAGGACTTAAAAGAGAAATAGTGTTATATCTCTTAAAGACAATATATTTTGCATGTCATGTTTAGAAAATGTATTAAAAGTATCTAAAATTTTATTTACAAGATGACTAATTAAATATGTATTCTGTTATTATCTTGATACATTAACAGGCAATGGCATTTGTTTTCTAATGTACTTCAAGAGATAAAGCAAATAGAGTCCATAAAACTGAAAGCTGACATTTAAAATATAACAATGGAGGAAAAGAGAAACAGCTGGGATCATATCAAACTAAAAGCTATATAGCAAAAAAGACATAAACCAAAACAAAGAGACACCCTACTGATTGGGAGAAAATTTTTGCACTCCATGCAACTAATAAGGGACTTATCACAAAGATCTACAAAGAGCTCACACAACTCAACAAAGTAAACTATCCGTCAAAAATGGATACAAGAGCTAAAAAGACACTTCTCCAAAGAGGAAATGCAAATGGTCAATCAGTACATGGAAAAATGTTCAACATCACTGATAATCAGGGAAATGCCAATCAAAACCACAATGAGCCCGAAGAAGAAAGTTGCCATAAAAGAGGACGAGAAGGGAGGGAAGCGCAGAACCCTGCTCCCCTCCCCCGCCCACAGAGGCGGCACTCTCCGACCGGCAGAGACGAGGGAAACAACAAACCAAAACGCCCAACAAGAAAAACGGATGCAGCAAGCGGGACTGTGAGTGGAAAGGAACTATTTCAGCCACCACACCCCGTGAACGGGAGCTGAGGCGAACCCTGCAGGATCCGCCGCGGAGGTGAGCTCCAGGCGCCATTAAAGAGAGCCCCGCCCACCAGGAGGAGACCGGCACCAGCACACAGCCCCAGCCGCCCGGTAAGCTTGCGCGAAAGCGGCGCTCGGATTGCAGCTGCCCAGGCCCCTGCGCCTGCGACCTAGGCTTGCGGGGAGACGGCGGAGGCCCTCCCTGAGTGAGCAGGAACAAGGCGCCCAGGCAGGGAAGCGGGATTCAAAAGGCGCCATTCCCGCGCCACTGATCTGGGCTACAGCCCGCGTCCTGGAACTGAGGGCTTTGGAACTGAGACCCGGGGCACGAAATTAGGGGCGTGGGTTCCCCACGACGGTGGGGCACAAGGCAGACACAGCACCCCAAAGCCGTTGAGGTGTACCCTACCATCCCCGCTCTGCTCCCTGTCCCACGGGGTGGAAAATCAGCTCCCCAAGGGCTCTAGGAGAGATCTCTGGTGCCACCTAGCGACTTGACCCCAGCACAGGCTACTGAAGGAGCTACTGGCCAGCTGGGGAGTTAGCCCACACCGGGCCCCTTCTGAACAAGTAGTCTGAGCCCACAGGGAGAGCGAGCACCCACAGCCGGGGCAGACCAGGCGCGCAGAAGAGTGTGCCTGAGACCAGAAGCGCAGGGAGTGTGTCCCATATCACCATTTTAGAACAGGGACATTTCTTCAGTAAAGACTACCTGCAGAAGGCTTCCTCAGGAGCCAGAGGTGAGCGGGGGAAGTTCGCCCACGCCAGACCCCCTCTGACCTGCAGTCCAAGCCCAGAGGGGAGCAGGAACCCACCGCCGGGGCAGACCAGGCGCACAGGGGAGTGTGTCCCCACATCGGCATTTTAGAACAGGGACCTTTCTCCAGTAAAGGCTGCTTGAAACTGACAGATGACTCCTGGAAGAACCAGAGGGGAACAGAGAAGCCCACCCAAGATGCCGGCAAGTCCCAACAACACAGTGTCCCAACGCATACGGCAAATTAGAAAACAGACAGTAGGGAGGAGAAGAACCACACGCAACCTAGCAACTCTCCAGAGAAAAAGCACACCACAAAAAGAAAACCAGCCCCCAGATTGCAACGACAATAACTTGGAAGAATTTCTGAGCCTTCCAGAAAGAGAACTTAAAATTGCCGTGATTAAAAAACTGACAGAAGTCATAAAGGAAAACAATGATAAGGGAAAAATAATCAACGATCAGAAGAATGCAATTGAGTCCCTAGAGAGGGAAAACAATGGTCAGAAGAAAGAAATTGAGTCCCTAAAGAGGGAAGTAAAAGAAATGCAGGAGATCAAAGAATTAATGGAAGAACTAAAGAATTCTGGGAAAAGCAATGAAAGCAGAATAGATGAAATGGAAGAACGAATAAGTAATCTTGAAGACACAGAAATAAAAAGAACCAAAACAGAAAAGGAAAGAGAAGTACGAAGGAAAAAGAATGAAGAAAGACTTCGGGAACTATCTGACTCCATGAGGAAAGGAAATATAAGAGTTATAGGAATACCAGAAGGAGAGGAGAGAGATGTAGGAACAGAGAAAATATTCAAAGAGATAATTGAAGAGAACTTCCCAAATGTGAAGAAGGAGCTGAAAATTGATATACAAGAAGCAAGAAGAACACCAAACTTCCACGACGAAAGGAAAAATACAGCAAGACACATAATAGTAAAGCTCCCAAGAATCCAGGACAAGGAAAAAATAATGAAGCTGGCAAGAGGGAAGAAACAGATAACATTCAAAGGAAAACCAATCAGGCTGACATCAGACTTCTCCGAAGAAACACTACGGGCAAGGAGAGAGTGGAGGGACATAGTCAACAGACTCCAAGAAAACAGATGCCAACCAAGAATACTCTATCCCGCAAAGCTCTCCTTCCTCTTTGAAGAAAGAATATGGACCTTTCCAGACAAACAGAAACTCCGGAATTTCATTGCAACTAAACCCCCACTCCAAAAAATACTACAAGGAGTCCTAAAGCCAGAACCTCAGAGGGACGAATAACAATGAAAGAAGGCCAAAAAAAAAAGTTATTAAAAGAATAAATAAATAAAATCAAAGGAAAGACAAACACAATGGCAAATACAGATGTTAACATATCAATAATAACTCTGAATGTAAATGGACTAAACTCTTCAATAAAAAGACACAGAGTTGCAGCCTGGATTAAGAAACAAAACCCAACCTTTTGCTGTCTCCAGGAAACACATTTAGCTACAAAAGATAAAAATAGGCTCAAAGTTAAAGGATGGAAAACAATCCTACAAGCAAATGGACCAAAAAAGAAAGCAGGAACAGCTATACTTATATCAGATAAAACAGATTTCAAACTCAAAAAGATAAAAAGAGACCCCAAGGGTCACTACATTATGATCAAGGGGACAATACTTCAAGAAGAAATAACACTCATTAACATATACTCACCAAACGAAGGAGCACCAAAATATATCAGACAACTGTTGTCCTCTCTGAAAACAGACATCAGAGAAAACACATACGTAGTGGGAGACTTCAACACACCACTATCAACAATGGATAGATCAACAAGACAAAAAATAAGTAAAGAAACTAAAGCTCTAAATAAGGACCTAGAGCAATTGGGCTTAACAGACATCTATAGAACACTAAACCCCAAAAAAACGGAGTACACATTTTTCTCAAGCGCACACGGATCATTCTCCAGGATCGATCACATACTGGGGCACAAGACAAACATCAACAGATACACCAAGATTGAAATCATATCAACCATCTTTTCTGACCATGAAGGCATCAAACTAGAAATAAACCATAAAAAGAAGGCAAGGAACTTTCCTACCTCATGGAGATTAAAAACCACACTACTGGAAGACCATTGGACTAATGAGGAGATCAAAGAAGAAATTAAAAAATTTTTTG
Organism: Talpa europaea; assembly: GCF_964194135.1. Lineage (NCBI taxonomy): Eukaryota > Metazoa > Chordata > Mammalia > Eulipotyphla > Talpidae > Talpa > Talpa europaea. The sequence continues at coordinate 101,989,433 of NC_140070.1, read as the reverse complement.
AATTGAACGACAAGGAGGACACCAATATCCTAAATGTATGGGATGCAGCAAAAGCAGTAATAAGAGGAAAATATATAGCAATAGAAGCTCACATCAAGAAACAAGAAAGAACGCAAAGAAACAACCTAATCTCGAAGCTCAAAGATCTAGAAAAAGAACAACAAAAAAACCCCAAAACCAGTAGAAGAAAAGAAATAATAAAAACCAAAGCAGAAATAAATGAAATTGAAACTAAAAAAACAATCCAAAAGATCAATGAAACCAAGAGCTGGTTCTTTGAAAAAATCAATAAAATAGACAAACCCCTAGCCAGGCTCACAAAGGAAAAAAGGGAGAAAGCACAAATAAACAGGATCATCAATGAAAGAGGAGAAATCACAACGGACACAGCAGAAATCAAAAGAATAATCAGTAACTACTATGAACAGTTATATGGAAACAAGTTTAACAATCTAGAGGAGATGGACAAATTCCTACAACTCTACAATTACCCAAAGCTAGATAAAGAAGAAATAGAACACCTAAACAGACCAATTACAATTAGCGAAATTGAAATGGTAATAAAAAACCTCCCCAAAAACAAAAGCCCAGGACCTGATGGATTTACAAATGAATTCTACCAAACATTCAGAGACGAATTAGTGCCTATCCTTCACAAACTCTTCCAAAAAATTGAGAAGGAAGGGACAATACCAAACACGTTTTATGAAGCCAACATTACACTAATACCAAAACCGAACAAGGACAACACAAAAAAGGAAAACTACAGGCCAATCTCCCTAATGAACACTGATGCAAAAATCCTCAATAAAATTTTAGCTATCAGAATCCAACAATGTATCCATAAGATAATTCACCACGACCAAGTTGGATTCATTCCAGGGGCACAAGGATGGTTTAACATCCGAAAATCAATCAACGTTATCCAACACATCAACAAAAAGAAATATAAAAACCATATGATAATATCAATAGATGCTGAGAAAGCTTTCGACAAAGTGCAACACCCATTCATGATAAAAGCCCTTGAAATTCTTGGGATACAAGGAACATACCTCAACATCATAAAGGCCATCTATGACAAGCCAACAGCCAGTATCATTCTCAATGGTGAAAAGCTGAAAGCAATTCCATTAAGATCTGGAACAAGACAAGGATGTCCACTCTCACCATTGCTTTTCAATATAATACTGGAAGTCCTAGCCAGGGCAATAAGACAAGAGAAAGACATCCAAGGAATCCAAATAGGAAAAGAAGAAGTCAAACTATCACTATTTGCAGACGATATGATATTATACATAGAGAACCCCAAAAACTCCACAGAAAAGCTAATTCAACTCATCAATCAGTTCAGTAAAGTGGCAGGATACAAAATCAACACGCAAAAGTCAGTAGCCTTCCTATACACAAACAATAAATCTGAAAAGAAGAAATCAAAAAGACCATCCCTTTTGTCATTGAAACAAAAAAAATCAAATATTTGGGAATAAATCTAACAAAAGAGGTAAAGGACCTATACAAAGAAAACTATAAAACACTGTTTAAAGAAATAGAAGAAGACACAAAGAAATGGAGAGACATCCCCTGCTCATGGATTGGAAGAATAAACATTATTAAAATGGCCATCCTTCCAAAAGCAATATACAGATTCAATGCTATTCCAATCAAAATTTCAATGTCATTCTTCAAGGAAATAGAACAATTATTGATGAAATTCATATGGAATCACAAAAAACCCCGAATAGCCAAAGCTCTCCTGAAAAAAAAAGAAGGGAATGGAGGCATCAGACTCCCAGACTTCAAACTATACTACAAAGCCATAATCATCAAAACTGCATGGTATTGGAACAAGAACAGACATACAGACCAATGGAATCGAATAGAAAATCCAGAAATAAACCCACAGATTTATGGTCAACTAATCTTTGACAAAGGAGCAAAGACTATGCATTGGAGCAAAGAAAGTTTGTTCAATAAATGGTGCTGGGAAAACTGGGTCGCTACATGCAAAAGAATGAAGCTTGACCACCACCTCACACCATACACAAAAATCAACTCAAAATGGATTAAAGAACTAGACATAAGACCTGAAACCATAAAATATATAGAAGGAAATATAGGCGAAACACTACGTGATTTGCACATCAAAGACATCTTTACAGACACATCACCCAAAGCAGTGATAGTGAAGGCAAAGATAAACAGCTGGGACTATATCAAATTAAAGAGCTTTTGCACAGCAAAAGAGACAATAACAAAAACAAAGAGAAACCCCACCAACTGGGAGAACATTTTTGCACCCAACACTAATGATAAATGACTGATCACAAAAATCTGCAAAGAGCTGATGAGACTCAACAACAACAAAGAAAATAATCCAGTCAAAAAATGGGCAGAAGAGCTTAAAAGAAACTTCTCTGAAGAGGAAATGCAAATGGCCAACAGGCATATGAAAAAATGTTCAACATCACTTGTCATCAGGGAAATGCAAATCAAAACTACCATGAGATACCATCTTACACCAGTGAGAATGGCACATATTAAAAAAACTAGCAACAACAAATGTTGGCGAGGGTGTGGAGAAAAAGGAACTCTTCTGCACTGTTGGTGGGAGTGCAAACTGGTCCAACCACTGTGGAAAGCTGTGTGGAGATTTCTGGACCTACTAAACATAGAGCTTCCATATGACCCAGCAATTCCACTCCTAGGTATTTACCCAAAGGACACAGAAACATCAATTCCAAAGAACACCTGCACCCCTATGTTTATAGCAGCACTGTTTACAATAGCTAAGCTTTGGAAACAACCCAAATGCCCAAAAATAGATGACTGGATCAAGAAGATGTGGTACATATATACCATGGAATATTACTCAGCATTCAAAAAAGATAAACACATGCCATTTGCTGCAACATGGATGGCGCTGGAAGGGATCATGCTCAGCGAAATAAGCCAAAAAGAAAAAGAAAAATACCGGATGGTCTCACTCATAGCAGGAATCTAGAAAACTTAAATAAGGGACCAGGAAAATGAATAACTATAAGAAAGTGAAAATCAAAATCAACAAAAAACTATGAACCAGAGACACTTTTAGGGGGGCGGGGGCGGGAGGGGAGGGATTGGGGTCAGAATGGGGGGCTGCAATTGTATGGGGAATATAACAATAAAATTTATTAAAATAAATAAATAAATAAATAAATGAAAAAAAAAAAAAAAAAAACACAATGAGATACCACCTTACACCAAAGAAAATGGCGCATATTAAAATAACAGGCAACAACAAATGTTGGCAAGAATATGGAGAAAAAGAAACTAACTCTCCTACACTGCTGGTAGGAATGCAAACTGGTCCAAGCACTATAAAAAGCTGGGTGGAGATTCCTCAAACTACTAAAAACGGAGCTACCATATGATCCAGCAATTCCATTCCTAGGAATCTACCCAAAGAACATAAAAATATTAATTTAAAAGGATACCTGCACTCCTATATTTAGTGCATCATTATTTAAACTAAGTAAGATATGTAAACAACCCAAATGCCCAAAAATAGATGACTGGATTAAGAAGATGTGGTATATATACACAATGAAATACTATTCATCAATCAAAAAAGATAAACTCATGTCATTCACAGCAACATGGAAAGAGCTGGAAGGGATTATGCTCAGTGAAATGAGCCAGAAGGAAAAAAGAAAAATATCTAATATTTTCACTTACAGGAGGAATATAGAGGAACCAAATAAGAGGTCAGATTATAAAAATAACAATAATAATTTAAAAAAACAATTAGCAGGTAAATGTAAATCAACATTCTGCAAAGGATGGGGAGGTAGAAAGATCAAAACAGGAGAGAGAAGAGCACAAGGGACTATGGTGATGATTCAGGGGTGAACTGGTGGTGGGAATTTCATGGGGACTACACCTGAGAGGAGAAAGCATACATTGTACAAAAATGAACAATGAGGTAATACATATATATATATATATATATATATATATATAGTAAAAGAAAAAAATAATATCACAATGGAACTAAAAGCCATGGGAATACTTTTTTGGAAATCTGGTCTAAGTAAACCAAGAAACAGTAGGTAATGTTGTCTGCTAATAATTTCTTGAGGTTATTTTAAGGACATTTTAAGAGGCATGTACAACTCTATAAAAACACCAAATTTATTTATAAAATGGTAGATTATATTCTGATGCTTAACCATATGTATAAGATCACAATATGAAAAATAAAAATACCTAACTTTACTTCTTTAAATATCCTAATTTTACCTTTCCTTTATAACACGTTTTTAAACTCATTTGTTCTGATTTCATAATTATAGTGTAAACTATGTGAACATATATAGGTAAATTAACTCACTAGTTCAAGTAGTATTAATTTGAACTATGAAAAGCCTTTGTTAAGTAAATGAACATGGAAAACAGCATTGTTAGAGTGGTGAAATATTTGATATATTTAGATAACAAACTCTTCTTACTTTAGCAGCATCCTAATAAACACAGATGATATATACACTACTATTTGTACTAATGTTAAATTTGTATGAAACCTCTATAATTTGATTTACTCTTGTTTGCCTGTGTTTTTATCAATATACTAAGAATATGATTTTAAAACGCATTAAATTCAGCCCTATTCTTCATTTTTATAAGATTAAGATTACAGGGGGAAAAATCTTTACCAAATTAAAAAAGTAAATAACTGTCTATAGGATAAATGTCTTAAAAAACATACATAGAGAACATTAGACTACAGATGAACAAAATAGTTCATACCAATTATAATTATAAAGGAGGGCTGTGAGTCACTAGTAGTATATAACTATCATACTAATTCTTCATTAACATTATTATTTATTTAAGTAGCACTTTGCGGACAGCACCAAAATAAGTATGAAAAAAAAAAAAGAGCAATGAACAATGATTCTGCTCTGGAGAATGTGAGAGGAAGAATCATCATTAATAAAGACCCATTACTACATAATAAAAAGGAACATTGTAAGAGTATATCTATTAATGACCTTCTCTCAAGTAACACACATGCATACTGGGAGCAGGAATAACAGATTTATTATAAAGCCAGAGTCAAACTTCATGAGAATAGGATGTTTTAAAGAGAGATTTGGAGAAGAATTATATAACTTAGAATATATACATATATATGTATATATACACATACACACGTGTGTTGTGTGTGTATAAAAGAATGTTAGCCTGAAGTCAAACATATTATTAAGGATAATAAGTACAGAGCATAAGCATATACTAAAGAAAAATTCTTTTTTTGATTAACATCTTGGGAATTTTTTGTGTATGCAATATCAATCGATGACTTAGAACTCCATGAAGTTTCACATTTGGGCAATTTCACATTTTACTAGTATGGAAACTTAACTATCAGTGCCAAAGTCAAAGTGGAAAAGCCATCAACTATATACCCAAATAGTTGTATACATTCACAATATGAGAGAGATTGAAAAATTGACTCTCCTCTGAAGCAAGAAAAGTATTTTCATGAGACAATAGAAGAACAAGATACCACCTAACCACAAAAAATATATGCACTGATCATTCATGATTACTTTTATATAAAACTAGATGTGGTAATAATTTACTTTCCTTCCTGAATGGGAGTATGTATACCAATAGTAATTATAAAGAAATGAGATGATTTTCAGATATAACTTTTAGAATGGGTCTTATAATTTTATCATCAAAAATGCATACATAACCCTTATTTATGGTATTTAAAGTCTAAAATTAGCATATGTTATTATTATTATCTATTTTTAAAAGTCTTAATGTTTTTAAATTATTTTATCTGAACTCATTCAAAAAATCATAAATTAGCTATGATATTTCAAATAGCACTATAATTTATTATATATATTACATTACCATATGAAATATTTAAGCTAAATAAAGTGATATTCAAGTTCAAACTTACAGTTCAATTGCTTTGTTCCACATGATAACATATCCAGAAAGAATGAAAGATTCAATATTTACAATATGTGTATTTCCTCTTTCTGTTCCAACATAGAGCCATTTACTCTGGAAAGGTAGATGACAGTAAGTAATTCTGAAAGAAAGAAAATTGCAATTAAAATATCTAAATTTTACACCTGGTCAGCATTATATTTTTCTTATACTTTTTATGTAGTGATAAAAAAATTTACAATATACTCAAGCATCATTTAGTTATTAGTAGAAGCCAAAGGATAAATAAAATAGTGTATCATTAAAGATGATAAAAACCATTATTAAATATGTGTTTAACATGCATTAATATATTAATACATTACTTTTAGAAACAGCACTATGAGACAGATATGTATTTTCTACTTTACAAAGAGAAAACTAAGACCAAAATTTTTATTTGTATTGCCTAAGACTGACAATTAAGTGGCATGGTGGGATTGAAAAATCCTTATATTTGGTTTTAAGAATACCACCTTTCCTCCAAATAATATAATTTGCTTGGTTTGTTGGTTTTATTCACTTTAAATAGAATTAGTCCAAGGTAGTCTACAGATTCAATGTAATCCCTATTCAATTTCCAGTGACATTTATTCACAGAAATGGAAAAAAAAATCCTAAAATTTGTATGGAACCAAAAAGACCCTAAATAGACAAAGCAAGTTCAACAAAGAAGAGCAAGACTGGAAGTATTGTACCTAACTTCAAGCTATATTCCAAAGCTATAGCAACTGAAACTGTATGGCATTAGTATAAAAACAGGGATTAGATCAGTCATCAGTGGAACAGAAGATCCCATACATAAATCCCAACACATATGGTCAATTAATCTATGACAAAGAAGTCAAGAATACACAAAGAAGAAAGGACCCAGGCTTTTCATTACACGGTGTTGGGAAAACAGGACAGTCGTATGCAAAGAATGAAACTGGACCCTTTTCTTACAGCATACACAAAAACCAACTCAAAATGGACCAGAGACTTGAATGTCAGATAAAAGTCATTAAACTAGAAGAAAACACTTGGCATGAGTCTTGGTGATGATTTATTTATTTATTTTTTATTTGATACCCAAAGCAAAGGCAATAAAAGCAAAAATAAGCAAGTGGGACTACATCTAAAAACTAAAATGACATATAAATATAGATCATCAATAGATACATATAAAGAGGCTCATAATCACTAGTCATCAAAGAAATGTAAATCAGAACCGCAATGAGATGTCATCACACTTGTTAGAATGACTACTATCAAAAGGACAAGAAGTAACACATGTTAGTGAGGATATAAAGAAAAGGAGACCAGTCCATTGTTGGTGGGAATATAAACTGGTTCAGCAACTTAGAAAATAGTGTGGAGGATGTGGTGTTGTAACATACATCTGAAGGGGTGTGAGCCTGTATCTCTGAATCATAAACAGTGTTGTAAGCCAATGTTACTTCAATAAATAATATAATAAAGGGCAAAAAATAAAAATATAATTTAACCCAGCAGTTCCATTTTGGGCATTTATGCAAAGGAAATAAAAACTGACTTGGAAAGATAGCTGCACACCCATGTATATTGCTACATTTACTGTAGAGTCAAGACATGGTGGCAGAACAGTCTATCAATGGGTAAGTGGATAAAGAAATGAGGTATCCATTCACAAAGAAATATATAAATATACATTAAATGTTACTCAGTAATTAAATGAAATCTTGCCTCTTGCAACAACATGGATGGAACTGGAAGACTTTATGCTAAATGAAATAAGTCAGACAGAAAAGACAAATACCATATGATCTCATATGTGGAATTTAGGTGGAAAAAGCAACAAGCTCATGATACGAAGAATAGTTGATGGTAGCCAGATGCAAGGGACAGCAGAGTTGGTCTAAAGTACAAACTTCCAGTTATAAAATAAATAAGCAGAGATATAATATACAGCATAGAAACTGTATTTAATAACACTGTATTGTATATTTGAAAGTTGTTAAGAAAGAGAATATCACAAGAAAAAATATAATAATGGATGGTAGTTGGTGTTCAATAGACTATACTATATCATTTAGCAATATATACAAACATTAAATCATTGTTTCACACCTGAAACAAATGTTATTTATCAATTATATTTCAATTTTAAAATATAGATACATATGAAACATAAAATTCAGTGTATACAGAGAATATGTAGTTATGTCTACAGGGATATAAATAATTTGCTTCTGTATTCAGATCCTTAGCATCAGAGATCTCTTATAAGCTCAGAGCTCTCTCTACAGTCCTCCAAGTTTTTTTGTTCTACCTTCATCTTCACGAGAGGATTTCTGACCAACTTTGGGGACTAGCCAGAATAATCATAACTCCTATGAAAAAAAATTGGGGGATTTACCAGACTCCATAGCATCATCACTCTTTTGAGTATGGCCTAATCATGTCTTTTTAAAAGTCACTAAGAGACAAGGGGGAAAACGTTCACAGTTATCCCTTGCCAAAACTTCTCATTGAACTAATATACTATAGAAAGAACTAATATTCTATCTTAATATTCCTAGAGTTACTCAGATAAGTAACTGGAAGTTGGTTGGAGAGGTGGTCAGAATTCTGACTCCAATCAGAAAGATCAATAAAAAGAAAGGAATGTGAATGGTAAATTCCCAACAAGACTCCACCTTGTATCTCTTTATATAAGAGTGAAGATCCAATCTTTTAAATTATATTGTTCGCTTTTTGAATTATTCAACAACCCTTCTCCTTAAATTGTCTATTCAAAAGTATTCTGCTAAAAGAAACTTGCACACCACATCCAAAAATACCAGAAATCCTGCAATTACACATGCATTGAGAGTTAATTAACAATCTCATTAAAATGTAATCTTTATGACATTACACAATTTTGATTAAAACCTGAAGTCTAGAATTACTGTTGTCAAAGGATAGTTAATAATGTTCCATAGGAAATAATTTGATAGTCATGTCTAGGTAATGAAGGATCAATTTTCAATTCAATTTAAGTGGAAAAATAAAATTCATTTTAAGGAGGAGGATATAAGATCATCACTTCTGAATCACAGGGAGAGTAGAAAAAAACACTAAACATAAAAATAGACAAATTGAAGAGTTTGGATAGAAAAATAACAAACCTCAGTATTACATAGTAATTTTTATGGTTAAAAAAATCTAAGAGCTGGGGGTCTCCCTGGTGGTACAAGGGGTTAAGTACCGCACTATGAAGCAATCTGCAGCCTCTGCAGCACAAGTTCGATCCCCGGCCAGCCAGGGAGCAACCCACATCGCAAGGCAGACCTCTCCTGTCTCACCCGCTGCTCACCTCAGCAGTGTATTTCAGTCATTCTGCCTGTTCTTTTCCCCACTCTGTCTCTAGTGAATCCTCTCACCCCCTGCAACTGTGGCCTGTGTCCCAGCTCTCATATGCATAAATAAATAAATCTTAAAAAAAAAATCTAAGAACTGCCAGTTTTCAGTAGTGAAGTTGAAGCTGTGTACAATGTAATACATGAAGAGAATCCAAACAGAATTAGAGCTATTCCTTGGACCAATACTACATTTTTTTCTTAGTATTACCAACCCGAAACTAGACTTTTGATGACAAGGGTTTTCATTTTTATGTCTAATGTCCAAATGATGAATATTTTACAGAAGTAACCACATAATACAAATATGGTGTGACTGCATAGTTTCTTTTAAATTTGATATGTCTATACTTAATCTGTGCTTTTCATTCACTATCTGCTTCTACTTGAACTGCTTTGAACTCATTTTATAGTACACCATCACATAGTCTTATAATCATTTGGCATGAGCAATAATATATTGTTGTCAGAATTGACAATTCCTGTCAAACTGACCTATGGACTCAAGGTATGTCTAGTCAAAATCTTAGTAAATGTGTCTGTAAATTTTGAAAACCTATTTCTAAAACTTAAATGGAAGTACAAAAGTAACAGCAGGATAATTGAAGACAGTTAACCAAATTGAAGAATATTCATTATATTGATTACTATGAGGTAACAACAAAAATATTTACAGCTACAGGCAATATGGATGAAACTTATAATACTGAGCAAAAGAAACCAAATGCAAACAACTTTATATGTATGATGGCATTTTTATAAATGTCAAAAACAACAGGCAAAATTAATCCATAGTATTTGAAATCAGGATATTTTTACATTTGGGGTTAGGAGTAATTAAAAACACGGGATATATTTCTGTGGTTCTAGTAATGTTCATTTCTTGATTTCTACATGTGTTACATAGGTATAAAATTACTTTAAGGTGTATATAATTATAATTGCTTTATGGTTTATAACACAAACACATCTATAAAAGTATAAAGAAGAATTTTTTTTCTGTACTGATCATGAATGCTCTTTAGAATATACTATAAAAAGGTGAAAATGGCTTTATAATATGCTTTATGTAACAGAAATATATGATATGTTAATATTTGTATATATATTAATAAGAAAATTGTTATATTTAATATTTCCTTGTATATGTACATAATGTATCTCTGGAAAGATAACACAACTGTTTGCCTCTGCTGATGGGCACTAAGTATCCAGGCAATGGGAGTAGAAGAAATTCTTTTACTATACATATAAATTGCATGTTTTGAATGTCAAACTAAGTGAATGTGTTAAGTAGTCAAGAAAAAAAATTAAAGAAAAGTAATTCAAATTACTTTTATAAAGCAGTAAAATACTTTGAAGTAGGATTTAAATTATGTTCCCTAAAGCCAACTCTTATTGCTAGAATTCTTAAAATATTCCTTCTCTGCAGTTTAGTCAAAATTCCTTAGAAACACTTTGTTGATATTAATTAGAAAATATCACAGATAGAAAAAAGAAATATGATATAATATGTACAAGAAATTCAAGGCCTTCATATCATAGCCTTCAAATTTTACTTGAATATTATATAAAGCAACACTATGCTTTCTCGAATATTATACAATTTATGATTAGTGAGAGCAAGGGCTCTTAATATGTCAAATGTTAAGCCCTGAAAAGTGAATGTTTTATATTATTCATTTTTCAGATCATGCATTACAGAAAGCAAAACACTTTCTCTTCCATATTTAGGTTTAAAATCAGATTTGAAGGAAATCCAATGATTATCCACAAGATGCAGCTGGAATAGCTAGATCTATTTATCAATAATCTAAGGCTTGCTGCTACCTTCAAAGATTATAAAACCAAAGGCTGAGAGTGCTCCAATTAAAAAAAAAAACTAAAATTTACAGCATACTGTAAACAAAATATATCAGATATTATATACAAATAAGCCTAAGGATATATAGAAAATTTAGAGTTAAGTTACTAATAGGGCTTGGAATTTCAAAAGATGCTTGGTTAAATTTCCCTCTTATAGATTAAAGCCTCACATGCACCATACATTTAATGATACCCCTCCACAATAAATTGTAAGAGTTAATGGCTATTCTCAAGACAGTATATGATTATTGTAGAATTCATCAGAGTGAATTTATCTTTCTCAAAAAGATAAGTATCACATTTTTGTAAACATTAAAATAGGCAATGCTTACAAAGTACCTATGACTTAAAAGGAAATCATTACCATCAATCATTGCTTCCCCCACCCAAACTACCATAAATGGGACCAGAACATTTCTTTCAACATTCCCATTGTGAGAGGAAAAGAACTGTTCTGGTTTTTTTCTTACTCAAACCACTGAAACAAAAAATCTTATAAGCAGAGAAAGAGAGAAAACCAATACAGAAACATCTAAGTAGGTAATATTTTTAGTGGTAAAGAAACCGGAATATTATAACAACTCTTGACTGTTCCTTAAAGTTTTCATAATCCCGAAAATTGTTCTAAAAACATATTTTTTTATTAACAATGGTTTACAACATTGTATATGATTCAGAGGATCTCACCTCTTCAGATCTGTTACTAACCTACCTACCACCAAGTACTCATAGTTCTCTATTGTATTATTTTAAAACTTAAGATAAATAAAAATGGATCTGTAAAAGTGCTATCTAATTATAGTGAATATCCAAAATATGTATTTAGATATTTAGCAAGCATCTAAATATCGAACGTAAAATTCCTTCTTCTAAAAATTGATGTTGATCCTAAAATGTACTAATACTCATAAACTTAATACTCATGAATAGTATTCAGAATATTGAGGGTTAATGAATTAAATAGTATAGTATGTCTATGAGAAGTTTCATGTAGAAAAAGGAAGAATGTCCATATAAATGACATCATTTTATCTCACCGTACATATAAAAGCAACTTTATTTCATTAATCTCTGCCCATAAAGTGGTTGCTTATGAGCCATTACCATTAAAAAAATGAAATATTATCTTGAGCTCTCAGCAATGACTGCCAGCCTCTCTTATTTGTTTACTTAGTTTTAATAATACTTGCTAATCTGTAAAATTTCACTTCTCAGAATTTTCTTTTTCTTTCATTTACACCAAATTTTCCTGTGTTGGCTCTTTCATTCACTACAAAGAGTTTGATTCTTTCCTAAATAATAAGTACATATACTACTATTTTATAGTTATATTCAGAGACAGAGAATAAAGTACAAATTTTACTTCATTTCAAGGTGATTATTAGTGATTATTAAGTGATTATTAAGTGGATTGTTATGCTCTAGTTCTAGTTGAATTCAGTATTAGAAACATTAAAAATTTGGTGCAGTGTATTACAAATAAAATCTAACCACTTTCTCCATATTCATAGTTTCTTCTGATTATGAATATTTCATTCTAAAATGTAAGAATCTGAATTCTGATTAAATTACCATCTTTGACATGTTAATCTTGGATGTATAGTATTTCTCAAGAGTTAGTACCAGTATTTTGGGATATCCAAAATTTTTGTCTTCCTACACTTCTGTAAAGTCTATGTAGAGGTAACTGCCATGATCAAAGGTATAAAAATACACTTAGTGTTTTCTTGATTTTTAAATTTTAGGTCTATGCTTTCAGCACCCTGACTGAGGGAAAAGAACACATCATTGCTGAACTTCTAGGTTAAAGTTTGGTGAACAAATATGTTACTAGTTCTCCTTTAAAAATTACTGAACCTGGGCCTCCCCTGGTGGTGCAACGGTTGAGCCCTGGGCTGCGAGGCTGCCTGCAGCCTCTGCAGCACTGGTTCATTCCTGGCCGCCGGCGAGGGTCCCACAAAAAAACAAAAAAAAAAATTACTGAATCTATACTAATTATAACTTTTCTGTGAAAATAAACTATTATATAAGCCAATTATAAACATTAAATTATTCCTAGCTATTAAGATTATGAAAACAAAGTCTTTCAAATGTTAATCTGAAACTTGCTCAGGAAATAAATTTCCTTGTATATTTAGAAATTATTTAATTCATAAATTCTTACCGTTCTCGGTTAAATTTAAGAGAATGAAGAATAGCTGGCCTTTTTTGTCTAAGATTCCACAAATGAAGTGTATCATCTGAACTTGCACTGACCAAAGCACCCTGAACCAAAAAGAAGACAGTGAGTAATTCAAGGTATTTTGCATGTTTGAAGCAAAAACAAGTGAATTTACTGAGTTTTTCACTGCTTGAAGAGATACCTGTATTTATATAACCTAGAAACACAAAGGAGGACAGTTGTATAGGTCCTTTCCTATACTTTGATCAGGAAGGCTAAGAACTCTGAGAGTGGAAGAAGCAAGTACAATGGTCAGGACAACTAGCTCACGGAATATGCATTTACCAATAAATAAGAAAAGCATTGTAAACATTATTGTGACTATTAAGGGTTTTGTGTTTTCTCTGGGAATAACTATGTTTAATTTTTTTGTTTCTAATGTCCATGCCAATACTATATATAGCTTTATAGATAAATACAACAATTAAAACAATTAAAATTAAAACAATTAAAACAATTAACAAATACAACAATTAAAACAACAGTTTAAAAATTGCAATCTGGTCATATAAATATTCACCATTTCAAAGAACTTGCCATATATTTGGAAAGTATACATTCTTCCTTAAAAGCATATTTGTTACACTTTAACTTTTATAGTTCAAGAAACTTTATCTAGATAAAATAAAACATCTATAAAAAAGAAAACATTGTTCCAGCTAAAATTCAGTATAACTACAAAAGCAATACTGTGTACAGAACCATGAGCATAGCAGCGACCAAGACATAAAAGTAATTACATCATTAAGGTGTCTAGGGCTCATTACAATAACAAAGTGAATCTGCATGAACCACTACTAATGAAGATCTATGGAAGCATTAAAACCTGAATAAAAACAAGTCATGAGGTCAGAAACTAGGAAGCTTGGAAAATGGTACAGAAAATGAGTATGAGGAGAGTTCAGGATTGACAACATAAACAATGAAAGGATGTTGAAGGCTTGTCATTATTTATTTTTAATTATGTAGCACAGAGACGAGCTTAAGGGCTTGAAAAGAATTCCCAGAAGCTCAGACACAGAAAAAAAAATCACCTGGAAACAAGTTGTGCTTCCCAGTAACATGCATACAGAAGGCAAAAGGCTGAGATCTCTCAACTTGGAGCTACAGCATAACAATCAAAAAGGTTGACATTCTGGATATTAATGACTAATTATTACAAGTTAATATTTTAAAAAATATGGTCTCACTCATAGCAGGAATCTAGAAAACTTAAATAAGGGACCAGGAAAATGAATAACTATAAGAAAGTGAAAATCAAAATCAACAAAAAACTATGAACCAGAGACACTTTTAGGGGGGCGGGGGTGGGAGGGGAGGGATTGGGGTCAGAATGGGGGGATTGCAATTGTATGGGGAATATAACAATAAAATTTATAAAAAAAAATATATAAATAAAAGATATACCATTTGTAAGGGAAAAAAAATATTTTAAAAAATGTTTTCACTTTTTTTCCTTATCTTCCTCTCTCATTTTTATATCCACTAGCAAGTATGCCTACATGGTGAAATAAGCTAGGTCTGTTTGTTAATAAGGAGGATCTGATAGCCTTCAGAGAAAAATTTTGAGCCAAGAGAAGTAGAAAGCGGACATTTGCCAATATCACAATTTTTCATGCCTGGGGTATGTCGGATATGAAGTTCTATGAAACATTTTACCCATTTTTATGATTATTAATACTTAGGAAAAGGCATATGCACCAATCTATGGAAACAAAGAAACAAAAAAACTGTGGTACCTTATTTTTTCCCCCTTAAGGCATTAAGTTCAATCTGCTAAATTCATGAATTTGGTTTGGCACAAATTTTTAAAGCATTTTTGCATTGACAGCTAACTTAGCATAAAAACAACTATAGAAGACTCCAGGGTCTCCTATACAAATCAGAGTCAAAAAACTTAGTCAAATAACGGAAGATCTGAAAACTTTCTGAGCTTTATAAATACAGAGTTTGTCTTTAGGGAGTTCCTTATCATCACAGGTCTATATAAATAGGGTTAGGGTAATCAGCCAATTATCGTAATAGCTATGGATGTATAGAAATATAAATGTATACACATACCAACAAATTCATATGGAAATATGTATAGATAAAAGAGGTCATGGGTAAGTGAAAGATTATGTCATGGAAGATAAAGACAAAATATGAAGTTAATTAGATTATAAAATTTAAGTTGGTAGAAGTATGTATCCAGGAAAGTTTTACAGTTAAACAATTAAGAGATTTTTAGTGACTTTTAAAAAATTTAAATAATTTACTTATAAATTATGCTACATTAACCACAATAACAGGATCTTCTGTTTTCCTTGAAATTTTCCTTTAAATTTTATCAAATTGACAAATACAGCAGTGCATTCTTTGAAATTTTGACCATGAATAGTGTACATAAAAATATTATTAAGCATTTAGAATCATATTATAATAAGAGCACATTAGCTAATATAGTGAGAGAGAGCGAGAGAGCGAGCGAGAGAGAAAGAGAAATAGTCAGAAAAAGTCTTACCTCATTGATCAAGAACTGGAGCTGCAGGACAGCTGCACCACTTTCATGTTGGCAATAACAATCAACACCAGGTCTCCCAAGTCTAATGTACTAAAAGTCAAGGATTCTAACATGTTAATTAGCATTAATATTAATGGTAAAGAAGAAGTTAAGTTAATCAGCAACCAATGTTTTGCCTATTTAGTTATTATTTTTGCAAATAAAAAGTTGAAAAATCTTAGTCCTAGTTGATGAAAATTACATGATAGAGCATTAAAAGTCAGAAAAGTGGTCAAATAAGATGTTCCTCAAAAGTTTTCCCCCTAAACAACATTTGGCATCCATCTACAGACCAAAGAGCCTTTGTGGAAGCTTCGGGATCTATGTAGGAGATTGTGAAACCCTGAATAAAGAAAGTTATTTTGAGACGGTAGGCTCATATGCAGATAGCTAACACTTGGACTAGGGTCTTAGTTATAGAAACAGAAAGAGCTCAATATCCTGATAATTTAGCCACAACTCTATTTGGTTTTGAGTCAGTCACCAGCATACACATATGCAAGTGACCCAGAGAAATCACATTCATTCATGCAATTGGTAATAAGCATACAGACCTTTAATCAGGCTATGGGCCCAGAAGTGGCCTTGATTAACTATAGCCCCTCTCTGCTACTGTTTGGAAGCCCCTGGAGGTAGGCCTGCCAAGCTCAGACAGTAGACTCTGAGATGGTCCTATAACTTGGTTCTAGTCCATCCCAGTGATAGTCCATGAGTAGTTTTTTGGGCACAAGATCTCTGTAGGAGACACTCCTCTATCTGTATCCCGGAGATCTTGAAACTAAAGTATCCTCACAGTTGCAGTTGGTCTCTCTGTTGGCAGAGAGAGCCATGAATCTTTCCTAGGCTCAATCTGACATAGGCATCAGGCAGGTGAGATCCTCATCTTTGCCCCAGAGATCCTATTAAGGCCCTATACACTACAGCTTCTTCACAACCACAGGACCAGTCTTCCAAAATCCCTGAAAGTTCAGGATCCCAGGAGGAGACACTCCCATCTGTGTCTCTTGAGATCCTGAAAGGCCCTATCCTGCTTACTCCAGTTCACTTAGCTAGGGTCAGGGGCTAAACCATGCTCTCCAGAGTCCTGGAGGGACACACATCCATCCATGCTTGCAGAGCCTGGTATGAGATCAATCTTGGCTGTAGAATCTGAAACTGTTCTGAGTGTAGGTTTCACCACCTTTCAGCCACAGTCCAGAGTCAGTCCTGCCCACACAAGGACCATCCAGTGACCAGGCGGCAATTTTCCCAGGTACCTGGCAGAAATCACATCTGTCATGTACCTGGTAGTATGAATACTGTTTAGAACCCATATATAGAACCTAAAGCAGACCCTTTCCCAGCATCATTCTACTTAGTAAGGCACTGGAGACTGTCACATTCGCCTAGAATAAAATGGGTCCACTCCAGTCCAATCTATTAATAAGCCCTCAAACAACAAACCTCACTGCTGACTCCAACCCGACACAGCAGTGATTCTGAAGATAATCCTGTTAGGGAAACAAAAAAGAGAAGGTCTTTGTCTATTGAAACCAGTCTGTAAAAACTGGAGAAGCTATGTCTCCTACAAATACATAAAAACCAATGCAAGTTTGCATGATCATGAAGAGTAAGGCAAATATGACCCCAGCAAAAGTAAATAATAGAACTCTAATAATGGATCTTAACAAAATGTAGATCAATGATTTTCCTTACAAAGAATTCAAAATAATCATAAGGAAGCTAAATTCAAGTGAACATAGATATCTAAATGAAATCTAAAACAATTCATGAACAGAATGAGTAAAATAAAGAAATTGAAAACCAACAACTGAAATAAATCCTAGTACTGAGCAGCCCCAGGCTAGGAGCGGGGGACTTGGGGGTTGCCTCTGGTGCTGGAGCCTCTGCTGCCCACTGCCACTGCTGCTACCACTGTAGCCACTTCCCAAGTGGCCTGGGTGGGACCAACAAAGCAGGCATGCCCTACCACTCACCAGGCAGAGCCCAGGTGGGGGCCCTGCAACATGTACAAATTACCCACTTGAGAATTCTATAAAGGATTTAAAGTAAAAGTAATTCCAATTCGACAAAATTCTTGCAGAAAACTGAGAGTAGTACTTTCCAATTCATTCTACGAAAACAGTATTTCTCTGATACCAAAACATCACAAAAACCATACCTCATGAACATAGATTTGTAAAAATGCTAATCAAAGTTTTCACAATTGTAATGCAACATTATATTTAAAGATTTATATATTATGACCAAGTGGAAATTATCCCAAGAATGCAAAATTGAATTAACATAGAAAATTCAAATAATACAATTCATCTTATTAACAGATTATAAAAAAAAACACATGATAATTTTGATAGATGGAGGCAAGTGTTTGACAAAATTCAAAAACTCATAATAAAATCTCTCAGCAAACTGGGAAAACAGAAGGTATGCATGATCGGAAAGGAAGAATTAAAATTGGTTCTATTTGTAGAGGACATAATAATCTATGTAAAAAAATAAATCTGATGAGACCAAAAAATAATGTTCCTGAAACTAATAAATTGGATTTAAAGAATGCAAGATCAAAAATTTTTTAAATTATTACATTTCTATCTACATGCAAAGAGCATTATACATTTAAAAGAAGTAATTCTAACTTCTCAAACATATAAAAAAATACAAATGGCCAATGGGTACATACAAAAATGCTTATCATCACTTATCATCAGGAAAGTGCAAATCAAAACCACAGTAAGATATCATCTCACACTCACACCCAAAAAAGACAAGAAACAATAGTGGTGAGGATGTGGGGAAAAGGGAACACCTTGTATACTGTTGGTGGGAGCTAGACTGATTCAGCCCCTATGGAAACCACTTTAGGTATCTACCCAAAGAATCCAAAAACACTAATGTGAAGGGATATATTATGCATTCTTATGCCCACTGCAGTATGATTTACCATAGTCAAGTTAAGACAACGTAAGTGGCCATGGACAGATAAATGGATTAAGATATGATATATTTACACAGTGGAATATTACTCGGCTACAAAAAAAATTATTAACCATTATGACAATGTGGATATAACTTGAGGGGATTATACTAAGCAAAATGAGGAGAAAGACAAATAACAGATAATTTCACTCATATATGGAACACAGAGGAAAAAAAAAACAGACAAAATCAAATGAAAACAAATCCTGAAAATCTGACTGCAGAACTGAGGTTACCAAAGGGAGTTGGGGGAAACTGGGAACAAAGTGTGGAAGTAGCCCAGTAGACAATGGTGGAGGACTGTGGGTGCTTTGGTGATGGGTGTGGTGTGTGTAACATAAATCTAAAGAGGTGTGAATCTCTTAATGATAAACCAGAGTAACCTCAATAAAAATTTTTTTTATAAAGAATTTCTGAGCCTTAATATAAAAAAATGTTATAAAAATATTGAAAGACACAATAAAAAAGTATATTTAAAAGAGAATCAAAAATACCTAGAAATAAGTTTAACAAAATATGTTTTAGATCTATTACTGAATATTATGAAGATGGAAAAGAAAAATTAAAGACCTAAATGAAGATACACAGTATTCATGTATTGGAAGATTCAATATTGTTAAGATGGCAAACTTCCCTAAACTGATTAGATTTGATGAAATCAAAACAAAACTTCTAGATATTTTAAGAAATTAACAACTGTTTTTTCTTTCTTAAATATATTTCACAAATAACTGCAATTTTTTTTTTTTTTTTTTTTTGTGGGACCCTCACTGGTGGCCGGTGAACGAACCGGCACTGCAGAGGCTGTGGGTAGCCTCACAGCCCGGTGCTCAATCGCTGCGCCACCAGGGGAGGCCCAATAATTGCAAATTTAAGGTATACAACATGTTAATTTGATACATTTATCATGATTGTCATTATAGCAATAATTAGCATCTCTATCATATTACATAAGTATCCTTTCTGTTTAGAGAATAGAATAAGTTCTGGTCTCTTAGCAAGTTCAATTACTACAATACTATTTGTTGTCTATACATTAGATCTCTTGGGCTTATTTACTAATTGCAGATTTATACCCTGGAAACATCTATCCCTAAGCTATCCCAACACCCTTCATCCCCTGGTAACCATCGTTTTATTCTGTTCTTATAAGCTGGGCTTTTTTAGATTGGACTTATGAGTGATGTCATATAGTACTTGCTTTCTCTGACTTATCTCACTGAGCATAATGTGATCGGGATCTATCCATGTTGTCAAAAATGATGGTATGTCCATTCTCATGGCCCCATGACATTGCATTGTATTTATATATCAGACCTTCTTTCATACATGTACTCTAATATTATTGCAGCGGTATTCACAATAGCCAAGAAATGGAAATAAGCTAAGTGCCCATCAACACACAAATTGATAGTTTGCTTCTTTCAATGATAACATGGAGACTCTAAGTCTTTCCCCAGGAAAGAACTTTGAATAACTGCCTTCATGTCCACAGACAAAAAGCTTCTATGTAGTTATGAGGAAAGAAAACTAATGTGTTGGGATTCTGACCCCAATTTTTGATATCTGATGAAAGAGAGAGTGAGCGAGAGAGAGAGTGTGTGTGTGTGTTTGTGTGTGTTGCTCAGCCGCACATACCAGCCATTTTCTTGTGGCGAGGCAGGCCCAAGGCCGTAATTCTGACAGGATGGTGGAAAGGTGGTGAGCCAGATCCCTGATGCACGTCCTCTCTATTTACAGCTTTAAATCTTACTCCCCCTTTCTTTTTCCTTTGTGTCCACATCTGGACAAGCTGATAAGAAAACGTGATTGTTTACTTTTTTGACACCAGCAGATTTAAACCATGCAAATCCCCTAATTTAGCAGGGGAACTTACCCACTTAGTAATCACAATAAAAACTCAAGCTTTTCCCTCTTAAGTCATTTCAGACCTGCTTGAGAGGGCTGCCCTGCTCTCCCCAGAGACTTCAGTTTGCTAAGTAATAAACTTTTTCATACCTTGTTGGTGTATCAGTGACATAGGCAGTCTACATCAAAGCCAAATTTGAATGCAGTCCATATGCTGCTGCAGGTAACCATAACAACTAGGAATCATCTTAACCCCTGCATAAAATAATTTACTCTGTTGCTAAGTGACAGTGGAATCTCCTTATCTATTGATAAAAGGATACACTGTCCATAAACAGTAGGGAATCCAAATTACTGTCAGCCTTAGTTCCACTAATTGGTTTTGGGAGTTAGGAAATTTAATAATTTCCCCAGTTGGTAAGTACTCAGCTGCAAGAAACAGTCCATCTATTCAAGGATCAGAGCAAAAATTGTAGGTCTTATTTTTTAAGGAGATTATTAGTCGGAGAATAAATATTGACATGTTTTATGAAGCAGTATCAACTAATAATTTAGGAACAAAACAATGTTTTGTTTTGTTAGAGTTAGAGTTTCTAAAGAAAACTTTCCAGCAGTCTCAATTTTCTACCTAGATAGAAAGTGTTATTTTATAGATGCTCCCATTTAAATAACAGTTTAAATAGTTCAATTTCGTAATATTTTAGTTACTATCAAAAAGATTTGCTAAAGAATCAATCTTAAAAATACAGAAATGGAATGAGAAAATACTGTTTTTAAAACACTTAAAACATTACTCCAAGATCTCCTAAACTCTTCTTAAAGCAATAATTTATTAATCAGTTTAATTCATGTTTTCACTATCTGTCTTACACTTTTTGATAACATTTAGTTCATATAATTATAACAAATGTTCATGAGATTTGAAGTATAGAATTTTATATAAAAGACTATAATTTGTCCTTCAATTATTAAGATACATTCTTAGTTACAAGAAAATATAACAGTTAATATTAAAGGGATAATGGCAATAACAGAGTACTGGGTAATACATTAGTTGAATACCAATTGGGTAACTATTCTATAAAAATCACATCATTTTGTAAGAGGAGCTCTGTGGCTCCTGGTTTAGTGGTGCAGCAGAATGTGCCTGGCCACCACAGCAGCAATGCTATGAGAGACAAAAAACCTGGGCACAGGTTGGGTTTCATGTGCCAGTGGAGTTTCAGTGTTAAAACCACCACCAGTTTTAAAAATGTGCCAATCAGGATTGAAACGCACACTGCTGTTGGGAAGAGTGAAGGAACCCTGGGTGCCATAAAAGGCGGGGGAGCTGACGAATTCTAATACTCTTGCCTGGGAAGACCTTCTCTTCTGATCCTCTGACACAACCGCCTGACCACCACTCCGGTCTCTGGCACAAACGGCACCACCTCCTAAGTGCTGGCCCCTGCCATCTGATCATCTGCCACCACAGCCTGACCACCACTTCTGCCTCTGGTACGACCAGCACCACCTCCTGACTGACACCACTGGCCTACACCGGCACCTCTAAGAGTTGTCCACTACTGTCTATCCTTGGCACCACATGCTGACTGGCAATGCTGGCCACGCCTGTGCCACCTCTAGGACAATCACTTGTTGCTGATGTCCCCAGTACTGCTCAACCCAGCCTCTGCACTGCTGCTACTGGCTTCCACGGTGCTATCTCAACAGTGCCACCTGTGGTTAGCCCCAATTGCCACCATGAGTTGGATCCTGGTCTAGCACTTATCAGTATGCCACCAGTGCCAGGCTCTCATCAAAGGGACAATGCCATCCTTCATGAGCAGCTTTTGGTTTGGACTACTGGACACTACAGACACTATCTTGGGTAGGACAGATGGCCACTTTTGGCCTTAGAAACTTTCCTTTTTTTTTTAATCTCTTCCAATTTCCCTCTTGTGAATAAGCCCTGCTGCTATTAAACTCTGTGTTTGAGTTATGTCTTGCAATTTTCAGTACACAGGTGAGGACCCACAAACTGTGATATTCACCAGGTTTGCATAGTTTCAGTTTCATTATCAAGTGGATAATAAGATCCCCAATAGTTCTCTGGTACTAAATTCAATGATCTTCTTCAGTCCTTCTCTAAGTTGATCACTAATGTAGTATTTGAATTGACCAAATCTTTCTTCTTGACATACTCTTCTTCATTGGGTTTTATAATTACAAACATGTTTTTTGATTTCTTTCTTTTTGACCATCATTTCTTTCCTCTATTCAGGTTCCTTTGGGCAATTATTTTCCTCTACTTCGTATATGTTTTCCTATGTTCTTTTCTATAACATTTTTTTCATACCTTACATCTCTTGACCATCTCAGGCTTCAGTTGTGTATATTGATGATTCCCAAATCTTTATCTGTATCTTGGAATTCTCTCCCAAGTTTCAGAAAAGATATCTAACTACCACTCCACTTGTATGTACCACAAAAGTCTCACATTTAACATGTAACAGGCTTAAGCTATCTTCTCTATCAAATCATGCTTTGCTTCTTCTGTATCCAATCTCAGTGACAACACTATCCACTAAGATCGTCAGACCCGACTGTTATCCTTCTACTCCAAATCCAACATGTTATGGTAGCCAGTTCTACTTTCAAATCTCTCTCAAATGCAATCTATATTTTTAAAGCTGGTATCTCTTTCACATTAACTGTTCTCTTACTATGATAGTCAATTTTATGTCAACTACACTGGTGCTCAGTTTTCTGTGAAGCAACAATCTAGATGTAGCTATGAAGGTGTTTGTTAGATGTGATTAGCATTTAAATCTGTGTCTTTCAGATTACCCTCCATAGTGTGGAATAGGCCTTCTTTAATCATTTTAAGACCTTAAGAGAAAAGACTGAGGTCATTGAGAAAGGATGAACTCTACTTCCAGAATGCCTTCAAACTTAAGTAACATTAACTATTCTCTGGGTATCTAATTTGGTGTCCTACCCCACAAATTTTGGATTTGCCAGGTCTCACAATCATGTGATACAATGCAACAATTACAAAAATCAATCTCTCCCTTCTCTCTCTCCAATATGGATATAAATAAATGATACAAATTAGAAGAGATAACTTATGTAACTGTGCTGGTTATATTCTGCTTGCCCTGCTAGATCCATTTTTCTATCCCTTGCTGCCCTACTCTGAGTCCTGAATGAATATCCAGAGACATTTTGGTTCCAATGGCTTGATCAATGGAAGACGGAAGGCAAAAAGTGAAAATTGGAAGGCAGGACCAGGTAATAGTTTGAGAGTGACTCATTCAAATGTCACTGCTCATTTCTGTTGACTCCACTTCCATGATTAGAACTTTTGCTGTGTTTCAGTAACAGCTCATATACACTTTGTCCTTTCAAGCCTAGGTTTGGGTATGGTTTCTAGAGGTAATGGACTAAATGTTTGTGCCTCCCCAAAGTTCATAAACTGAAGCCCTAACCTGTGACTATGTGGAGATTAAGTCTCAAAGAAAACAATTAAGATCATAAAAATGGAACCCTGATCCAGTAGGATCAGTGTTCTTTTAAGAAGAGACAGCAAAGACTCTCTGACACTTACATACTCTCACTCCCTTTCCACACAAAGAAGAGGTCAGATGGTGGCTGCCTATATGGCAAGAAAAGAGGCTTCAGAATATAACCAGCCTTTCTAGTACCATGATCTTACAACCCCCTTGACTCCAGAACTATGAGAAATAAATTTCTGTTAAGTTAAACAGTCTTTGTTATTTCTTATAGCAGCTTAAGCAGACTAATACATTAACCTCTGGGCGCTTCCCTTAAACAAGAATACACTAGTAAGTAATCCTTACTTTAAAATCTCTTCAACTACCCCTTCCAATAACATCTACTTCCTGAAGAAGCAGGTGACTAACTCAACCATGAGTAGCTAAGTAAGAGTAACTTCATGTATCATACACTCAAAATTAGATTCTGGAATTACACTGTTCACACACAGATTGCTCTCCTTGGGGAAAATGTAACATTGTAATCCACAGCATTCAGTAGCATTATGATTACTCAAATTACTACTGGTGGTAGCAACAGGATGGTATACAGGTGAAGATTAAAGCATTGGCTATAAATTTAGTCATTATGTCAACAATAGTGATAGCAAGTATTTCAAAGTAGTCTGCCTGATCTAGAGAGTTTATCTACTTCTGCCTGATCTAGAGAGTTTATCACCCCCCAAAAACACAAATTAAGAGTCTTGGATTTCTAACTATGATTAACTTAAGGGAATCTTTGCTTGTAGCTGCAAAGCAGATATGACTATGGATCAAACCCAGGGCCTGACAACAAGCATATGAGGTGTCAATGTCAATTATGTGATCAATACTACCAGATCTGTTAGGCTAAAGAAAGATCACTGTTTGGAAAGGAATGAGACCCTATGATATAGGATGGACAAATACAGAATAGTTTGAGAATTACGAACCCATGGAAGTATCCCCACCTATCTAAAAATTGAGATAGTTACTTCATAAAGGGATGCAAATTTTCTTCAGGATCATCCTTCATTGTTTCCAGATGTCTGAAGAGAGTTATATCCTAACATAACGTATACAGAGAAAATAAAAAATATATCAGGCTAAGTATATAAATGACCTTTTCAGAATGAATACAGATGTAAAATTTTGTGTAGCACATAATTGCCTACCAGAAGTAACCTTTTACTGAAGAAGTTCTCAAAGTCATTTTGTCAACGTCCTCTTATATCAACTTCCTGTGATAGCAAAGGTTACTCACTATTGAAGAAGCTCACTTTTCTCAGGCATCTCAATACTTGCTCTACCAGCCCATGTACAAAGTTGTCATAGCCACTCGTGTGTACCATTAGAAATATTTTTTGTTACACTAATTTTCTTAAATTAGGACTAATTATATGAATTTGGGTAATTTCTTTCAGAATATACAAACATCCTAGATTTAAATGGGTCTAAAAAATATTATTAAATGGAATGAAAATATTTTGATCATTTGCTCATAGACTTAGGAATCCAACAGATATACATATTTATAAACTCATAAATAGAAAAATACACATTTATATCGAAGATCTTAAAGACATAAATACAGCTATACAATTGTGAGTTATAAATATAATAAAAACTAATGGATCATAAGAACAACAAAACTAGTGGGTAAAGCTTGAGCAACTGATTCAGACAGGCCTGGGTTGAAATTCTAGTTTCATTAATTATTAGTTTAATGATCCTGGGAAAATCACTTAATTCTCATTGTGGAAAATCTGTTTACTTTCATGCGTATGCATATTTGCATGTGTGTATATACATACACATGAAAGTAAACATAATAATACTAAAATATCTTTACAATGAAGTCTCCAAAACTAGGTAATATTTCCAATATTTCTAAAGCAAGGCACTAGACAAATTTAGCCAGACTTGAAAAAACATAACTAGAAACTACTTTAGAGACTCTTCGGTGACAACCCAATTCAATCATTAAGAGAATTTAGAGAGGCCAAGAAGCATGTCAGAGTTTAGAAAGAGGATTTCTATATGGAGGTTTTACAGCTCCCACTGTTTCTGAAGGAAGAATGTGGAATTCTTGAAAAAGAGCTTTTAGGAAGATTCCTTGGAGAGATTATTACCTACACAGTAGATTGGTGTCTGAATCATGTTCAGGAAGTGCTTGGTGTAATAAGAAATACTATGATTTATAATTGAATCCTATATTGTTTGCTCTTCAAAAGTATCCATTACACATAAATGGATTTTCCTTAAATAGAAAATAGAGCGTGCAAATATTTTATATTGAATAATCAGATCTGAGCTGACACTTCCACATAAATTGTCAGTAGAAAATGCAAATGGCCAACAGGCATATGAAAAAATGTTCAGCATCACTTATAATCAGGGAAATGCAAATCAAAACTACAATGAGATACCATCTTACACCAGTGAGAATGGCACATATTAAAAAACTAGCTACAACAATGTTGGTGAGGATGTGGAGAAAAAGAAACTCTCCTGCACCGCTGGTGGGAGTGTAAACTGGTCCAACCACTATGGAAAGCTGTGTTAAAATTCCTCAACTTGCTAAAGATGGAGCTTCCATATGATCCAGCAATTCCACTCTTAGGTATTTACCCAAAGGACACAGAATCATTAATTCAAAAGGGCACCTGCACCCCTATGTTTATAGCAGCACTATTTATAATAGGAAAGCTATGGAAACAACCCAAATGCCCAAAAATAGATGACTGGATCAAGAAGATGTGGTACATATGCACAATGGAATATTACTCAGCAATCAAAGAAGATAAACTCATGCAATTTGCAGCAACATGGATGGAGCTGGAAGGGATCATGCTGAGGAAATAAGTTAGAAAGAAAAAGAAAAATACCAGATAGTCTCACTCATAGCAGGAATTTAGAAAACCTAAATAAGGGACCAGGAAAAAGACAAATTATAATAAAGTAAAAATCAACAAGCAACTATAAACCAGAGACACATGGGGGGAGGAGAAGAGGGATTAAGGTCAAAATAAGGGGGGTGGGAATTATATGGGAAATATAACCAAGATGAAAATGCATACATTGTGCAAAAATGAAAAATGATGTTAAAAATATATATAATAAAATAAAATAAAAAAATTATCAGTTGAGGAAAACTGGCTGATAATTGCATACACACTTATTAAATTGTCCTAAAGTTTTTATTTGCTATAATTCTTACACTATTCCCATAAGTTATCTCTCTGATATTTATAAGCATCCGAATTTCCATCCTGTTCTGATGCACAGATTCCAATAGTGCCTGTACGTCATCAACTATTGATTCAACTATATTTTAATCTAGAGTATGGGATTACATTAGTTATTTTATCTGGTATTCAGAAATAGGTAAATGAATAAACACCGTTCAATAACAAGCCTTACTGCTTTGGTTTATACAACAACTAAAGCAATTTGAAAAAATATATATTAAATTCCTTCAATGACTTCCTATCACATCTAAAAATAAAAATTTATTACTCTCACCTAACAAAATTCCATTTGGTCCTTTTCTAACTTAAATCACTATGTTTCAAGCACACTTAATCTCTTATAGTTCTTTTAGTAAACCGAGTTCATTTACAACATAAGGTTCTTTGTTCTAGACACCCCAGATAATTAACCTTATTGAATCTTTGCCATTCAGATCTCAGAAAACTTTTCCGAAAAGCTGCCAAAAGCAATACACAGATCCTCTTAATTACATTATTCCCATCTTATTTTATCATAACAGCATTTACTGATTTATTACTGCTTTCCTCCAAGCAAAACATAAGCAACATTATAGCAAGGTTCTTTTTTTTTTTTTTTTTCCCTGTCTTTCTACCTTCCCTGACCTTCTCTCTGCTCCTCTCGCAATAACCTCTCTCGCAATAACCTCCTGACCTTCTCGTGGTTCTCTTCTTATATCCTGGTAGCTCCTCCCATCGTACCTCCCAGTCTCATTTGATTAATAGGAAACACCTGTGGTTTCTCAGCAGGCAAAACGGTAAAGCGAAAACTAATTAATGGCACGTGTGTTGCGCAACACGGCGCATGCTCCAGGCGGCTCCGGACACATTTTGGTCCAGTCATATAGCAAGGTTCTTAATGTCTTTTTCACTGATATGTCCTCAATACCTAGAATAGTGTTTAATGATTTGGCAAATTGATAATTTATCATAGCACATGTAAATCCATAGGAATGAATGACAAAGTCTTAAGAACATGGAGTAAGAACAGGATGCAAGTTGACTAGGTAGTGAATATAACTGCTCAAGAATTTTGGCCATGAACAAATAGGAATTATTATTTTTTTTTAAATAGCTCACACTTTTTTTTTTTTAATTTATTTATTTATACAAGCACTGGGTATAGTCAGAAGTGCGG
The DNA here is from genome assembly GCF_964194135.1 of Talpa europaea. Classification (NCBI taxonomy): domain Eukaryota; kingdom Metazoa; phylum Chordata; class Mammalia; order Eulipotyphla; family Talpidae; genus Talpa; species Talpa europaea. Next base: position 101,960,705 of record NC_140070.1, on the reverse strand, counting down.
GAGGGCGAGAGAATTCACCAGAGCCAGAGCAGGGAGCAGAACAGGCAGAAGGACCGAAGTACACTGCTGAGGGGAGCAGCGGGCGGCAGGAGAGGTCTGTGTGCCATGTGGGACCCTCATCGGTGGCCAGGATCGAACCGGCGCTGCAGAGGCTGCGGGCAGCTTCACAGCCCAGCACTCAACTGCTGCGCCACCAGGGGAGGCCCAACAAATAGGAATTATTTAGTAAAATAATATTTAGTAAATAAGATTTAGTAAAAAGAAAGAGTAAAACATGGTGGCTTTGACAGGAAAAGGATAAATTCATATTCCAGATAACATTCAAAAAGAGGAAGGGGGTTCAAGCAGATAATTATATCATACTAAGTTTATGATATAAAAGTTGAGAGTTCAGAGAGATTGAGGCAGCTGGAACTTGTAAGGCAGAGAAAAGACAAGTCTCCAACTTTTCCCTAAATATTAAGACATGCATGTATAAAGTAAAATTCCACAAATCAGAAAAAGAATGACCAAGATGTTATAAGATAGATAGAGGTAAAAGCTGACAGAACACAATGAGGCATTTGATTTCAGTCACTAAGAGTGGTGATGTCACAATGCACAACAATGGCACTTCTGGTGCCAGAAAAGTTTTATGTTAATAAGACTAAACAATCCCTCATGTAGATTCACTCTAACTCCCCAAATGACATACCGTGAGGAATATCTCTTCATATGCTTATTTGCTATATAAATATCTTCTTTGGCAAGGTGTAAATTCAGACCTTTTACTAATTTTAAAATCAGCTTTTTTTTTATTGTCCAGTTTTAAGTGTTCTTTGTTATTTTGGATGGCAGTCCTTTATCAGATATGTTTGGCAAATATTTGCTCTGTCTGTGGCCTGTCTTTTGATTCTTAGAATGTTTGTCACAGAGCAGAAATTTTATTTTAATAAGATCTACCTTAACAATGTTTTCCTTCAAGGATTGTGATTTTGCTATTGTACATAAAAGGCCATCGCCAAACACAGGATCACCTAAATTTTCTCCTATTATTTTCTACAAGTTTTAAAGCTTTGCTCTGTGATCCATCTTAACCTCATTTTTGTGAAGAATTATGAGATATGTTTAGATTCATTTTTTTTTTGCCTGTGGATGTCCAGTTGTTCAAGCACCATTTTTTAAAAGATTACTTTCTTCATTGGATTGCCTTTGCTCCTTTGTCAAAGATCAAATGGCAATATTTGTGTGAATTTATTTCTAGGCTCTCTATTTGGCACATTGATCCAGTTATTCTTTCACCAGTATTATACTGTCTTACTTACTGTAACTTTACAGGAAGTTTTGAAGTTCTATGGTATCAGTCCTCCAACTTTGTTCTCCTTCAGGGCTGTGTTGGCTATTTTGTGTTGGTTTTTACCTTTCCATGTGTACTTGAGAATCAGTTGTTATCTGCAAAACAACATGCTAGAGTTTCTACTAGGATTGTATTGATTTATTGGATCTTAGATCTTCTTTCATTATTTTTATGGTTTTCCTCATATAGAATCTTACTCATTTTGTTAAGTTTATACCTAAGTATTTTACTTTTTTGGTGTCAGTGTAAATGCTATTGTCTTTATACTTCTTTATTGAGGGCAGATATTAACCCTTATCCTGCAGTCTTGCTATACTGACTTGTTAGTTTCAAGAGAATTTTTATTGATCCTTTTGGATTTTCTACATTAATCTTGCCATCTGTAAACAAAGACAGTTTTATTTTTTCCTTCTCAATCTGTATATATTGTATTTCCTTTTGTTGTTTTACTGAATTAGCTAGAACTTCCAGTAAAATGTTTAAAAGGAGTACTATGGAGTGACATCCTGACTTTGTTCCTAATCTTAGCATAAAAGCAAGTAGTTTCTCATCATTAAGTATGATGTTAACTATAGATTATTTGTGAATGTTCTTTAAGTTGAAGAAGTTCCCTTCCATAATATTTCTAATTTTTGGATATATACTTTTCTACATCTATTTATCTAACTGTTTTCTTTAGTCTATTGATGTGGTTATTACATTGACTTTCAAATATTAAACCAGACTCACATACCAGAAATGAATCTCACATGATCATGCATAATTCTTTTTAGACATTATTCAATTTGACTTGCTAAAATTTTGTTGAGGATTTTCGCATTTATGTTCATGAGAGATATTGGTAAGTCAGTAGTTTACTTGTAATGTCTTTGTATGTTTTTGATATTAGCATAATGCTGAATTCATAGAATGAGTTAGAAAGTATTACCTATTTCTATTTTCAGGAAGATACTAGAAACTTATCAATAGTGTATTTTTCCCCTTTAATATTGGTACAATTCACTAATGAACCCATCTGAACAAAGAAAATATTTTCTGTTTTGGAACATTATTTATTATTGATATAATTTCTTATTCAAAACAGATCGATCTCTCAAATAGAATGTTACTCATATTTTGTTGCGTTTATACCTAAGCATTTTAATTTTTTGGTGTCAGTGTAAATGCTACTGTGTTTATACTTCTTCATTGAGGGCAGATATTACCCTTTATCCTGCACTGTACTCTCAAATCTGAGTAGGGAGAAAATCCCTTGGGATTTTCTACACAACTATGCCCACACTGCTAGCAGGTAAAGTTTCTACAACAGAACCCATAGTCAAACAACCTTATGCAAATAGGTCTGTGATCACCACTCACTGAATAAAATACCTTATGCATGATCTCAGCACCTACTAGTCTGTACCTGTGCATGATCTCAGCACCTACTAGTCTGTACCTGGTCCCCAGCTTGTTCAACTGTCTTGTTTGGGATCATCAGCCTGGCCACAACTCTCTTACCTTCTTCCTGTTCCACACAAACAGCTCATCACCGACCTCAGAGCTAGATATCCATATTTTGTTTTACCACCATTGGTAATGAGCAGGTGAAGTTTTCTGAGAGCAAAACATAGCACTTTTGTAGTTGTACTTAGGACTTAGAACCTCTCTACTATTCTATGTAGTGCATAGAGTCTCCCTGTCACCGATTTCTTTCACTTCACCTGATGTCTTTAAGGTGCTCCAGATTGTAGCATGTGTCAAACTTTCTTTCCTTTTTTAAGGCTGAATAATATTCCATTGCATGTACATACCACATTTTGTTTGTCCATTCATCTACTGATAAACCTTTGGTTTCCACATTTTGGCTAGTGTGAATAATGCTTTCATGAAACAAATATCTTTTCAAGTTCTTGCTTTAGTCTCTTTTGGATATCTATCCAGAAATGGAATTGCTGTATTATAAAGTAATCCTATTTTTAAGTTTTTGAGAAAATACTGTTTCTCATGGTACTTGCAACATTTTATATTTTACCAGTAATGCACAAGACTTCCAATTTCTCCACATCCTCATCAACACTTGCTAACTTAAGTTGTTGTTGTTGTTGTTTTTAAATAATAGCTACTAGGACAAAGACAGACAGGTAGATCAATGGAATTGGCTACAGTGCCCAAAAATAAACCCTCACATATATGGTCAAATAACTTTTGAAAGTTGTACCAAAACCATTCAAGTGGGAAAGGACAATATTCTCAACAAAGGTACTGGAGAAAAATAGATATCCACATGCAAAATAGAATTGGACACTTACCCTATACCAAATACAAAAATTGACTTGATAGGTCTTAGATCTAAGTATAAAAGTCTTAGAAAAAAACATAGGAAAAGGAAAAGGTTTGTGACATTGGAATCACCAATCATTTTTGGATCTGACATTAAAGCACAGGCAACAGAAAAAAAGAGACATGTTAGACCTCATCAAAATCAAAAATTTTGTGTATTAGAGGAGAAAATCAAGAGAATAAACAGGCAACCCATGGAATGGGAGATAATATTAGCAAATCATATACCAGATCAAGAAATAGTATGAGAATATATGAAGAACTCCTACAAATAGATGATGAAAAAATCAAACCCGGTTAAAAAAAATAAACCAAAGTGTTGAACAGACACTTTTCAAAAGAAGACACGTAAATGACATAAACATATAAAAAGATGCTCTAGGTCATCAATAGAGACATGCACATCATTTATACATAGATATGTATTTATATCAATAATTAAAAAGATGGATAATAACAAGTGCTGTCAGTGTTATTCACATGAAGGATAAAGAAGATATGGAGAAATTGGAGACAGAATAAGGAGGATTGAAATGGGGATTGACTTCTAATAAGTAAAGGGTATTTTGGGGGGGGAGCAATGTGTATATTCTATAACCTATATGCTGATTATTATACAACTTTGTGAACATACTAAAACAATGCTTATGTGTACGTAAAATCATTTAGCTTCTTTGGAACTAAAATCATTTAGTTCTGCAAATGGTGAAATGCAGATTTACATAAGATACAGCAGCTACCCTACTGAGGGCATACCCAAAAGAAATGAAAACATATGTCCACAAAAAAAAAACCTATGTATAAGTGCCCATAGCAGCATTATTCTTAGTGGCCCCAAAGTGGAAACAATCCAAGTGTTTATCAACTGATTAATGGGCAAATTAAAGGTGGTATATCCATATAGTAGAACAGTATTTGTCAATAAAAGGAACAAAGTACTGATAGATGCTATGACCTGGATGAACCTTGAAAACACTTACTAAGTTAGACACAAAGGCTTGCATGTTATATGATTTCATTAATATATAAATGTCCAGAACAGAAAAATACATATAGATCAAAGCTAAATTGGTATTAAGTCTAGAATAAGGAGGATTGAAATGGGGATTGACTTCTAATAAGTAAAGGGTATTTTGGGGGTAGGGGGAGCAATGTGTATGTTCTATAACCTATATGCTGATTATTATACAACTTTGTGAACATGCTAAAAACCACTGAATTTTACACTTAGTAATTAAATGGTAGCTAACTTATATCTCAATATAGCTTTTTAAAAAGTTGAACAGAAATAACAAAAAAGAGGTACCAAAATCATATTAAGTGACAGCTTTGTCTTAGGGAATGGATAAAAATTGGGTTGAGAAAGGATATTAGCGATTTCAAATTTAATTGTAAAATTTTTAGTAATTTTTAAAGGGATGATTATTAGAAAAAATTTAACATTTGTTAAAGACGGAAGACGAATCTGTTATATCTTTATTATTTCCTATATTTTAATTGACAGAAGACATTAAACTCAGAAATGAGGAGATAGCATGTGTAGTCTATTGTTAACACACTTTAAATTTGGCATAATTACTGAAAACTACAAAACTATGATGAAGGAAATCTAAAAATTACACAAATGAATGGACAAATACAACATGTTAGTCTCACCAGAAAACTCAATGGGTATGTAAAATCATTTACCTTCTTTGTTAAGATATCACTTCTAAAACAAATTAATCTATAGATTCAATGTGATTCCAATTAAAAACAACAGATTTTTTTTGTAGAAAATGACAATGTGATTCTAAAATTCTTTTTTTTTTTTTTAAGATTTATTCATTTATTTATACAAGTGCTGGGTACAGTCAGAAGCGCGGGAGGGTGAGAGAATTCACCAGAGCCAGAGCAGGGAGCAGAGCAGGCAGAAGGACCGAAGCACACTGCTGAGGGGAGCAGCGGGCGGCAGGAGAGGTCTGCGCGCCATGTGGGACCCTCCTCCGGTGGCCAGGGAGCTGCCAGGGATCGAACCGGCGCCGCAGAGGCTGCGGGCAGCTTCGCAGCCCAGCGCTCAACCGCTGAGCCACTGGGGAGACCCATGATTCTAAAATTCTAATGGAAAGTCAAAGAAACTAGAAAAGCCAAAACAGCTTGAAAGAATAAATTTCCTTATTTCAAGGTTTATTGTAAAGCTAAAATAACCAAAACAATACAAAACAGTGAGTCCAGAAATATACCTAAATATATATAGAAAACTGATTTTGACAAAAGAGGGAATTCAGTGAATAAAGGATAGTCAGTAAACGTCTAATAAAGTAAAAACTGACAAAAAATAAGTGAGTCAATTAACTATCTGCATCTCATAAAATTATCTTTGATCCATACTTTATGCCACAGACAAAATTTAACTGCAAATGGGCCACAGACCTCACTGTAAAATCAAAATATCTAAAGTAATGAAAAACAGATGAAAGTCCACCTTGCCTTGGAATAGACAAAACCTTTCTTAGATATGACACCAAAAGAAAAATCGTAAAAGAAAGCTATTTGGATTTAATCAAAATTTAAAAATATTGTGCTTCAAAAGAGTGCTACAAGAATGAAAGACAATCTACACAGAGTATGACAGAATATAGGTAAATCACATATTCAAGACTTCTATTCAGAATATATAAGAGCACTCAAAACTCAAGAAAAACAATCCAATTTAAAAATAGGCAAGAGACCTGAATAGAAATCTCAACGACAACTTAAGGATGGCAAGTAAATGCATGAGTAAATGTTCACCTCATTAGCCATTGGGGAAATGGAAATTAAAGCTTCATTTACAATACTATACTTGTTTAAAGCACTAAAATGAAAAATATTGACAATATCAAGTACAACTGCAAATCACACTGATGGAATGAGTTCAAAATAACATAGCCTCTCTGGAAAATTCTTATAAATTTAAACATATGATTACCCTAATACCCAGAACTCCCACTGTTGGATTTACCCTACAAATGGAAACTCATATTCTCATCAAAACTACACATGAATATTCATTGATATTTTAATTATGATAACCAAAAGCAAAACAATACAAATATTAGGTGGTCGCATTAAAGGGTATATGTTACCATTTATATGGCATTCTCAAAAACAAAATGTAGAGCAGTAGGGGAAAATCAGTAGTGGATATGGTTGTGGGAGTGAAATGCATTAACTACAAAAGGATAATATAAGGTTTGGGGGTGAGGGGGTTGATGGAATTGTTCTGTATCCAAATTATACTGATAGCACACAAATCTATACTTGTATTTAAATTCACAGGTTTACCAAAAGAAAAAAAAATCTGGTAACAGTTAAGTGAAAATTGATTAATGTATTCTATAACAAGAAAAGCAACATCTTAAAAGTATTATATTAAAGCATGAATCTTTTCACATTAAAATAAAGCTAGTAAGTGGTAATTTTAAAAAGCAGGTGTCAAATTAGACAAAAAAAGTAATACCCAACTATATGCTGCTCCAAGAACACACATCAAGCTAAGAAGATTTCAGTATGAAAACAAAAATATATATATTATAATATATATTAAAAACAGAAAGAGATATACCATGCTAAGACTAGTCAAAAGAAAGCTTAAATGGCTATATCCATATAAAGCAAATTTCAAACAAACAAAAAAAAAAGCCAGTGACAAAGAAGTCATTTCATTTTAAAACAGTCAACTTGAGAAGTGGATGTAAGACTCTTAAATGTTTATACAAAGACAGAACAAAGAATACATGAAGTAAAACAAGAGAACTGAAAGAATAAATAGATCCATCTTTTAGTGGGAGATTTCAATATAACTTCTCTCAGTAATAGAAGAAGATAGAAAATCAGTACAAATATAGAAGATTTAAACACTATCAATTTAACCTAATTGATATTTATAGCTCAATTTGCCCAACAACAGTAGAACACACATTCATTCCAAAAGCATATTTAACATTTATTATAATAGATCACAGGAGGGCCATAAAAGCTTCCATTAATTTAAAAGGAAACAGGTCACAACAAAGTATAGTCTCTGACACAATAGAATTAAATTTCTAATTTAATTCTATTGTGTCAGAAGACCTAAATCACTAATTGATTGTGAACTAGTTCTCCTTTTAAATTACCCAAATGTCAAGAAAAAAATCAAACATAAATTAGAAAATATGTTGAACTGAATAAAGGAAAACACAATATATTAAAACATGGGAATGGAGACTTCCAATTCTGCTACAATGGAGTTGCCCCCTTTCAGCCTCTTTAAAATTAAAAATCCCTAGATATAACATTACAAACAAGCATAGGGAAACTCAGAAAGGTAGAAAGAATGAGGAATGTCCAGATACCACAGGACTTGAGGATGACACAGCAGTGCGTTTCTTGGGTTTCCTTATTGTATCCTATATATCTGAGATAGAACAGTACAGAAATCTCCAACTCAGTTGTATCACAATTGGCAGATTAAAAAAAAAAATCCAAGAAAAGGTTGCTCTCCGACAAAAAGGATAGGGAAGAAAATGGCTTAAAAGCAAATTTGGCATTACCCACTCTATTCTAGCCAAACAACAATGAAAAAAGCAGTTTCTTTTTTCCCACTCTACATAGTTCAATAGGGATGAACAGGGTAGACTGATATTCCATCCTATTCCTTCCCCACTCTGCAGGGGGCACACACCAATTTCCCTAGTAGGTGGTGGTTATAGGCTCAAGAAGATTGCTAATCATCCATCCTTTACCTGACGGAAGCAGGTAGCACTCTGTTCCTACCCATCAAGTGGAATCAGTTGAAGCAAGTAGCTGGCTGCCCTTCCATCTCCAAACCAATAGAGGTAGGGGCAGCAATAGAATCCTGATGGGTAGTATTAGTCAGTCTGAATGAATGGCTAATCTCCCATCACCTATCTAGCATGAAGAGGTGTTCCAATTTCCAGAAAAAAGTTGCATCAGTGAAGTCCAATGACAACGAGATTTAATGAGAGAGTATAAGGTGGAACTAGTCAACATATAGGCTTCACAACCACCCCATGTTAGCATAGTGTCTTCTGTGAAACTAGATCCCCAAATCCACCTGACAGAAACAAGATTGTGCAAAGCAGGACTAGCCAATACCCCAACATGTCAGAAGTTCCTAGTAGAAACTAAAACTCTCATAAATAAGATAAAACAAGGTTTGCAAGAAGAAGTGAATAATGTCATGCTTCTTATCTCTCCTGATGTCAGTAGGGAATAGTAAAACATGAACGTCCACCCCAGTCATCTGAAATGAGGCAGTGTGAGTTAGTACCCACTTTTTCTGGGGTGGGTATGTTGATAGGGCATAGCAAGAAACTGAACATACCCACCTGGCTGGTTCTTGAGCTACACCAAAATGGCCTGGTTAAAAACAATTAAGATCAAGTTTTATAATATGTATCCAGGATACAAATGAAAATTATTTGTATGAATGATAATTATCATACTACCAACCTAGAAAATAATATGAATGACAAAAAAAATCAACATATGCCAACATCAAGATGAATCAGATGTAATTATCTGAGAAAGGTTTTTAGCAGCCATCAAAAATCTTTCAATATGCAATTATGAACCTTCTTGCAGAAAATAAAATGTGAAAGATCAGCAAAGGAACAGAAGTTATAAAAAAACTGATATCATAGAATTGAAAAATACAAGAGACAAAATAAAAATGAATAGGCTCAGTAGTAGAGTGGAGACTATGGATAAAATACAGTAAACTTAAGAGCTCAATAGAATTTACCTAATCTAGACAACAGAGAGCAGAGAGACTGGGGAGAAAAACAATAAGCAGTGTTGGGGACCTTTGGGACAGTTATAAAAGATCTAACATTCATATAAATTGGACTCCCAGAAAGAAGGGGAAAATATAGTGGAGCTGAAAAACTCACAAGAAATGAGAAATAAATGTTTGAAAACTTCCCAATTTTTTGGGAAATTTTAAAAATCTTATCAGTTGCTCATTATAAATTGTATCATATTTGAAACATTATCTTTTCTAACTTCATTTCTAAAAGATTATTGTTTAACATATACTGCCCAAAGCTTTTAATTTGTAAATGAATAGTAATCCCATATAAAGGTAAATTATTAATTTATTAAATTAGTAATCCCATATAAGGGTAAATTATTATTATTTTATATATTTTTAATTGTATTATTTTTAAGACAGTGACATTGCTTTCAAACAATGCACATGATTTAGGGGGTATAGGTTCACATCTCTTTGGTTGAATATTTATATACTATGCCTACCACCAAAGTAACCATATTGCACCATATTTCATTGGCAGTTGCTCCCCAGCCCCACCCATCTTTCTCATACCTCAATTATACAGTCATATTTCAAGGGGTTTTTTGGGTTTTGCTTTTTTAGGTTTTCATTTTTTAAAATAAAAACATTTATTTGTTAATGTTTTTTTTTCCTACTGAGATAAAATTGATTTACATCATTGTATTTGTTTTAGGGGTTATTGATTTTAACCTCTACAATGTACGCTTTCACCAATGAAGTATGGTGGAGGATTATTGGGGTTCTGTTGGTAGGCATGATATAAAAAGTTACTAAATTTGATACATCAATGTACTTATGCAAAATGCTGGACAAACACCAAACAAAATAAATCCAGATATATCTGTGCCAAGGAAGATCATAACTGAGCTTTTGAAAACTAAAGAAAAAAAAACACTAGAAAGCATCCAGAGACAGAGAATGTATTATAAATGAACATGCCTTTGAATGATAGGTTTCTCATCTGAAACCATGGTGGGGAGGGGGCAAAGGGAAGTGGTACAACATTTTTCAAGTACTGAAAGAAAAGTGCCCAACAATGGAAAATGGATAAAAAATATGATATAAATATACAATGGGATATTATTAAGCCGGAAAAGAAGAGTTTATAATCTATAACAACATGGATGAACATTAAAGTCATTATATAGAATTAAATATGAAACATAGAAAGATAAATACCATATGATCTCATTTATATGTAGAATCTAAAACAAAAAATCTGAGATTACAGATATAAAGAACACATTTGTGATTGCCCAAGAGAGTAGGTGGGTAAAATGGGTGAATTTGATCAAAAGGTACAAAACTCTTCTAAACTATGTGTGGTAATACATGTTAATGAGAATTACTGTAGTCATTTCACAATATATACAAATATTGAACCATTATGTTATAAACCTGAACTAATTTCATATATATAAGTATTTAAATATAGTGCTTTAGTAAGAATGAAAATGATCTAAGAATATGCTTCCCATACAATAAACTCACTTCGCATACAAAGACATAAGTAGGTTTAAAGTAAAAGGATGGAAATAGATATACCATGCAAACATTACTTTTAAAAAAGAAAGCAGGAATGCTTACATTAATATGAGATAAAACGGAATTTGGAGCAAAGAAAATTACTGGAGACAAAAAAATTACATAATGATAAAAGGGTCAATCCACCAGGAATACATATTAATAGTGTGTGTGTGCACACCAAATCAGAACCTCAAAAGAGAGCGCGAAAATGAATAGTATTGGAAGGAGAGATACAGTTGGGGATCTTAATTTACTCCACTCTCAAGATTTGATAGAATTACTAGGCTGTAAAGAAATATAGAACTCAACAACACATCAACCAACAATATCTAGTTGACAAATATAGAACTTTCCAATCAATAAGAAAAGAATGTACATTTCCCCAGAATCTATATAGCATTCCAGTGACAGACCATATTCTACACCATAGAACAAATCTTAAGAATTGATAACATGTGGTGTGCTTCAGGACCACAATGGAATCAGCTGAAATCAGTAACCTGAAGACAAGAAAATCTCCAAACATTTCTAAGTAATTCATGATTCAAAAACTCAAAGGCAATTTTAAAAACTACAAATAACTCTATGAAAATGAAAACATATCAAAATTTGTAAGATCCGTTTAAAGCAGTACTGAGAGAAAAATTAATAACACTAAATGCATATCTTAGAAAAAAAGATATCAAATCAATATTCTACAAGTAAATTTCTTACCAAATTCTGCATAGTGTCATCCCATTTTAATGAAACTTTTTATTTTAAAATAGTTGTAGATTTTATTATAGTTGTAACAAAAAATACAAAATCAATCTAGGAAAAAGAGCAAAATAAGCTCAAAAAAAGCAAAGGAAAAAAATACCACTGAAAAGACTGATGATAAACTGCCAAAATTCAACTAAAATAGAAAACCAAACTAGCCCTATAATTATTAAATAAATCTAATCTGTAATATAAAATCATATAATAATCTCCAGACCCAAGAACTTCCACTAGGAATTCTACCAAACATTTAAAGAATTAACATAAATGTTATACAATATGTTCCAAAAACTAGAAGAGGGACTAACTTCTCAGTTCATTTTAGTAAGTTAGTATTATTCCAACACCAAAACCAGACAAACAATACAAATGAAAAGTTAAACTAAAATGAAAACCATATTTAAATATAAAATGCAGAACTGTAAGATTTTTACAAAAAGAATTAAAAGAAAATAATTAAGAGCTGGAGTTAAGCAAAGAGAGGTGACACCTAAGGTACCCCATCTGTAAGGGAAAAACTGATAAGGTAGACTCTGAAAAAGGGTGAAAAGACAATAAAAAAATAGAAAAAAGCAATTGCAGACTGTATATCTGGCAAAGGACTAATATCAAGAATATATAAAAATACCAGTACATCACAAAATTACAAAATGATAAAATGAAAAAATAATTAACATAAAAATCTGGTAATGGTGTGAAAACATAGGATCATTCATACACTGTTGATTGGAATGTGAAATGTTACAACCATTCTAGAAAACAGTTTCACCTCTACTTATAAAACTGAACATTCAAATGCCATTCTATCTCTTAATTGTACTGCTGGGCATTTATAACAGGGAAATGAAAATTTCCTAGAGAAATTTTCTAGAGAAGCATTCATAGCATTCATAGAGAATTCATAGAGAAGCATTCATAGAGAAGCATTCATAGAGAAGCATCTACACACATTTTCATAGTTGCTTTAATCATAATAGCCCAGTCCAGAGGTCTTAATAAGTGAATGATTAAAAGAAAAAACTGTAGTGCTTCCATACAATGGAATATTACTCAACAACTTATAAAATTGAACAGGTGATTACATGTAACAACTTGGATGAACCTTCAGAGTATTGTGCTGAAAGTGAAAAAGTGAACCCCAAAAGGTTACCTATTATATGATCCATTTACATTACATTCTTAAAGTAGTAAAATTTTGAAAATGAAAAATGAAGAATTCTTCATTGAAATGAAGGATAAATGAGTGATCGTGGGGAGCAGGTGTGGGAGAACGAGATGAACAGGTGTTGTCATAAAAGGACAATACAAGAAATCCTTGTAATCTGCACCTTAAGTGTATCAGTGTCAATATCCTGGTTGTGATATGACATTATCATTTTGCAAGATGTTATTATTAGGGGAAATTGGGTGCAGAGTCCCTGGGATTTCTCTGTATAATTTCTTACAACTACAATTAAAACCTACAACTATCTCAAAATAAAAAGTTTAATAAATGAGATAACCCTCATACATAATTTGGGAGGAATTTACAACACTACAAGCATCTATTGGAAAAGAAAATCTCAAATGGATGACCTCAGTTTCCATCCTAAGAAACTAGAAAAAGATCAAATACCATAGGTAAGCAAAATAAATTTTAAAATATCAAAGCAGAAATAATTAAACAGATTATTGCAAAACAATACAGAAAAGCAATGAAACCCAAAGTTGGTTCTTATGAAAGTCAACACAATTTATAATTTAGCTAGCTTGATCGGGGGGGAAAGGCACAATTTACAGTATTAGGAATTAAAACAGGTACATCAATAAATTTGACACTGAAATTCACAATTGTCGCTCTTTCGAAAGAAGCATTAAACTTTATTTGGTCATAAAAATTTCACTTACCTTAATATTTAAAGAAATGCAATTGGTATTAATATTGCAAATAATGAAGCAAAAATCAAGGATACATTCGTATAGCACCTGTTCTCGTCCCAATAGCCAAGATTTTCTGAACTGGATCAAAGGCTAATGCTGTGGGTTGATAAGGAAAACCATGCCGAACTGTCTGAAAGAGAGCAAATAGCAAAAGGAGTCATCAGAAAACAAAAATTAAATATTACAAGATACTACTACCTAATCTCCAGAATGACTAACCTGTTTTACAAAAAACTACTTAATGTTGGTAGCAGTGTAAATGACACAATCACTGTGGGGAAAAAAACTTTGCAATTTCTTATAAAGCCAAACATACCTTTCCTATGGCCTAGAAGTTCCTCTTCTATGTATATGCCCATGAAAATGAAGAGCATATAGCCACACAATAATTTATGTAAGTATGCTCTAACAGCTTTCTACATAACACCTTAGAACCACCCAAGTGTCCAACAAGAGAATCAAGAAACAAAACTATGTTGTACTCATCTCACACAAGAGTATATTATGCAACAGTTAATAGATGCAAAAAAAATAGTAGTTGCAACACATGGATGATTCTCAAAAACAGTATGTCAAGTCTTTCAAGCAATACAAAGAAGAGTGCTTATGATATGATTACATTTATATTAAATTCTGAACAAGCAAAACTATACCTTAGTCAAAACTCATTGAACAGCACAATAAAATGTGTGATTTATTTGTAACATACACCTCAAAAAGAAAAAAAAATGTTATAAACAAATAGTAAACTCACATTAATCCTAGGAATACTATGTTTTTAATAGGTGAAATGTACTAATACTTGTAACTTATTTCAAAATGCATTCAAGAAAGTATGTATATATGACTGGACAAACATAAAATAAATATGACAAAACAAAAATTGTCAAGTATGAGTGGTAAGATGTATGTGTGAATAGATACATATACATGAATGTTCAGAGAATAATTATTTTACCTCTCTGTATACTTAAACATTTTCATAGTAACACAAGGAAAATGTGGAGACTGAACAGTGTACTACTGAATGACTACTTGGTTAATGAGGGAATAAAAAAAAATGTAAACATGCATGAAGATACATAAAAATGAAAACATGAGATATCAAACCCATGGCATGCACCATAAGCAATACTAAGAGCCACACATCTTGCAACAAAAAGAGCCCAAATATGTACTCTGACAGTATAATTTAAGGAACTAAACCAAAAACCAGATGAACAAAGAAAAAAAAAAATTAGTGAATAAATAAATGAAACAATTCACAAAGTAGTCCTAAAAATCAATGAAACCAAATCTGTTCCTTTGGGAAAAAAAAAAAACAAAAACCAACATATAAAAACCTCTATATAAACCTGTAAGCTCACGAAGAAAAAAAAAAAGAGCACTGATAGAATAAAAAACAAAAGAGAAGTTACAACAAACATATCAGAAATTCAGAGGATCATGAGATTACTATGAACATTTGCATGCTACTTTATGGAATAATCTAGAACAGATGGACAGATTTGTAGATATGTATAACCATCTGAGACTGAATAAGGAAGAAACAGAAAACCTGAACACACCAATTACAAGCCAGGAAAATGAAACAGTAATCGAAATCCAAAAAGGAAAAAAGAAAGAAAAAAAAAAAAACATATGTCCAGGAGCAGATTGTTTCACCAGCGAATTCTACCAAATCTTCAAAGATGAACTATTATCTATCCTTCTCAATCTATTTCAAAAAGCTGATTAAGAGAAAATATCTCCAACTACATTTTAAGAGTACAACCTTACCTGGATACTAAAGACACCACAAAGAGAGAAAACTATAAACCAATTTCCCTGATGAACATAGGAGCCAAAATCCTCAACATAATCTTAGCAAACTGAACTTAACAGTGCATTAAAAGGATCATACAACATGACCAGGTGGAATTTATTCCAGGGATACAAGAATGGCTCAACATACATAAATCAGTATGATTCATTACATCAACAAAAGGAAAGTTAAAGTGATGTGATCATATCAACAGATGAAGAGAAAGCATATAAGGTTCAACATTCATTTATGATAAAAAGGCAAAAGAAAACAAAAACAAAATTCTGGGATAAATCTAGTGAGAAATGTATCTCATAGTCAATTAGAAAATTACAAAACAGCAGCAGCCCTTCTGCCTGGCTGTGCCTATGCAGGAGCTCCTCTCCGACCTTCTCCATTTACAGGACAGCAGCTCTCCTCCCAAGGCTGCCTACCTATGACTATACCAGTGTCCTTTATTCTTCTCTCCCTTTTTTATAATAAACCTTTCCTTTTGGGTATTAAAAAAACACTCCAAAACATCCTTGATCAATGCAAATATATATATACACATACAAGAATAACTAGAGAAGTATACTATAAAAGCAGAAGATTCAATATTCAAGAGATGTGAAGTTTGCCCCAAATTAACATTAAAATGTAATATAGAATAAACAAAATCCTAAGTAGATATGTTATGAAAACTGAGAAAAAGACTAACGTATATCTGGAAATATAAACCTTGAAACAATGAAAAATTTTTGAAAAGGGAACTAGAAAAAGTGGGTGGACAATTAAGTATTTTTTTAAAGATTCATTTTTATTTATTTATGTATACAAAACCAGGGGCTGTAGGCCAGACATGCAGGAGCTAGAGGATTCACCAGAGACAGAGTGGGGAGTAGAGCAAGCTGACTGAAATACACTGCTGAGGGGAGCAGCGGCTGAAGCAGGAGAGGTCTGCTGTGCCAGGCAGGTTAACTCCCTGACTGGCAATTAGATTGATAGTGCTGAGACTTTAACCCCTGCACCACCAAAAAGGTCTGAGATATTAAATATTAAAATGCTTTATAAATAAAAATTATAATTTTAATTGTGGTACTAATACCAGGAGACACTGACTAATGGAATGAAGTACAATGTTTAAAAGTAAACCAAGTAATTAAAATAATTAAATAATTAAAAACAACAAGCAAATCAGTAAAAAAAAAAAAGGGGGGGATTATTCCATAAATGGTATTGGCAAACTTGGCTGATCATACAACAAAATTAGATCCTTATCTAGTTCATATGACAATAAAATTCAAGATGGATTATGATATGCTAATACAAAAACCAAAACTATTATTACAAATGGGTTTGAGCACATATTCATATAAGCTTAAGGGAGCTTAAAAACCTTTGCCATAGTAGACAAGATGCTAGAGAGCTTTTTATACATAACATAGTAAAGCATTAATATCTTTAACTATACAAAATGTTCTTATAAACAATAAAAGTCAAATAACCCAAAATGAAAGTCAAAAGATAACATCTAATTCACTATAGAATAAATGCAAATGAGCAATAAATATTTTAAGTGCAAAATTTATTACTAAACAATGAAATAAAAATGAAAACAACTTTGATTTAGCACCTCTTGTCAATTGTAATGGCAAAGATTTTTTAAGTTATGGCAATTTTGAAAGGTTAAAGTAAACAATTTCTTCTTTTTTTTTTTTTTTTTTTGTGGGACCCTTGCCAGTGGCCAGGGATCGAACTGGTGCTGCAGAGGCTGCAGGCAACCTCGCAACCCAGCGCTCAACCACTGGGCCACCAGGGGAGGCCCAAAAGTAAACAATTTCTAATCAGAGAACTACAGTATTTCCCTCTCCGTGCCTTAACACCACATATATAGGGCTCCTTTATTGTAGCTAGGGAAAAGAACTTGATTTAAGCAGGATTTTCTAGAAAAACCCAAAGAAAACGGAAGAGACAAAAATAACACCAGAGGAAATTTTAGCATCTAACACCTACAGCTACAACAAAGAAAAAACACAGCCTAATTCTTAACCAAATAAACAAAATCTGACACTTAAAGGCTATTTACTTCAGTTACTTCTACCATGCACATTATGTCTGACTCTCAGCAAAAACTGCAAGACATACTTAAAGACAAAACTCAGTCAGGAGACAATCAGCCCAAGAATTTAAAACAACTATGATTCATATAACAAGGACTGTAATGGAAAAAGTGGGCGATATGCAAGAACAGGTGAATAATGTAAGACAAAAGATTGAAGCTCTAAGAATCAAAAATAACAGAAATCAAAAAAGACT
This sequence comes from Talpa europaea, assembly GCF_964194135.1. NCBI lineage: Eukaryota > Metazoa > Chordata > Mammalia > Eulipotyphla > Talpidae > Talpa > Talpa europaea. The sequence goes on along the minus strand of NC_140070.1, from coordinate 101,942,918 downwards.
AACCAACTAAAGCCTTTCCTATAATGCTTACCCCACTGTTCTTCTTATCTCTACCAAATCAAAGTGATGGTGGTCAACTCCTTTGCTATTGTAAGCTCTACATAAGTAAACTCTGTTCTCATTTGGGTGATCATTTATTTCCACAGAACAAAAAACTAAACATGAAAAATACTAAAATGAAATGCATCTCACCTGCCCCAATCACTAACCATTAATACAAAGTATGAATAATTTGGGAATGTTTTTCTCTCTACCCTGCTGTATTTAATGTGATGAGCAAGTCTACATTTATAATGGAGATGTAATTTTTCAATAGAAGTATTTGAAGGACAAGTAGTCAGCAATAAAAAGGATAATACATTCATGGAGAGCTGTGGGGAGATTTCTGGACCTACTAAATATAGAGCTTCCATATGATCCAGCAATTCCACTCCTAGGTATTTACCCAAAGGACAAACAAACATCAATTCCAAAGAGCACCTGCACCCCTATGTTTATAGCAGCACTATTTACAATAGCTAAGCTTTGGAAACAACCCAAATGCCCAAAAATAGATGACTGGATCAAGAAGATGTGGTACATATATACCATGGAATATTACTCAGCATTCAAAAAAGATAAACACATGCAATTTGCAGCAACATGGATGGCTCTGGAAGGGATCATGCTCAGCGAAATAAGCCAGAAAGAAAAAGAAAAATACCGGATGGTCTCACTAATAGCAGGAATCTAGAAAACTTAAATAAGGGACCAGGAAAATCAATAACTATAAGAAAGTGAAAATCAAAATCAACAAAAACTATGAACCAGAGACACTCTATGGGGGGTAGAGGGTGGGAGGGGAGGGATTGGGGTCAAAATAAGGGGGTTGCAATTGTATGGGAAATATAAAAATAAAATTATTTAAAAAAAAAAGGATAATACATTCAAAGTTCACAAATCTCAAAAATCATGTTGCATGAAAGAAGATATACACGATATGTATTTTATAATTTTACTTATATTAAGTGGAAGAACAGGCAAAACTAAGCTATGGTGATAACAGAAATCCGTTGCCTCAGGAAATATGTAAGAGCAAGAACATAGAAGGATAAAGTTTTAAAAATTTAAGATACGTTATCATATTTTGACTGATATTTACATAGTTTTATGAAATACAACTCAATGAGCTGAGTACTTAAAGTCTGTGAATTTTATTAGGTATATAATACTTCCCTGCTCTTTCCTATTTTCTTTCATTAGTCAACTCCAAAGTGTTAAGTTCTCATCTCCCAGCTTTTTAAACCTAATGTTCTCCTCATAATAAAACATATGAGCAATGAGCAAAATGTTAAATAAAACTCTTTATGGTGAATATATAATTCCACTTTGTATGAATATAGAAATTAGGTACGTTATTAGGAAATAAACCATGATTTGAAGATAAATCTTTGAGGATTATACAGAAAATACAAAAAGAGTAAGAGATTCATAAAAGCTACAAAAATGAATTAAATTACATATGATGCAAACATTAATCACATAAAAATAAAAATGGTTCATATAATGTGTGCAGGCCTTGAAAATTCACTTCTGAAAAATGATTACCCAGGTCCTTGCTGGGGGCCTAGAGGTTAAATGTCAGTGCTATGACCACTATGGACAGGGTTCCATCCCAGCCAGGTTGCTAAGCCACTTATGGTGCAGCAGACCTTTCCTCTCTCAACTGCTGCTCCCCTTAGCAGTGTATTTCAGTAAATCTGCTGCTTTGCTCCCCACTGTCTCTCATGAATCCTCTCACCCCCCTGCACCTCTGGCTTTCACCCAGTTCTTCTACAAAATAAGTAAATATTTTAAAAAATGATTATCCAATTAAAAAGAGACTAATATGTGTATGTACGTATGCATGCATGTATATATGCCCTTCAATAAATAATAAGTTCATAATAAGTATTATTATAAATTCACCCAATACTAAGAATGGAAACTCAAAACACATGGGTATTGACCATTACCTCAAATAGCAAGGATTTTAGTAAGTCAGAACTGAAAAAAACAAAGAAAAATCCAATAATAAATCACCATAGGATGGCATAGAATCAGAAATAAGGAACATTTTGAATGACATATGTAATCAATAAAAAGTGTTATCAGATTATACATACATGGAACTCTCAATAAACTACATTCCTTATCAGTATTCTGGTCCTATTACTGTCTTTCAATTCAGTTATTCAAGTACATTTAGTCTATTAAGCTGAGTCTTGGATATCCTATAAGCTAGAAGAAATCTAAGTGATAATAGACTTTGACAAAATCACTTTCAGCTTCTTGCTTTGTAATTCTAAGTACTGTAAAGTGAGTCCTGTCAAATGTTTTATTTTTTTACCTTTCAAATACTCACTTAAAAGAAAAAAAGAGCTATATGAATCTGAATCCCATCCTACGCCACTAACTTATTTCATAGATAAAAATTGAAACTATTGAGTTCTACATCTTTTATGTCTTTTATATTTTCTTCTTTTCTAATATTCTCAGGGAAATCTACCCCACATTAGCATCACAAAGTAGGAATAGCACAGGCTAACTTTAAAAATATTCTTTTTCGGGCCTCCCTGGTGGTGCAGCGGGTTGAGCGCAGCTCTGTGAAGCTGTCCACAGCCTCTGCAGTGCGGGTTCGATTCCCGGCTGGCCAGAGAGACACCCACATGGCACAGCAGGCCTCTCCTATCTCACCCGCTGCTCCCCTCAGCAGTGTATTTTGGTCCATCTGCCTGTCCTGCTCCCCACTCTGGTTCTGGTGAATCCTCTCACCCTCCCCACCTCTGGCCTGTACCCCAGTTCTTGTACAAAAATAAAAATAAATCTTTAAAAAATATATTCTTTTCCCAATTCCTAAAAGATGTGACTATTTCTAGAAAACTTTAAAGACTACTTTTTATTGTACGGTATGATTTAGAGAACCGGCCCACTTCCTTGCACCAAGTCTACCAGTTCACAAAAGAAACAGTTTTGTTTTCAACAACATACACAAAAGCATAGTATAGCCAGTCTTGTTAAAAATAAAAAAAAAATTCTGACTTTACACAAATTGAAGGTAACTTCAAGCCAGGAGAAAATGTAATGTGGGTCTTGTTTGGATGAATCCAAACAAATCAATTACAAAAAATACTATGGGACAAGCAAGAAAATTTAAACATTAACTGCATATTAAAGAAATTTTATGTTTTTTAAATGGAATATCATTAAGTTTATATTTTTTAAAGGAGAGGACAGATCTCTAAAGTTCTTACAGGTGAAATGGTATATAATGTCTGAGATCTGCTTTAAAATAATGAAATGGAAATTCAAGATTTGTAAGTTGATAATTGTTGAAGAGCCAGGGTTTATATACTGTTTTCTTTGTTCTTGTTATTTTCCATACTATAACTAAAGAACAAAAAACAAACAGACAAAAAAAGACAAGTGAAGGTAATGATTATCTTTCTGGTTGTCAAAATAATGACTCCCCAAAGAATCTGTGCATATGTTAGGTTTGATCACAAAGGGGAATTAAGGTTGCACATGGAATGTAAGTTGCTAATCAGTGGAACGTGAGACAAGAAGATTAACCTAGATTATTCTTGTAGCCTCAATTTAATCACAAAGTTCTTCAAACATGTAAAAGTGAAGCACAAAAGTTAGTGTCAGAGTGATGGGATATGAAAAATATTGAACTAGTCACTAAGTGGCTAGGTTCAAGCTAACCATTCTAGCTTTGACTAGAGAGGGGTGACCAGTCATGGAATTGTGAGCAGTCTCTAAAAGCTGGAAAAGGAGAAAAAAAAAGAACACTCCCCTCCTAAGACCTCCAGAAAGAAATGCAGACCTACCAAAAACCATTTCATACTGCTGGCCTCCAGAATTGTAAGATGATAAACTTGTGCTGTTTTAATTTATGGAGGTGTTAGCAATTTGTTGTAGCAGAAATAAATGAATACAGTTCTCTAGTAGAATACCATATTTTTATTTATTTGATTGGAGATAAAGCATAGAGTTTACTGAAAATTCAAACAAAATATGTATTCTCATCAAGAAAGAATTTCCAAACCTGGTACGCATACTAATTTAAAAGGCAAATCTTACCTCTATTCTTCACCCTATCCGTCCCTTTCTGATAGCCTAAGTTTCCCTTCTGTGGCTCAATTGCATTAAGTACCCCTTTCCATTTTATCAAAATGATGTCAGGATCTACCATCTCTGTTTTTCTGCCACGTTTCTTTTACATAAAACCAACTTCTTAAGCAACTACTCTTAAATTGTACTGATCTTGTCAATCCTGTATTCTGTTAAGTGTAATCTTAGTACAACACATCATTTTACTGAAAATGTTTTTTCCCTAATTAAATTCTTCTTGGTCTAATTGAGCTGTCTTGGCAGTTATGATTTGCTATTTGTTTCTAACTTGTTTTTTCATAACCTTTGACCTCTTCACAATGCTGAGATACTCTTGAATGTCTCTCTCAATATTCCTTCTAAAGAATTTCAGATTATCTGCTTTCCCTCTTGAATTTTCCTACTATAATTCCATTCAGTTCTATGTTTGCTTTGCTAGCTCTACATTTTCCATATATTCAGATATTTAAAAACTATAAGCATTTTTCAGACTCAATGTCTCAATTTACTGTGTACTACTAATCATTTTCACGCTTTTTTGTAGATTCAAAGACAGGGTTTTGGCCAATCCAATCAATTTTCTTTTTTTTTTTAATTGAATTTTTAAAAAAGATTTATTTATTTATTTATACAAGCACTAGTACAGTCAGAAGCATGGGAGGGTGAGAGAATTCACCAGAGCCAGAGCAGGGAACAGAACAGGCAGACTGACAAAATACACTGCTAAGGGGAGCAGCGGGCAGCAGGAGAGGTCTGTCGCACCATGTGGGACCCTCGCTGGTGGCCGGGGATAGAACCGGCACTGCAGAGGCTGCACCAGGGAGGCCCACCAATCAATTTTCTTGACAATTTTTTATACTCTGGGAAAAGTATATCTTTAATAAACTGAAATTTATAGGTGATTAACAGAGAAGGAGTATAAGTTTTCTCTGGCTACCAGTCCTGAACTTTACATCACAGTATTAAGTTTGTTTCTAAAACCATCATTACAAATGACAAGTTTTATTTATACTGAAATATACATATCCCAATAAAATGTTGCTTTTTGCTATTATCAATTTAAGAGATACTTACTGCATGTATATAGAATCTAATTATAAGGCACTTAACTAAAAACACTAACTGCTGTATTTTCACATTTAAATTCATTATATTATATATCATTATATTTGTATCATTCTATATAATATCAATATCAACCAGTGATTTGGGGCCTCCAATAGTACTAAAATCATATCCTTCTTTCCAATATGTTATATAAGTACAGGAAATATCACCAATTTTGCTAATCAATCAACCATAAAACTATCTCACTTATCAGAGTAAGTTAAGAATGGTTTATGTCCTAATAATTTTTAAGATTGTGTAATAAATATGTTTTGAACAAGAAACTCACTAAAATATGTTCTTGGGCCTCCCCGGTGGCACAGCAGTTGAGTGCTGGGTTTTGAAGCTGCCCGCAGCCTCTGCAGCGTGGGAGGAGGGTCCCACATGGCGCGCAGACCTCTCCTGCCACCCGTTGCTCCCCTCAGCAGTGTACTTCGGTCCTTCTGCCTGCTCTGCTCCCCGCTCTGGCTCTGGTGAATTCTCTCACCCTCCCGTGCTTCTGACTGTACCCAGTGCTTGTATAAATAAATAAATAAATAAATAAATCTTTAAAAAAAAATCTCCTTGTTGTATTCCTTCAGTGATTATGAATTCTCCATTTTACCAAGCTCCTCTGCAGGTTATCACCTCAATGCATCCAATAAGTAATATTTGAAAGTCTATATTCTTTAACTACACCATCTCCATACCCTTTAAATATGATTTCTATTTTTGGCTTACTAAGTCTCAATCACTGATTTTTCTACCAGACCTTATAAAGTTTAGATTAAGTTAAAAATTATAAATGATACCCCAGTATAATTAATATAATTTAAAATAAAAATACAAGTGCATTAGAAACATGAAAAGATTAGCCTTTCAATCATTAAAAGGGATTAAGAAAACATCTTTTTTATTAAAAATGAACTGTCACTATAACCAAAATTATTTATAAAGCTCATTCTTTTGACAATTAGTATGAACAAAAGCTCAATTTTCTCTTATGGGGAAAGAACTCAACTTAAAAGCTCAAGAATCTTAGGCTAACAGGGCTATTTTTTTTCATGTGAGTCTCAAGATTACTGATTTATGTGTAGAAACTCTTCTGACATTAATAAGAAAAAGATTTGAAAACAAAAAAATATTAAACAAAAGCTTAAATAGGGTTTCTATTTGAAAACTTTAATGGATCCAGTCAATGTTAATGTTATTAAACAAGTATGTGAACAATTTATAGAGCTATAATATGGAAAACCAATACAATAATTCTATTATTAAAAGTAAACTATGGAAAACATTATAATTGTTTCACAAGCACATCATCAATTGTGATAAATTTCTACAGAAATTCACTAAACTTCAAGAAATAGGAATTTGGCTTAATCACTAGTAATAGTCAGGTCTCGCTGGTTGCACAGAGGTCAAAGTCTCAAATGTGGCATGAGTTTGATCCCTGGCCAGGGAGCTAACCCACATGGCACAGCAGACCTCTCCTGTCTCACCCGCTGCTCTCCTCAGCAGTGTATTTCTGTAGATCTGCCTATTCTACTCCCCAATCTGTCTCTGGTGAATCTTCTCATCCTCTCCACCCCCGTACCTCTGGTCTACACTCCAGTTCTAGTGTGCATAAATTATAAATCTTTACAAACAACACTAATAATAATCTTTTAAGCTTGGAAATTATACAAGATTTCAAGTTATTTCTATATTAAAATATACACTATATATGACAGCACAGTTTGTTTTTCAGAACATAAGAACTCTCATACTAATTGAGAACAACAACCCAATTTACTGACAATATGCTAGCATCAAAGGACCTTCTATGAGAAAATTGTGGTTGTTCTCTTAGGTACCTTAAAAAATTATGAACATACTACTTACATTTCTGTAATCCCTTACTTAAGCCTGTCCTATATTATTAAGCTCTCAGAATAAGGAAAGTAGAGAGTCCAAATTACTGAATAACTTGGCTTTGGTGTCTGGCTCTAAAAAAAATTAATTCTTTTTGCTTCTTAAATTTGATAACATCTCCATTCTAACAAGGTTGCTAAATTTTTGCTGATTTGCCTTCATTACTATTCTTTAGCAATGCCTATCTTCTGCTATACATTCTGGTCACAGAAACATGAAGTCATTGTCAGATGCTTTATCCATTATAAGTTATCCTGCAGTATACTACCTTTTATTCTGTCCATTTATAAATAAGAGTAAGACAAGTCCAGACATCTCAGGAAATCTCATATGGATCTCTTAATGAAATTAAAAATGACATAAATGTGGATTTGTAATGATGATCTTGTGCCAAGCTGACAAAATCTCCCAAGTAAAATAATGTAAAATTAGAAGAACATGAAGACCTGGAAAACCTGAAAAAAGAGATCATAATCAGGGATATTGGGGCACTCAATCTCCTTTCAGCTTTTCAGAGTCCTAACTCTCTACAATTTATACCTATGTTTCTGATTTTATACCTATTTATCTTAGAAGATCTGATATTATGTCGGACATAAGGATTATAAATATAAATCCATTTTCCAGTAGAAATCCCACTAGTTATCTACATGTTGGCCCTGACATCATAACCACTTATTTTTTCAAAAAATCTTATAAATGTTGATGAATAGTAAGTTGACTAATTTAAGAGTGAATTTAAAACTTTAGGGATTTTGCCATCTGTGTCTGGTGATATGTTTATTTTTGTCTGTTTTGTTAATTAGTTTTAGAACATCCATGTGTTTGTCACTGTCAATCTAATACATCTGAATTATTCCCTGAAAAAGATCATTTGGAAATAAGAATGTTCCTAATATCTTCCTCAATAAAAATGGAAATAAATTTAATCTCTCTATAGTCTTCCTTTCCATAACTCTTTGAAAATTATATTTCATGTTCCTAAAATGGTGTCACTTTTTCACTGGATGGTTTCCTTGTCTTTATATAAAACTTATTTAATAAAAGCCCTGTTCAAAACAATTAGAGTTTGCTCTTAACATATTACTCTATCAGCCTCCTTGCTCATAGTTATTCATCCATTCATTCAACAAATATTTAACTGCCTCTGTGTGGGAGGCACTGTGAACAATATAAAGCCCTGCTCTCATAATGGGAGACTCAATCAATAAGCAAATAAATACATAATTCAGTAATAGGTAATTTTAAGTATTACCAAGAAAAAATAATTAGGATAAAGAAAGAGTAAAGTGGATGAACAGTAGTCAATGAAGATATCTGAGAAGCTAAGAGTTGAAATAAGAACTGAATGATGTTAAGGGGGTAATTAATATAATTATTTGGCAAGGGGACAGGGAGAGAGGAAAGATACAGGTAAGGGACACAGCAAATGCAAAAGTCTTGAAGCAGGAATCATTTCTGAACCACAGTTAGGAAGTCAATGTAGCCTGCAGAGGAGGTAACAGAAAAGAGTTGAAAATGTCTTCTCAGGGAGCAGATCATTTTTAGCCTTACAATATGTAACAGAACTTGTTTTTATTTTAAGAGAAATGAAGTACCATTGAGCAGTTTTTAACAGGAATGAGAGGATTTTTATTTTAATAGGATTCTTCTACCTATTATGATGGGAGACTGTGTTGATGCCTGAGTGAAAGCAAAGAAAACAGAAGCTAAAGAGCAGTAGATCAGGCAAGAGATGTGCTGGAAGTGAAGAGATATGATCAGATTTGGGGTGTATTTTGAAGGGATAGTCAACAGAATAGTCTTTATCTTCTCAAAGACTTCAGGCTTCCTGAGGAATTTATCATATTGCCTTTTCTAATAAGAAAGACAGATGAAGTAGAAAAAGTACTGGATTTAATAATTAGAGAACAAGAACATTGAACTTACTTGGAGACCTAAGTATATTACTTAAATTTTCTGACCTCAAATATTAACATTTTCTTTGCTTTATCCACTAGGACTATTATGAAGGTCAAATGGAATATCTTACAGATTAAATGCTCTAATTTTAATTAAACCAACTTGCTAGATTAACAAATTCTCCATTCTCTTTGTAAAATGTAGTTTGATACTAATGGTGTTCTGAATACAATGAATTAGTAAGCTCTACCTAAATAGTCACACTCTCAGTCTTATTAAGTATAAGCCAATTAACTATAGTCATGAATACATATATATTTTATATGCACATTATATATATTGTGTGTATATATTTTTTCCATCTAGATTATGCACTTACACAGTGTAAACTAAATGTCAAGTCCCTCTCGATAAGTATATCTAGAAGGAAGTATATCTAGAAGGACTTGACGTTTGTTTGAAAAGCATTTAAGTTCTTATTCTAATTTAAATTAACTAAATCTGAAAATTGTACATATGAATATGGGATGGTTTATGGAAGAGATGTCCACATAGAACTCAAATTTAAGAACCAGTACTTAACAAAAAAATCTTGGTTATTTATCAAATGAGTTGTAAATTGACATATATTTATAATTTCCAGTTAAAATAAAATGTTTAAGACATATATCATTACTAATTTTTTGCTTTAATCCTTTTTCAATTAATCATCCGCCCATGTACACACAGCTAAGTACATTAAGTGCCTACGAAATTGTTCTCAACATCAACTGTGCTTCAGAATATCTTTTGGGGTCTTTTTAAAAAAAATCAAATGCCTATTGGTCCAATCCTTATAGAAATGAATATGGAGTTGTCTCCAAACATTAAAAATTGTATCTGCCGGGCCTCCCCGGTGGCGCAGCGGTTGAGTGCTGGGCTGCGAAGCTGCCCGCGGCCTCTGCGGCGCCGGTTCGATCCCCGGCTGCTCCCCAGCCACCGAAGGAGGGTCCCACATGGCACGCAGACCTCTCCTGCTGCCCGCTGCTCCCCTCAGCAGTGTACTTCGGTCCTTCTGCCTGCTCTGCTCCCTGCTCTGGCTCTGGTGAATTCTCTCACCCTCCCGCACTTCTGACTGTACCCAGTGCATGTATAAACAAAACAAAACAAACAAACAAACAAACAAATAAAACATGCCTCTATTAAAAAAAAATGTATCTGCCATTTGACCCAATGATTATACTCCTAGGCAACTGTCCAAAAAGTTCAAAAACACTAATTTGAAAGGAAATTTGCTCTCTCGTGTTTATTACAGCACTATTTACTATGGCTAAATTATGGAAACAACCTAAGTGCCCCAGAACAGATGAGTGGATCAAGATTTGGTATATAAACACAATGGAATACTACTCTGTGATCAAAAAAGATAAACTTGGGTCCTCCCTGGTGGTGCAAAGGGTTAAGCTATCCACAGCCACTACATCATGAGTTGGATCCCTGGCTGGCCAGGGAGCAACCCACATGTCAAAGCAGACATCTCCTGTCTTGCCCGCTGCTCCCCTCAGCAGTGTATTTCAGTCAGTCTGCCTGTTCTATTTCCCACTCTGTCTCTGGTGAATTCTCTCACCACCCGCATCTCTGGCCTGCACCCCAGCTCTTGTATGCATAATAAATATTTTTTTAAAAAGATAGACTCATGAGATTTGTAGCAACATGGACAGAGCTTGAAAAAAATAATGCTAAAGTGAAATTTACCAGATGATGTCAATAACAGGTAGACTATAAAGTAACTAAATTAAATGTCAGAGAAAGACTAGCCAAAAAAACAAACCCTTGATACTGACTACAGAACTCAAACCAAGGGGGTTAGTAGGTTTGGAGGGGAAGTAACAAAGAAGGAAGGAAGCACAATGGTCTATGGTAGAATATGAGTGAATGGGTAGTAGGTGCACTGTGGTGGTAATTCCTGATGGGGGTATCCCAATATTACCTCAATTAAAAACTAATTAATTAAAAAAAATCAAGTGCTTAGGCTCCATCCCCAGAGACTTTGATTCTCTAACACTGGGATGGAAATAGTAATCTCTTTTAGACAAAATTGAGAGCCACTGATCTATGTAGTAAGCACCCTAATAATGATATGGAAACAAAATAGATCTGCCTTTCAAAGAGTCCATAGTGCAATGATAGCGACAAAATAAATTTTTAATCACAATAAGATGTTAACTTCACACTCCAAGCATATTCCTGGTGCTGTAGGAAAACAGTAGAAAAACCAACTCTGCCTGGGGCATATAATGAAGAATATAGCAGTCAGAACTAGTTTCATGGTGGTAGTGTTTAATCTTTGAGGTAAAGGGTAACCAGTAATTTTCCAGTTAAAGTTGGAAGGCATTTCTAGCCAAAAGAAATAGATTAAGAAAGGGCATTGTCACATGAAAAAAATGTTTGCAGGGAATGACATATACTTAGTCAATCAAGGAAATGATAGGTAACAGGAAACTCTTCTGAAAGGAAGCATCTACATATCAGGTTCAGCTGTTGCAGTTTTTTGTATAGAACAATTTCAAGTTGTATTTTATAGAATTCATGTTCAGAAAAGGCAGTTTGTATATTTAATAAATATCTACATATGGGCATTCAAATGCATACATACTTAAAACAAACTGCAGTTAACCAGTGCATTAATTTGTGTTTTGCTGACCTTGAACCAAAATTTCTTCCACTACTTCTGTATTTTTTAAATTTCTTACATATGTATCTCTGATTATAAAGATTGTTTATTTTTTTAAGACTAGCAGATGCTCTACTAACTGCCTATGGATATTATACAACAAAAAACAAATTTTTACTGATTGTATAATTATTATAATTTATAAAATAAATACATGCCAATAAGTACCACTTTTATGTAGTAAATGTAATATTTATTGGGATTTCATGTAAGACATTATTTTGTAGAGTATCACTGCCCCAGGGAAACTAACAATTTGTAGCAGGGAAGTGAATTGCCATGAAATAACAATTACTATGACAAAATGAATTAGAATAGGGAAAAACAAGAAGTGAAAAGATCAGTTAGGAAGTGATTTCAATACACCAAGCCAAAAAAAAAAAATATATATATATATATATGATGGAATGATGAGAAGAGAATATTTTTCAGAAAGACCAAGGAAATAAGATAGACTTTGATGACCAGTCAGATAATAAAGAAGAAAATGGTTTTCAAAGGAACAGATTCTAGATTTATACTTTAATTTTGGCTACATCGAAAAAAGATAGAGTACCCAGAAGGTGTCAACTGCTTAATACTCAGAATAGAATGTTCTTTGCACATTTAATCAGTGAGTCCAAGTGAAGTTCTCATTTTAGTAACCATTCTAATTTTAGAATTTCCTTAATCCACTTTGATATATTTTATTGTAGTGCAGATAATCTATAATGCAGTCTGATAACCACTTTTTAAAATTAATTATGTTACTATCCAAAGTACTTTCCCCATTAAGATTTCTGTAATATTAGTGTTTAGCTTATGAATTATGTATTCTTAAAATATCTTTGCAAATTGTTAACTAATGTTATTATAACCCAATGGTTATAGTCATTGCACCAAGTACAAGATGATTTAAAGATTTTAATTTACCTTTTCCATCTTTTTCAATTTATATATTACCTTCCCTAATTGTCTTGTCTGATATTCCCAATAACCTTATAAGGTGAGAAGAGCAGAAATATCTATTGCCATAATGTAGATGAGAAAATCAAGGCTCAAGGTAGACAAATGGTTTTCTCCAGATTATATGAATGGCAAATGGCAGAGCTTTAACACAAATTTTCTGACTCTTAGGCCAATGATCTCTCTCTCTACCATGACCTGTGTTTTTGAAGTAGTGCACATTTTACTTCTGCACTTTACATTACTGTCCCTCTTTGATATAATGGAAAGAGGACTATCTATATATCCTTTATTCATCTTTCATTCACCATTCCCCCAAATTTTTTAAAGCCTCCTCTACAGATTTTACCACCTAAATAACCCAATGCCACTATGTTAAAGAAATCTTTCTCTTGCCAATTTTTCTACTAAAACTCTCCCACATCATGATCACATTCATGACCTTGAGAAATTGTAAATTTTTTCAAAATTTTGATATGATAATAGAACATCAAACTTACTATACATAATATATTCACCACAAAAATAATTTTAACACTTTCAAAAAACTTATTGAAAAAAAAATATCGTACTTAATTTTGTAATTTCAAAAATTTACTGTCTCTTTTCATGTACTAAAACGCATATTAAATGATATTCATCTGTATCATGCATATGAACTGTTTAGTAACTTTTTTATTGCACACGGTAAGTCAAAAACACATTCCTAGATAAACCCTCCACAAAAGGACAATAATCACTTTATATCAAAAAACCCCAATATCTACATGTATTATTAACATAATACTGATTTTACAAATTCTCATCTCTACCCATCAAAAACTTTTTTGCTTATTAATTAGAAATTCAACATTCAAGTATAATTTCCCCAAATATTTCCTAAACCAGAGCACAGGCTATTTTTAAGTTCTTACAAGACTTTACTCGAATTAAGTAGCATTTGTTCATTAATTTGTTTATAAAAGATTAAGAATATGGGAGGTTTTAGTCAGAATTTTAAACAATGAATTTAAGACAATGCCATTAGATTTAAAGATATATTCATCTAGCTATTATCTACTTAAATCTAGCAACATCTTGATAGATTTAACAATTTTACACTGAATTTTACACTAAAATAGTAAAATGATTAGTTTCTCTGGATGACAAAACAGAATTCACTAGAATGATGATTTCCTACCTCAGTTTAGTACTTACACATAAAACACTATATTTAAATATTTGTCCACTATTGGACCTTAAAATTATCTTGCAATTTCGACTTTTTATGTTTGCTTGTTCCCCCTTTAAACTACTACTGCTTTTTAAGTTAATGCTGAAGTTGATGCTTGGAGTAGCTTTATTAATTCACACTGACCTATCCAGAGTTCTCTGCACCAGACTCTCTGATGCTGACATTTCAACAATTTCCAGTCCCTAGTGTGTTGTGGTTTCCTTGGGGGGGGAGGTTGTTGTTATCTTTCCTTTTTCACAACAGTAAAACAAATAAATAGGCTTTAAGTCCATTCAAAACTTACCTTGCAAATCTGGAAATACTCTGAAGTTAGGGTTTCTTGAATCTCCTCTCTTAGAACCCCTGCAGTCCCTCCTGGATGCTGGGAACCACTTCCAGCCCCACCACCACTGTTGCTGCCACCACTGCCAGGGGAAGAAGCCGTTAAGCCATCCAAAACTTTTCGGAAATTAAATTTCTTCATTTTGAAAACTGTTGAGAAATTCAAAGGAAAGAGTGACTTAACACATGGAATTATACGCAGGTAAAAGTGTTCAGCTTTTCATCAGTCAAGGCAGTAGCTAGTTCCCACTTAACGAGAACTGGCTACAGATGACTGGAGGGAAGTCAGACTTCATCTTGTCAAATTTTAATTCTAAAAAACATATCCTTAAAAAGCACAATTCTAAAAGCAACAGTATTTCCTCCTCATACATCCAATTTCCAAGGGCTTTTTCCCCAGCTGTAGCTACGCTTTATCAGCACTGGGGTAAAAATAAAAGGCAGTGTCATCATCGTCATTAGCATTATATCATCATTATTATACAATCAAACCAGAGTCCAACAGACCAACACTCGCTCGCTCTGCTTTAAAGGCGGGCTTTCCTTCTAAAGGTTCAGCTCAGAAAATTTTCAGAAAAACAACGTGGGGGGTTGAGGACTGGTATTTATTCCGCCACCACCTTCTGGGCTCTCCTCAATTATCTTAAACACTTCCTTTTTCTCTATAGGAAACTGGGGGGCCTGGGGGGCTCTATAGCCTGGACTCCAAAGCCTCTGCGGGTGACCCACAGCAACAGCGGACGGGAGGGGCGGCTGCGCCGGCTGCCTCCGCTTCTCCCTTGCCTCTCCCTCCCTCCGCGCGTCTCCAGCACCCTCCCAGCACCCTCCCCCCTCCACCCTGTCTGCCCGCAGCAGCCCGATCTGCGGGTCGCCTCTCCCCGCAGCAGGGCAGCGGCTCCGGGGACTTCAGCAGGGCTGGTGACAGCCGTGGCCCGAGTCCCGCTCAACCTGCTGGGTGCGTGGAGCCGCTGCTCCCACGGTCCCTCCCCGGGCCGAGCGCCCAGCGCGGGGCTGTGGCCCGCCCGAGCACACAAACACCCTCCCGCAGACACTCGCGCGGGCTCCCGCTCACAGACACACACACAGGTGTTAGGGAGCCGGCTGGACGGCAGCATCGCGTCCCAGAGGGACGCCTATCTGACTCCCGACTTAGGCACCTTCCTCAGCCGCCACTGACCGCCTGCCAGCCCGGGAAGCTGCGGTGCGGAGGGAGGCGGGCGCAGGCGTGGGTCCAGCCGGGCTCCAGCTGCCTTTCAGGTCCCGCTGGTCGCAGCGCCGGGCGCTCTCCGAGGTCCTGACGGAGCAGGAGCAGGCGAGGCTCCACCGCAGGCTCCGCCCCCCCGCCGTGGGCAGCAGGCCCCGCCCCCGGACCGCCCCCTCGCTCGCCCCGCCCCCCGGCCGCGAGGGGCCTCGAAAGGGGCGGAGCGCGAACAGACGTCACAGGGCGGGAGAAGCCTCCGCTCCAATCCTGGACTTGATAGGACCAAATTCCGCGGTCGCGAGGCGCGGAAGGAATTTGGGGATAGGCTGAAGGCAAAGCTAATGGAAGGGGGCGGGAAGAATTTAGAAAGGTGAGGGAAGTATTTGATTGACAGCGGTGCCGGCCAGTAGGCTTGGGGACGTGCTGTGGGGGCTGTAATTGGCGCTACCTGTTGAAGGACGCGGGTGTGAAGCAATAGAATGCCTGCGAGCTTCGAGTTCGGGCTCCTTGAATCCCAGGCAGCAGGAAGGGTTTTCTTGGGGCTGACTCTAGACTATATTGTGAATCGGGCAGGTGTTTTGCAGTTTGTCGCCTGTATGAGCTTCTTCCCTTCTTCCCGCCCTCCAGGTGTATCTAATTGGGCTTCTGTCATTGCCCTGCTATTTGCATAATTGCTTAACTGGTCACTGCTGCCAGAGAAAACTGTGTTTCAGTGCCTAAGAAATTAATTGCTCACCTTGTTCTCGCTTACGAAGAATGACCCTTTCCTCCCATTTTCACATATACAGAAGTTTTGTTTTGTTTTTTAAGAAAACGTTTTCCTCACTTAAAACCCCATTGAGAAAATATTTTCAGCTTTTTGTATGAGTCACAATACCGATTTTGAAAAGTGCACTATTGGATGCAGGATTTTGTTTTAATTCAAAACGGCATTAGGATGGGAAGGTTTGGTTCTAAGCACTTACTTGCCACTGAATTAGGGGAAATTTAGACTTTAGTCTGTGAAAATGAAGGGCAGCTCAGGGGGCCATAACTAGCTGTTGACGTCAATCTGGGCAACACAACAGATTAGTAATCGTCCCAAATACTCTTGTATCTTTCTACCCGGTATTTCCATAGCTGGACAGTAACACTCATGAAGGCAGACATAGAACTGTGTATTTCTGTCTTGCTTAGTACTGCAAGACAAATGCAATAAGTGATTTCTTTTTGTGGGAATGAAAAAGAAGATACTCTGATTCATCAAAGTGAGATGTAACTTCTGCAAGGAAACCGGTAAACACTCATCACTAACAGTATACTATCTTAGCAAAACAGTTGTGGCTCTGTTCTAAAAATTGGAGGATAACTGAGAATAAAAAAGCACACTAAACAGATCGAAAAGGACTGCTTGAGAACCCTGGAAAGAATGCATTGGCCTGCTTGAGTTCTAAAGGGGTGACAGAGTAGATAATATCTCTTCAGATGGGACAACAAAATGTGAAAGAAAAGTCAAGTCAGAATACATAAATGTTTCCAAATATTATAAGTCTAAAAAAATAGGCACTATTTTAAATATCTTTATTTCCCCCACTATGTATAGTGCTTATACATAGTAAGTGTCTGGTAACTGTTAATTTTATTAAATGACCGTAAGTGTAAATATGGTCATAAGTGCAATCCCATAGAGATAGAGAGAACCTATGGATAGAGGCTGTTGTGATGCCAATTCACAAACTGTGAGCAAAGGATAGAAATAAGCAAAAGATGGAGTGTATTACATTTGTGAGGAGATAACAAACAATAATAGCCTGGAAATCATACTAGGTGAGAGAAGCACAATGAATTATCTCTGGAAGCAAATCCCATCTTTAATTAAAGAAAAATAAGGTATTACTTTATAAACCATCTCAAATGGAATGAAACTGAACTGTAATATATACCTTATAAATAATGTAGGGAATTTTAGAATTGGGTCAGATAGTAATGGTAAGCTTTGATCATTGCACTGCAAATTAGAGTAACTTATGGAGGGAAATTTCTGAATAAGTCTTTGTAAAATGACAAACATGAAGAACTGCAAGAAAGAAAAATCCTCTAAGCTTAGCCCTTGAAGCAAAATCATCAAATCATTTAGACAAAGGATTTCTGATCTTAAGTTTTTATCCAGCAATAAAGTGAATAAAACTGCTTTTCCACACCTTAAAAACAATTAGCTAATTGTAGAAAGTACATCCATGTATGACACTTTTGAGAAGCTCTGGCAAACTGTGCTTAGAGAAAACTAAGTCAATTTGATGAAACACAGTGGCCCCTCATAAAAAGATGGTAAGTTCTGCCAGTTATTTAGCATCTATATACCAAACACTATATTATGAACTTTACAAATATCTCTTTTAATTTGATCCTTATTACAATTCTAAGAGATAGATGTTGTCACTATTTTGTAAGTGAGGAAATTTAACTTGGAAACTAAGAAATTTCCTCACAATTACTTAGGTGGATAAGCTGTCTTCAAATTCAAAGCTAACTTCTAAGATCATGCTCTTAATAACTACTTTATAACTAATTAGAAGATTAAATAGCTGAAATAGGAAAAAGGTAGGGTGGGGTCAATTTTTTTGAAATATATGTATATGTGTACTACATTGCCAGGGCTGCCATAACAGAACACTAGATTGGGTGCTTTCTTACAGTTTTGGAAGCTAGAAGTCTAAAATCAAAGTGTCAGCAACTTTGGTTCTTCTGAGATCTCTTTCTTTTAATTACATATGACTTCTTTTTCACTGTAATTTCTCATGATCTCCCTTCTGGGTATACATCTCTAGTACCTGTGTGTCCAAATTTCCTCTTCATGTAGGGACACCAGTCAGACTGGATTGATGTCCATTCTAATGGCCTCATTTTAACTTAATCAATCTTGCAGGCTCTATCTCCAAATACAGTCCACATACTGACATACTGAGGTACTCAAGGTTTCAATATACCAACTGGGGGTGGGGGAAATGTGGGGTAAGGAGAGGAAGACACACAATTCAGCCCATAACAATAGGATAATTAAATTCAACATTCTTTTTTTTAACGCAACATTCTTTTCAATTTTTTTAAAGTGAGCATCTACTATTAACTGGAACTGTGTGAATAATTTTACATTTTAGTTACTCATGTAATCTTCATAAAAATCATGTATGGCAGCTATTGATCACTATTTTAAAGGTAAGAAAATGGAAGAAAGATTAAGCGGTATGCTCAGTATTATACATCTTGTAGGTTGTGAAATAGGAATTTGAACTCGCTTAAATCATACCCCAAAGTTCTTATCTCCTATCTTTGGTTGTCTTTGGAGAAACCAACAAAGTCCATTATATAGATGTTTTATATTAGAAAGTGATTACAAAATTTAAATGTTAGAATAAAACAGAACAGAAAAAAAGGGAAAGTATATTCTAAGGAGTTTGGATACTAGAACTAAGAAGTCATTTGGGAATTGAGAAGAGTACTAGAAGCAAAGAACTCTGGTGCAGCAAGCTAATATGAGGTTCTTATCTAATAAGAAATCTCAGTATAATTTGAAATACATTAAAACTCCCAGGAGAGTATCTCACTAAAATAGAAGAAAATCAGTTATTCAATAACTAATTAGACATAGTAAGTTAGTACTAATTTGTTCAGAAAGGCTATAGTCTCAGGGAACAGCTGGAAAAAAGATCTTGGCTGGAGGAAAGGGGATGACGCAAGACGTACCATAAGCCTAGCCCTAGCCCAGCAATTATTTACATTAGCAAGTGTGGACATTTCCAATCTGTTTGCTGGGAGGTACTGAGAAATCTAATTTGTCACCCAGTTCTTACTCCTCAATTAAATTATATATCATCCTTTACTATTTGCCTGTCTAGGAGTTAGAATTTCATTAAGAGAACACAGTTGAAAAACAGGTTCCACCTATATCCTTTATGGCAATTTTTTCAAGAGGATTAGAAACTATCTTTCCTTCTTAAATCTTCCTCTGACTTTTTTCTGACCCTATTATACATCTCTCAGAAGGGATACTGGTTGATAATTGTCAGCATCTGTCATATGGCAGGAAATAGCCACCAACATTAATATCCCTATTCAGCCTACTCCAAGCCCCCAGAGGGAGAAACCACAGGGTTAATTAAATAATGTCATAGCTCTCAAGGGTTACAGATAAACAGGCAGGGGTCATTAGGATAGGCCTAAAATATACAAAGTATGGCTCAGCACACAAGCAGTGGCAGAAATGCAAACAGAACTCATGCCTTCTTGGGCAAAAGGCAAATATTTGCTACTAAACATATAATTAAAAGCAGTTCTATGTGCATCTTTTAAAATGGATTTTCACATATCCTTCTATCACATTGGATGTAGTAAGAGAAAAAAGGTATTTAGTGTTGGGAAAGGACTAAGTTTTCTAGCCAGGTATTAACAAGTCTTTTCAACTTCTCAGCCTGTTTTTCCTTCTATATAGGAACAAATATAGGCTATTATTTTAAAAAATGAGATCATGTATGTATAAAAGAGTAATTTTTAGAATGCAAACCACCATACAAATATATTATTATTTTCATTGTTATTTTAGTGTAGTGAAATAGTTTATAGGAATTGACTTTAGAGTTGAATTTCTTTCCCCATTATTATTACTATAAAAGTCCCTTGCATCTGTGACTTGACTGTTGCTGAAATTGACAGAGGAAAAGTTTAAGCTAGGATGCTGTTAAGGTTCCTTTTAATCCAAAATTCTGATGTATTTGTATGATTTATTTAGCCAAGCTTTACGGCATTCTCTTCCTGTATACTATAAAACCTCATTTAAAAAAAGTAATAAAGAGACCCCTATGTGGAGGTACTGGTCAAAAAAGATGAATGACAGCCTACCATAGGGAAAAAGCACAGGAATCCTTAAAAGTATCCACCTACCAATTAATGATTCCTGAAGATCATATTTTTCATTAATATTTCTATAAATATGCATGCTTACATGTATCTGATTATAAAAGTAATGTATGCCTATTTAGGAGACTTTACATGGCAAAAGATTTATACGATATGAAGAGAAACAAAAGCATTATTATTATTATGGAAACTTTAGAAATTGTAGATTTTTTTTCTAGTCTTTAAGGACATTGTAAAACAAATTAGAGGTATACAGCACAAAACCACTGATTCCTAATTTTAGCTAGACATTTTGTTGTGAGTTTTCTCCATTTCATTAAATCGTCTTCAGATTCCATTTTGATTGTCAATGTTATAGTCAATCATATGGATAGTTAGGCAATGTATTTAATAATTTTCATATTCTTGGCTATTTTATTTCTTTCTAATTTTAAGCTATTATAGATGGTAATTAAGTAAATACTTTTACACTAAATTTCTGGAAAAATTTTAGAATTCTTTAAATGATATTACAATGTCCAAATAATATATCTTCCAACTCAGTTCTAAATGTTATTTTTAAAAGCTTTTACCACTTTATACTTTCATTAAGAGCTTAGATTCCTGTGGAGAGCTCATGTTCCAATGAACGTTTATAAAGTGACATCCTATACCACCTACATTGACATTTTTATTTACAAGTTGAAAAAATTTGAGTGTTTTAAAATGATAAGAAATGGAAAGCATAATCAACTACAGAAAAAAGTGACAAGGTAAAATATACAATTTCAGTAAAGCTTATGATTTTGGTTTTGAGAAATATAAAAGTTGCCAGAGAATTTTTAAAGGTTAGGGAGAAAAATTCATGCTTTTTTGACTTCCAGTTTAATTTAAAAAGTAAAATGTTCATTCAATTACATCAACTAATAAAATTATAATTTTGTTATATGTTATTTGAGGAGGGAAACTAGAAAATAAAAACAGAAAGAGTTCAAAAATAGAGATAAATATAGAGACCTGCAGCAGGATAATTTGTCGAAAACCAGTCAAATCTAAAAGAACAGGAAAACGTCAATAAA
Organism: Talpa europaea; assembly: GCF_964194135.1. Lineage (NCBI taxonomy): Eukaryota > Metazoa > Chordata > Mammalia > Eulipotyphla > Talpidae > Talpa > Talpa europaea. The sequence goes on along the minus strand of NC_140070.1, from coordinate 101,921,517 downwards.
GAAAAATAAATTTTTTAAATCTTTTTAAAATAAGATAATACCAATGTAAATCTCTAGTAAAGCTCATATGAAATTATGAAAGGTCTGTGTAAAGAATGAGCAAAAATCACAAATTTTATTTTGATACAAGCATACTAAAGTGTAATGGGACATATATTGCTCATGTAATTGGGGGAAAAATATTAAAACCAGATGGGTTTTTGCCAGTATAAGCTACATAGCAATATGAACCCTTGGAATTTGCTATATTGTTGAAGCTGGGACAAGATTTAGACCACAGACCATAGATTCTCTGACCCTGGTCTAGCTGATTAAAAACTATATTTCCTGGGTTTGGAACAGGGAGACAATTAGAAACAATCCTTTTAGAGCAGCTGCTCTTATTTCCTGAAACTTTAATTCACCATGACTTGTGATGACTGCATTAGTTTAAGTAGGAATATGCATTTGTTTTTGTGATGACAGTTGCAAAATGTAATAGCACCATTACTGAATTAATATCTTAATGGCTAACAAAATATTACAATTTTCTAAATGTCCTTAATTATTAGTTCTACTAAAATTGGCACAATAGAGTTTTAAGGAATAAGCCAGAATGCCAGCATGACTTTGCTTTACCATGAGCAAAAGTTCCAAAACACTGTCATGAGAGCAGCAGAAGTATGGTAACTTCTTATCTACCCAATTGCAGCCTCTTAAGAGAAAAACCCTTTAAGTTCATCCTCTCTGGCTATTCAGGGTAAGCTTTCACTTCAATCAGCTCCTTGGCTAGCTTGGCCTGACAAAACATTGTTGTTCTCTTAACCTTTGCCAGGCTCAGGAACTTTACAAGTATTTTTTCAGTAACATCCAGAGTGATTTATGGCTTCTAGCTCTCCTCAGAAAAGCAAATTTTATTTGTCTCTTCATTCCTTGTTCCCTATAATTTGCACTTTCTATTTTCTCTAGCCCATACTCAATCTTTACTTACTACAAATATAACTGTTTTGCAATATTTCTCCAGTGTGTCAGTGTCTAAAGTGCTTTAATTATGAAGATCAAATATCTTGAATTTTCTGGAATGATTACTATTTCAAATATTTTGTACAATTGTTCTCATAAACCTTCAAAGCCATCTCAAAAACCATGCAGTTCCTCAACAAATACCACTGTTTTCCATGATGCTGATTATAATTTTGAAAGGCAAACTGTTATAGGACAGGGAGAAGGGCAGCCCAAACCCTGCAAACCTGCCTATTCTAAATGGGTTCTGCCATCCGCCGCATCAACACAAAACATATGAGACTTTAATGGGAAGGAACTTTAATAAAACTAGGAAACAATACAGGAAAGGCAAAGAGTCTAGTTTCCAAATGAAGCACCCAAAGTTACCCATCCCCTCGTGGGTAAAAGTCCATCCATATGGGATCGGCCCAGAACAAGGCCCCAAAGCCTGCTAAAAGTCTAAAGCATCTTCCAGTGGGGACCCACAGAAAAGGGTCACAAACAACCGGACAAGTCCGGAAGGAAAAGAGCAAAATCAACATCAAGATAAAAGCTGCCATTGTCACCTCCCCACGGGTCTCACCCACATCTGTGTCACCCAGTCCACGACCAGAAGACAAGCACAGTTTCTTCACGTGTATCTAGGCTCCATGCGCCTCTTCCAGGTCTCCTGGCTCCATCCTGCTTCCTTTCTCAGTCTCTACTGCAGCTTCTTCTCCTCCTGCTCAGCTCCACCCTTCCTTGGGTGGGGCAGGGAACCTGGAGACCACCCTGGGGACCACCCTGTTACAAAACCAGTGCAGTAAGGGGACACACGATAGTGTATTTTTAAGAGCCAGAACTCTGATTTCAGTTAGACTGGCCTTGCTACTTATTCATTTTATGACCTTAGGCAAATTATTTAACTACTGTTTCAGTTTTCTTAACTATAAAATGAAGATAAAATTATCAAGCTCACTGTAAAGATTAAGAGAAGTTTTGCTGGTAATCAGCACACTGTGGCAACCCTCCACAAATGTTTGCTATTATTACTTTTCAGCACCAGAAATTTCATGTGACTATTGGTGATCATTAAAAAAATTATAAGAAAAACTTAATTTTACCACTCAAAGTGAAAAACCTTATCCTAAGAACTACTGAAATGTAGTTTGTTATTATTTGGACGTTGGGTAGTAGGTAGCTGGGTATTTGTCATTTATGTTAAATAGTTGTTTAGAAAGGAAATCTTCCTAGAGATTATGAGTTTGGCTAGGTTCATTTGGAGAGGCTCAAAATGGCAAATCTTGAAAAACAAGCAATTAAGCAAATCATACTGCTCATTAAATGAACATATGTCCTTAAGTCATATATTAATAAGAACTTGCTAGTGAAATGGGACAAAGGAATATGTATCTAGTAGATTAAAGATGGTTGAGTATGTTTAAAGAGTTTCAACATCTTCAGCAAGATTGTTCTTCCAAACAGAAAGATGTTCAAACACCAGAATGGGTGAGAATTGCTGCTATTATTATTTGCTTACTTATCCTTTGTTGTTGTTTGTGAATTTTCCCCCTCATTAGCAACTTTTGGAAATTGAAATAACCATTAGCAGTTATTGGTATTGTAAAATCTTTCTTGATAATCCACATGAAGTACTCAGAAACTGACCAAGACATGATGGGGAAAAAAACCCGGATATAATAAGCAATTATTAAGCAACATGAGTTCTTTAAACAAATGTAATAATTTGTCATCATTTCAACAGAAAATAATGAAAATGAGAATGCAAATATTATATTAACTAATATATCTTGGATGAATTTTTTATTTCTCCTCATATTATTATATAATTTTTAAATGTTGGTTATTCATTAGATGTATAATTAAATATAATTTTAAGTTTTACACCACTGTGAGACTTTTGATGCCTGTTAATTTACAAAGAAAAAATAAATCTTTTTTAAGAATATGTGCCCTGATTTATAAATCTTAAAATGTGATTACCATATTTATAATTCATCAACACTTATAGATATTTCCACAGTCCAAGAAAGGAAGAAATAAAGGTTCATAACTACAAAAGACATGTTTCACAAAATGTGAACAGCAAAGGAAATGATGAGAATGGAACCTTATCCCTATATGCATACCAGTCTTGATAGTTTACAGTGAGAAAAGAGGAAAAAATACTAAGAATAGGTATGACTGTGTTTTATAATCTGTGAAATGACTTACAAACATCACTATTTGTCAGATATGTTCATGGTTATATCCCCAGCACATGAAGTACTGTATTACATATGATAGTTGCTCAATAAATACTTGCTGAGTGAATGAACACTAGTACTTCATATTCATGCTAGAATTTCAGGCCTGAATTTGAAGATGTAATTAAGTAAATAAGATGCTTTACTTATTCAACAAATAGGTATTCTCTTACTATTTTATGCTTGTTATAATGCAAGGTGTTACAGGGGACAAAATGAAAAAGGATAATATTATTTTGAATAGCTGATAATAATTGAGTATTGGGATGAAAAATATGCAAACAATTATGAAATAGTATTATGAGAGTAGCATGAATGATATAAGAAGAGTTCTATGATTTCAGTAAGAATTGAAAGAATAACCAATTATTCCTTCCAGGTACCTCAATGAAAAAGAGGTGAATGAATTGAGAAGGCAAATTTTAGCACTTCTTGAACCTTTGTTTATACTTAGCTTCTTCATCACAACACTATGCTGATTTTTCATTATACATCTGAGAGCTCTCTTTTACTTCCTTCACTGGGTAATTTTCCTCTTCCAAACCCTAAAAACTTAAGGAAATATTAGAACATGAGGAAGACTCTCTGGTTAAAAAGTCCTCAACAAAATCTCGGGAACCAAATTCAACAGTCCATTAAAAGAATTATACACCATAACCAAGTAGGTTTTATTCCAGGGATGCAAGGATGGCTCAACATTGGAAAATTAGTCAATGTAATTCACCACATCAACAAAAAGAAAGTTAATAATAATGTAATCAAATCAATATATGCTAAGAAAGCATTTGATATGATTCAACAATGATTTATGATTTTAAAAAAACTCTCATAAAATGGGGATAGATGAATCAACATAATAAAGAGGATATGACATACCCATGGCTAACACCATGGCTAACATCATTCTCAATGGTGAAAAAACTTTTCTACTAAAATCTTATAAAACAATGTTGTCCACTTTCACCACCATTATTCAACATAGTATTGGAAGCCCTAGCTAAAGAAATTAGGCAGGAGAAGGACATAAAAGAAATCCAAGTTGGGAAAGAAGTAAGATAGCATCATTAGCAGATGATGTGATAATATGCATAGAAAGCCCTAAAGACTCCAACTAAAACTGAGCTGAAACAACAAATCAGCTCAGCATGGTGGCAGGTTACAAATGCAAAAACCACCTGCATTCCTATATGCAAACATGAAAAGAGGATGAAATCAAGAAAACAATGTCACTTAAAATTGCATAAAAAACAATGAAATACCTAGGAGTAGGTGTAGCAAAGATGGTAAAGGACCTATACAATGAAAACTATAAGATACTGTTAAAAGAAATAGAAGAAGACACTAGGATATGGATATTCCTTGCTCATGCATTGGAAGAATGAGCATCATTAAAATGTCTATCCCACCCAAAGCAATATACACATTCAAAGCAACCCATACCAAGGCTCCAATGGCATTCTTCAAAGAAGTAAAATGAAGTAACAGAAATTCATATGGAATAACAAAGGGCCCTGAACAGCCAAAGCAGTCCCTATAAAAAAGAGGAAGAGTGATGGTATCATAGTGAGACTTCAGACGATACTACCAAACTATGATAATAATCAGTATGAACTGAAAAAAAAAAAAAAAAAAAAAACAGACACACAGATAAAAGGAATAAAATTGAGAGCCCAGAAATAAATCCACACTGATATGGACAGTTAGTCAATGACAAAGGAATCAAGAGTTTATTGGTGAAGGAAAGTCTCTTCAATAAATGGTATTAGGGAAACTGGATAGCCACATGCAAAAGAATAAAACTAGACCACGATCTCATACCATACACAAAAATTAACTCAGATGGATTAAAGACTTGGATGTAAGACCTGAAGCCATAAAATACTTAGAAGAAAACACAGGCAAAAACTCCATGACATAGGCTTCATAGTTTGACATAGATATCCTTGTGGATTCATCTCCAACAGCAAAAGATACAAAAGAATATAAACAATTTGGACTACATCAACCTGTAAAGATTCTGCATAACAAAATAAACTATCACTAAAACAAAAAACGACCTACTGAATGGGAGAAAATATTTGCACACCATATATATTTGCATACCACACCAAGGGGCTAATATCCAAGATCTACAAAGAATATATACAACTCAATGTAAATAAATAACCAAATTTAAAAAGAGGGCAGAAGTGCTAAAAGGGCTCTTCTCCAAAAAAGATGAGGGGAAAAAAATGTTCATTATCATTTATCATCAAGGAAATGCAAATCAAAACCAAAATGTGATTCCATCTCACACTTGCAAGAATGGTCCATATCAAAAAAGATGAGAAACAACAAGTATTGGTAAGAGTGGGGAGAAAAAAGAACCCTTTTTACACTGTTGGTGTGAATATAGTCTCAACCAGCTCTTTTTTTTTTTTAAGATTTATTGTATTTATTTATGCATACAAGAGCTGGGGTTTAGGCCAGAGATGCTGGGGGTGGGGGTGAGAAGATTCACCAGCGACAGAGTGGGGAACAGAATAGGCAAATCTACTGAAATACACTGCTGAGGGGAGCAGCAGGCAAGAAAGTAGAGGTCTGCTATGCCATGTGGACCAACCCTCTGGCCAGGAATAAAACTAGTGCTGCAGGGGCTGTGGATAGCTTCAGAGTGCTGAGACTTAACCTCTTGCACCACCAGGGAGGCCCCTCAACCAGCTCTTATGGAAAACAGTATGGAGTTTCCTCAAAATTCAAAAAATAGATATGCCTTATGATTCAGCAATTATAGTCTTAGGTACCTACTTGAAGAATGCAAAAACACTAATTCAAAGGAATATATGTGCTCCTATGTTTATTACAGTACTGTTTGCAACAGCCAAGTTATGGGACCAGTGCAAGTCCAAGGATAGATGAGTGGGTTAAGACAATGTGGTATACATACACAATGGAATACTTCAATAAAAAATGAGTAATAAAAAATGAGCTCTAGCCCTTTGGTACAACATGATTAGAACTTGGGGGCTTTATGCTAAGTGAAATAATTCAGAAACAAATGCCAGACAGTGTAACTTATATGTGGAATACAGAGAATTGAAACAAAGGGTCAGATAAAACCAAACCAATAAAAATGTGTGGGATAACAGAGTGGAGAGACAGCCTGCTGGACTATGGTGGAGGACTATGGGTGTCTTGGTGGTGGGTGCAGTGTGATAACACACCTGAAGGGTATAATCCTGTACCTCTAAATCATATACATATATTGTAAACCAATTTACCTCAATAATAAAAATAAAAAAGAGTTGGTGGTTATAATAAATTACTATTTCAAGTAGTTAGGTATAAAAGGAAAGATAAAGGGCCTTCCCGGTGGTGCAGTGGTTGAGCGCTGGGCTACAAAGCTGCCCGCAGCCTCTGCAGCACCGATTCGATCCCCAGACGCCAGCGAGGGTCCCACATGGCGCCACAGACCTCTCCTGTCTCACCCACTGCTCCCCTCAGCAGTGTATTTCGTTGGCCTGCCTGTTCTGTTTCCCACTCTGGTGAATTCTCTCACCCTCCCGCGCTTCTGACTGTACCCAGTGTGTGTATAAATAAATAAATAAATAAAAGGAAAAGATAAAAACAGAAAAAATGAAAAGGGAGAGGCTAGAGGGGGTAGGAGCAAACAGTATTATGTAAACTAGAGAGTAAATGACTAAAGGTGCACAAGTAGAATAAAACAAAATCATCATCTGCCATCAATAGTTCATAATATTCCTTCTTTTGCCAACACTCCAACTTATCTCCTGTTGCAACCTGATTACTTTAGTCTTAATAGAGATAATGGAAGTCATTAACTGAGAAGGTGCTTGTCCTCCCACCATCCAATCTTCAAGACAGTACTAACATCAGCCCCCATCTTTGCCTTCTCACTCACACCATCCCTTTGACAATTGCAGAGGGAGTTCTCCTACTAACAGCCCCTATGTGCCATGTTGTTCCTACCATATTTTTTTTTAAGGTTTTATTTTTGCATAGGAGAACTGGGGTGTAGGCCAAAGGTGTGTGTGGAGGGAGTGGGGGTGAGAGGATTCACCAGAGACAGAGTGGGGAGCAGAATAGGCAAATCTACTGAAATACACAGGTAAGGGGTGCAGTGGGTAAAACAGACAGGAGAGGTCTGCTGTGCCACATGGGTTAGCTCCCTGAATGGGGACTGAACTCTAGCTATATGCTGGAGTAGTACTTAAGACTTAGCCCCTAGGCCGCCAGGGAGTCCCCAGTTCCTACCATCTTTCATTTAACCATACTCACCTTCTTTCTACCAAATTTTGTGTGTCTTTTTATTTTACTCAGTATGACAATTAATCTCCAGGAATTGGACCTCCTTGGTGGCACAGGGGCTAAAGTCTCAGTGCTCTCAAGCTATTGCCAGCCACTACAGTATGAGTTCGATCCCTGGCCAGGGAAATAACCCACATGGCGCAGCAGACTTCTCGTCTCACCTGCTGCTCTCCTCAGCAGTGTATTTCAGTAGATCTGCCTGTTCTGCTCCCCACTCTGTCTCAGGTGAATCCTCTCACATACCCCCTGCCCCACAACCTCTGGCCTACACCCCAGTTCTTGTATGCATAAATAGATTTTTTTTTAAGAACTCCAGGAATCTCTCACAATCTCTAAGTGCAAAATTGTGATCACTTACACTAATTATCCAAGCTGTAATTGAATTTTGGGGCAAAAATATCCATGAGAAAAAGTCGTAAGTGAGCATAAGATATTTATTAATTCTACAATAGGAATGGTGAAGGATTTTCTTTCTTATGCCTTACCAGAGAGCATGACTTGTCAAGTGGGAGGGAAGAACTAGAAGATTCCTACCTAGGTTTCAATAAGAATAACAATTTCCTCAGCATTTAATTTTTTAATAATTTAAACAAAAAAATCCCAAATTCATACTAAATTAATTGCTTTAGTGTCTGCATTAATTGCTTTAGCTTCGATTTTTTAATAAAAATAAACAGAAGCCCAGTATTCTTTTTACTTTGGCATTTAGATTTTTTTTAATACTATAAAAAAAGCAGGTTTGCCTCCTGCGTGTAAGGAGAGCTTCTAGCTGTAAGAGTCAATCAATTGGGAAGGGCATTTGTGGGTAGGAGTTGTGAAAAATTGCCAAATTGACCTTGAAAATAATGAAAAATAATTGAGACTAGTGGCAATAAGCATTTATTTCCTATGTGCTGCAGTTTCTCTCACATTTTTAATTTGGTTTAAATTTCTGTCCCCTACCACCTACTCACACATATTCGTGTGCACTATTAACATCATAATGTATATTAACAAGCCCTCACAGCTGGTTAAGAAGCTTCTATCAGGCTAATAAAATCACTTTGACTCAATGATGATGTGCATAATGTAATCGAGTAAAACTATGTCACGTGTACTGAAACGCAGTCAGAATAAAAGAATAGTTCATCCACCCAAAAAATACTGCTATACCAGCAAAATCATCCTGATTTTCATAGGTCAGTGGGATTTGTGTCCTTGCATATATTTCTTTGGTTTCATATATGTGTATTGTTCTGGGTGCATTAAAAATTGTACAATCGCAAAGTTAGAAAAGATATAAAAGACTACTGCTATCAATTGTTTGTTTAAATTATCTCAATATTTGCCCCAAGAGGTCATGCAGCATGTACCTGACTGCCTCCCTGCCTTGCCTCCCACACCCTACTCTCATCCAGCCCACGATGGAAAGAAGTATCTGCAGAAAAGAGGTTTACAACCTTGCCTGGGCAGTGGAACATCCATGGCAGCTTTTTTTTCTTTTTTGAGGTAATGTTGGTTTACAAAACTATATGTAATTCAGAAGTAGAATCACACCTCTTCAGATGTATGTTACCACACCACGCCCATCAATCACCAAGGCATAAGGTCAATATTCTGAATGTAAATAGAGACTAGTGAGCTTGGTTGTTTTTCTCTAGTCATGCCAACTAAATAATAAGCAAATAAGAGGCATGGAATTGGAATTAACCAAGTGTAGGGTAAAGAAAATGTCAGGCTTTTCTGCCCTTCCACCATCAGGATAGATGATGGATCCTTGTCCTGAATGCATGCCTGATGGCGGGCACCTGGAGTAGGGTGTGGGCATAGGTAGATGGGATTCAGCTGAGTTAAGACTGTGCTTTTAAGGGCGGCGTCACAGGGGGACGCCAGCAGCCCCAGCCAGCAGCAGCAGCAGCAGCAGCAGCAGCAGCAGCAGCAGTAGAAGCCGAAGCGGAAAAGCAGCAGAAAGAACGCCAGAGAGCCCAGATAGAGTAAAGACTTGCTGGGGGCTGGGAGGCCTGCCAGCCTCCCAGCCCCCCAGCCAGCACCCCTGCCTGCCATATGCCTGGTGAACCCCAAATAAAAGACCTGCAAAACCACTGAAGACTGACTCCTCCTTTACCCGGTCTGCATGGGATCAGAAAACCTGCACTGTGCCCAGTCCGGCCTTTACAATTGGCGTAGTCGGCAGGATCCATGCAGACGGGTATTGGAGCCCTCCGAAGACTTGGAGGGACTAAGGAGAACAGACTGTGTGTTTGCCTGTGACGACGCTGGAGGCGCCATGGCGGCACAGAAGATGGATACGGTCCGGGAGTGCAGGACGGGACCTGGCGTGAAGGAGACGCCCGAAAGGACCAGCCAACGACACCGGAAAGGACCAGCCAATGACCCCTGAGGCAGCAGGCTGTTGCTGACGCAAGGAGAGGCCAATGGACTTCAACTGATGGACATGGACTGATAAACTTGGACTGACAATCCCGCCAGAAGGCGGAGGACCTTGGCAGGTTGTTTTTTTTTTGAGAATCTGGGGGTGGCCAGTGGGCCTTGATGGCCAAAAGCAGCCTGTGCATGCCCAGCAGCCAGGTGGAGGAAAAAAGCCAACTAAGGCAGCAAAAGCTGGTACTGATGCTAAGTTGAGAAGCCCTAAGTGGCTGTTAAGCAGCCTGGGTATGCTGAAGAACTGTGAGTCTTGTAAAATCACCTGTGGGTGATGCCCTGCTCATTCTTGACTGAGGGTGAGGAGCTGAGGAACCTGTCCTTGGGGGACGGGTGGGGAACGTAGCTTGGGGTGGAGCCCAAGCCGAATGCAGAGTTTGGATCCCGACCCATGTGCTTGTGCAGTGGGTTGGCCTGAGTGCAGGGGTCTGTGAGTTGCATGGGTGGCCATGAAGGCCGAGTGTTGGAGCGACTGCAGACAGAAACCCTGAGGGTTGGCGATTACCCCCAACAGAATAAAATTGCCAATCCCAGAGCTAGTGCATCCTGGGGGTGGATGCTGTGTGTGCCTTGTAGCCGAGACTACAGCCAGAGAAGGCCAGGAAGCCTGACGGCTCCTGGTGTGATATAGTAGATGCCGTGAGTGATTCCCCTCCCTCGTATGAGCAGTGCCTTCGGCAGCAAATTTGGTGGCTCATCTGCTGGTACCAATAATTGTCTTTTGCACTAGGTTGGTGCCCTTCCTGGACTTATTTGTGTTCTGTTGTATTTTGTTATATTGTATTTTGTTATATTTGATGTATTTGCTTTTGTGGGCCATGGCTGCATTGTTTGTTTGCTTAGAAAATTGTATATATATGTATAGACTGTATGGCAGAAAACCCTGAGGGGGTGGACTGTAGGGTAAAGAAAATGTCAGGCTTTTCTGCCCTTCCACCATCAGGATAGATGATGGATCCTTGTCCTGAATGCATGCCTGATGGCGGGCACCTGGAGTAGGGTGTGGGCATAGGTAGATGGGATTCAGCTGAGTTAAGACTGTGCTTTTAAGGGCGGCGTCACGGGGGGACGCCAGCAGCCCCAGCCAGCAGCAGCAGCAGTAGAAGCCGAAGCGGAAAAGCAGCAGAAAGAACGCCAGAGAGCCCAGATAGAGTAAAGACTTGCTGGGGGCTGGGAGGCCTGCCAGCCTCCCAGCCCCCCAGCCAGCACCCCTGCCTGCCATATGCCTGGTGAACCCCAAATAAAAGACCTGCAAAACCACTGAAGACTGACTCCTCCTTTACCCGGTCTGCATGGGATCAGAAAACCTGCACTGTGCCCAGTCCGGCCTTTACACCAAGATTGAAGACTAGTGAGAGTGATAAATTAGGAAAAAGGACAGTATAGGCTAAGGAATTTGTATAATGATTAACCAAGAATTCAAGCTAAACAAAGGAAGTGAAAACATTAGTGATGAAATAGTGAAAAGTAAATAAGGATAGATCTTTGCTGGTCCTGGTGGGTTCAACGGATTTTTGGAATTGAAATACTGGAATAAATGAACTGGAAAGGTTAGACAAGGTGGTAGTCAGTGTTGAAGACTTGAATTTGAAATCATGCAGCCGTTTCTCAGTTATTGACAATCACAAGGTTAAGATGATCTATAGTGTAACTGAGATAAGGTGGATGATAAGGTCACTGGAAGAAAGGAGGTCAGGAAGCTGAAAAATCAGGAAATTGGAAGTATCCATCTATGTAAATAAAGAAATCATAAAAATAAGGACAGTTCTATTCTTGGAAAGAGTGACAGAAATGAGGAGGAGTAATCTTCAGGGGGTCAGTACATGACAACAAATTGGCAGGGTGGTGGGTGTAGACATCTGATATAAGAATCAAGTGTTGGGAGAGAGATGGTTGAGTTTTAGGATAGTTCTTTTTGAAGCACATGTTTTCATCTCCAGCTTATCATTGATTTATTTAATGTACCTTCTACATTTTTATTGGTAATTTGGATGAAACTACAGAACAAAACAAGTCTAAAGAGAGCTCTGAACCACACTATGAGAAACCTCTGTCCAGGCTGCTGACCCATTAATCAACATCCAAATAATTATGCTATGGTTTAATGATTTCATTAACTTGCCTATACATACAGATGTTCATTGTTGTGAAATATGTCATGATTTATTGAAATTTCGATATTTTATATCAAGTGCAACATTTTTCTGACAAGCATATGCAGTCCCCTGTTGTCTGCAGACATATCTGCAGAGGTTCTCAAATTCCATATGAAAACTATTTTAATTTTGTCCTTTCATTTTAATATTCTAAAAATCAATACAAACATAGTCAATATAATTTGAATGACCTCTTTGTAATTGATGACTAACATATTCTTGCCCTGGGACTGAATTTATCCTTACATTGGTAGCAATGACTACTTTAGTTATTTTTTTAAAAAAACAATAAATATGCCCTAATACTTAATTCAAGCATGCACATAAGAAAGCAGGCTAGACGACATCTGTCAACGATGATTTTGCAGTGTTTCAAATAAGGAAAAGACAGGGGTGACCTGAATCATCACATGGCAAGTGGTAGAATTTGGAAGATTGAACCCATGCAAGTCAGTACCATGTTCATATTGCTAATCAGTAATTTAAGTTCACCTAAACAATATCAACTGTCACATTAAATTAATGATATGAATTTAAACATTAGTTTTGCAGCTTTGTTACCACTCATATTGTCTGTTCTTGGTCTATAGTTTTATTATATTTTATTATCATTAAAATAATTTAGATTCTATCATTTTCCCTTAACAGGATTTAATTATTACTCAAGTTGGAGAAATAACAGCATTTCTTTTTTTTTTTTTTTTAAGATTCCTACACTTTATTTTTTTTTTAATAAATTTTATTGTTATATTCCCCATACAATTGCAGCCCCCCCATTCTGACCCCAATCCCTCCCCTCCCACCCCCGCCCCCCTAAAAGTGTCTCTGGTTCATAGTTTTTTGTTGATTTTGATTTTCACTTTCTTATAGTTATTCATTTTCCTGGTCCCTTATTTAAGTTTTCTAGATTCCTGCTATGAGTGAGGCCATCCGGTATTTTTCTTTTTCTTTTTGGCTTATTTCGCTGAGCATGATCCCTTCCAGCGCCATCCATGTTGCTGCAAATTGCATGTGTTTATCTTTTTTGAATGCTGAGTAATATTCCATGGTATATATGTACCACATCTTCTTGATCCAGTCATCTATTTTTGGGCATTTGGGTTGTTTCCAAAGCTTAGCTATTGTAAACAGTGCTGCTATAAACATAGGGGTGCAGGTGTTCAGAAATAACAGCATTTCTATTTTCCTTATATTTCTAGTTTAATGACTCTGATTTTAAAGAGAGTAAATTATCCAGCATGTCTTTCATGACTATGCTGGCAACTAGAAAACGATCCAGTTTTGTACATACTTCAAAGTCATTCCGGTATTATGACTAAGTTTGTATGTACCTTTTACTAATGTCTCATGTCGGTCATCAGAGAAGCTCGCCTTATCATAGTCACACTCTTGCTTCCAGATTCCACCTGAATGTGAGCATCCCTGATCACAATAGCAGCAGCAAACTGCGTATTCAATTTTTAAATTTTCCACCTAGAAATATGTGCTGCATATCACTTCCAATCACACTTCATTGAACAAGAAAATCCACATGGTCCTACCTTCAAATAGTGATTAAGAATAACAATCCCATCACACAAGCAGCAGGGGGATTAGAAAGATTGAGTGGACAGTATCCAAAATGAAACGCTTTTCCCTTTTGAAAATTTGAAATTCCTGAAGCTATCTCCTGGCATCTCTTCTCTTCTCTAAACCTCAGAAGTTTATTACTGTTCTCATGACCATAAAGGGGAAACCAACAAGAGAAAACCTGTCTGTCTACAATGATCTTTTCTAATTTATCTGCCATGTAGCTGAAATCTTTCACTATTATAGACATTGTCTCACCATTATAGACATCTTCAGAGATTTTACAACAAGGGGGCTGTTTTAATATCAAACAATCACCACTGAGACAACTCATGGATAAATGGGTGAGATTAGATGACCATACTTTATCAGAGCAAGACCAGATGAAATCTATTTGAAAGAAAATGAAGGACCATGAGGACATTTAAAAGGTCTGAATTCTTGAGAATATCTGGAAAATAATGACTTGAGGCATTTGCAGGGGCTCTAGGGAGAGTTCTTAGGCAGTCTGAAGTACTAGTACTAGACTGGGAAAAGAAACCACAGGCAAACATTTTTGCAATAAGAGCATGAACACAAAATGCTTCGCTCTCATTCCAGTCTTGCAGCATCTAACCTTTGAATTTTGGCTACTATTGAGTTCTTCATGAGTACCACCTGTTTTTTCTACTTGGGAAAGTCAGTTATAAATAAAATGGATTATTAATATTTGGCAATGAAGCTTTGAACACTGAATAGAAAGTATTATTGACTATTCTGCCCAGTACTTGAAGACAGATGGACCAAGCATGTGTGCATCATTTGAAAAGGCAGCAGTTTGCAATGGAGGGCCAAACTCTCCTTCCTTCACCCTGCCTCCACACACACGCTGCTGCAGGCGGAGTTTTCTGGATAACCAGAGAGAGCACTGCATGTGCAAGAAAGACAATAGCACAAGTCTTGGGTGAATTTGAATTATATTTAGTTACTTATATTTATTTAATTTTCTTAAGAGACTGATGCCAAAGGAGTCTCTAGAAATGCTTGATAAAAATTTTTGTACTAAACCAAATCCTTCCAGTAGAATCTCTCACTGGTCATAAATAAATAATTTGGATGCTGCATTTCTCTCTGAGAGCTTAAGTAACTGTCACTTTGCAGAAAGGCCCAAATGCAGAAACATATATAAAGATAAGAAAAAGGACTTCTATTACCAGTTTGCTAATAAATTGCCTCTTCAGTTCATTAAATGAATTCCTAGTGGCCTAAAAGGACTGACATAGATTCTGAACGCCTGTCAAACTTCTAGAAGGGAGCATAGAGTCTAGTTGAAGTAAATGATAAATTATTTAGATTTTGAAAGATTGAAGCTAAAGAAAATATTAGCCACAGTATATTTATTTCTTAGGTTGAGAAGTTAAAGTCAATTCTTCTAAGAACAACAATGATCCTATGTTGTAAGGGCTTTCTCCAGGAATGGACTTAAAATACACTATATGTTGCCTCTCTGGAGGCACAATGAAGCTATCAACAGCCTCTGAAGCATGAGTTCAATCCCTGGCCAACCAGGGAGCTACCCCATGGCACAGCAGACCTTTCTTGTCTCGCCTGCTGCTCCCCTCAGCACTGTATTTCAATAGATCCACCTCTTCTGCTCCCCACTCGTCTCTGGTGAATCCTCTCACTCCCCGCACCTCTGGCCTATCCCCAGTTCTTGTATGCATAAATAAATCTTTAAAAAAAAATACACTACATGGGGTGCTATTGGTTCTAGTATTAAAATGTATTATATGGAGTCCTGCTGGTTACATATAGTGGATTGAGGCAGCTATTTGCTAAAGGTTAATTTGGGCCTAATTTGGGCAGCCACTACACCTTCATGGGGTTACTGTAGATTAGAGACAATGGATCTAAACCTAAATTTAATCATGGCATTCTCATGATTAAAATACTCCAAGTTTCCCATTGATCTTAGACGGACATGGCCTACAGCTTCCTGTGTGATCTAGCCATTGCCTACTACTCCAACCTTAGCTCATACTAATATTTTCTAGCCACACTGGCCTCCTTTCAGTTTTTTCTAATATGCCAAGCCCTTCCTCACTTCAGGTTCTTTGCAGAGAGATATGGCCCTTTTAAGAGAGACACTTGTTCTTCATTTGTTCAAGCGGCTAACTCCTGCACATCTCTCGGTTCTTAGTTTGCCTTTCTTAGTCTTTCCTAACCCCCAGAGGAAGTCAGGTTTCCTTCTTCTGTTTTTTTAAAATCAAAAATAATGTAGTCAGGGCGATTATAAATTAATGATAAGCAGTAATTTATAATAGTAACAGAGCAAAGACATTTTCCAAGTTCAGAAACAGGTTGTTTCAAAATCTCATTTGTCCATAGATTTTTTTTTTATATAAATCTATAATGTTTTTCAATCATGCTTAGAGTCTCTGGCTAATTCAAAAAGATTGATCCACTCCAAACTGTGCTCAAGTGTGGTACTCTCAGTGCTATCTTCAACTACATTAAGCCAGTTTATAGTATTTGTAATTTTGGGGTTATAGCTTTTCCATATATGTACATGTTCCACTCACCTTCCACCAAACCACCCATGCCAGCACCCTGCTGCTTCCTTCCCTCATCACTCTCTCCCCCACTTTCCTCCTGGTAACCATTAAATCCCTTCACTGAATCAAAAATTTATCCCTGCTATATTTTGCCTGTGTAAAGTTTTTGTTTGTTATTTATATTCCACCGATGAGTGAAATCATCTGATATCCACCTTTCACTTTCTGACTTAATTTAGAATACACATTTGTTCCAAAAGACACTATTTCATTTTTTTCAAAGCTGTGTGGTATTCCACTGAGGTTATATTCCACAATTTCTTCATCCATTCATCTACTGAAGGATGCTTAGGTTGGTTCCATGACTTGGCAGTTGTGGACAGTGCTACTATATACACATGAATCTTTTTCTATTTTCATATTTTTAGGATACGTACTTAGTAAAGGTATTGCTGGATCATATAGAATTTCCCTTTTTATTTTCTTTTTATTATTATTTATTTATTTATTTGTTTGCTTGTTTGTTTGTTTATACATGCACTGGGTACAGTCAGAAGTGCGGGAGGGTGAGAGAATTCACCAGAGCCAGAGCGGGGAGCAGAGCAGGCAGAAGGACCGAAGTACACTGCTGAGGGGAGCAGCGGGCGGCAGGAGAGGTCCGCGCGCCATGCGGGACCCTCCTCCGGTGGTTTGGGAGCAGCCGGGGATTGAACCAGCGCCACAGAGGCCGCGGGCAGCTTCGCAACCCAGCGCTCAACCGCTGCGCCACCGGGGAGGCCCTCCCTTTTTATTTTCTTAAGAAATCTCCATACAATTTTCCAAAGAGACTACACCAACTTTCATTTCTACCAACAGTGAATGAGAGCCCCCTTTTCACCATATCCTTGCCAACATTTGTTGATTTCATTCTTTTTAATATAGGCATTCTCACTGGGGTGAGGTGATATCTCATTGTGGTTTTGCTTTGCATTTCCCTTATAATAAGGATTGTTGAGCAATTTTTTCATTTATCTTTAAGGCCATCTGACTGTCTTTAGAAATTTGTATGTCTTGTTCATTTTTTAATGGATTATCAGTTTTTTTGTTGTTGTCAGATTGTATACAAAATTATTACATTTTGCAAATTAGCTCCTCATCAGATGTATGATATGCAAATACTTTTTTCCATAGGTTGCCCTTTTTGTTTTTGTGATGGTTTCTTTTGAGACACAAAAGGTTCTTAGAGCAATATAGTCCCACTTGTTTGTTTTTGCTCATTTCCCTTGCTATTGGGGTTGAGGCCCCAAATACATCTTTTTTTAAAGATTTATTTATTCATGCATACAAGAACTGGGGTACAGGCCAGAGGCGTGGGGGTGGTGAGAGGATCACCAGAGACAAAGTGGGGAACAGAACAGGCAGACTGACTGAAATACACTGCTGAGGGGAACAGCGGACGAGACAGGAGAGGTCTGCTGCGCCATGTGGGTTTCTCCCCAGGCGGTCGGGATCAAACCTGTGTGCAGCAGTAATTTTCCCTCAACACTCCCTCTCCCATGACAGAGATGGCAGAGGGGTCTAGAGAAAAGAAATGGGAGGAGGGGAACATTTTTATAGGAGCAGTAACCTGAGGCTAGGTTGATACTTTTAGACACTTGTAACATTTAATTTCCCACCTTATATTATGCCTTACTTCTCTTGTGACCTGCAACACAACAAATGGATGGGTTATTACATATGAAAAAGGATCCCTATTAGTGGGTCAGGGTTGTAATACTGATGTTCTGTAGGTACCAGTTGTTTATAAATCAAATATTCTTACATCAAAGAGACCTTAACTATTAAATAAGACATGTTCTTCCCAAAATTATAACTAGAAAATTTTTCTTAAGCATGAAGCTAGAGAGAAGGTATTTGAATAATTTATGTAAAAGCCAAAAGATTTATACCTACTCTGTGCAGAGAAAACCTTGCTAGTGGCTGGAATTTCTTGTATCTATCTTTCAGAGACACAGTGACTTTTTTCCCCTTGGATGTTGCTAGCCAAAGACATAATTTTTTCACTTTCCTTCTCTTCCCTTTTAATATTCCCTATTAGTCCACCAAATACTTCAGTCATTACAGCCTTACCCTTAATATAATTTTCAAGGCTACAACTTTTACTTCAAGGTTAGACATTTCATTTTTTTATTTTTATTTTTTTAGAAGTGGGGTTCAGGCCAGAGTCATGGGGGAGTGAGAAGATTCACCAGAGACAGAAGGAAGCAGAACAGGCAGATGTACAGAAATACACTGCTGAGGGGAGCAGCAGGAGAGACAAGAGAGGTCTGCCGTGCCATGTGGATTGCTCCCTGCAGGCTGGGGCTTGAACTTGCACAGCAAAGGCCATGGACAGCTTCACAGCGCTGCGCTCAACCCCCTGGGCCCCCAGGGAGGCCCAAGGTTAGACATTTTAGATCAACATTGGTGAGATATTAGGAAAGCTGACATCTTAATCTCACCAGCAACATTTTATAACCCATATTTAAAGTGGGTCTCCTCTGTAAAATTGTTTTACAAATAATCCCTGTACTTCACCCTAAATTTAAATTTATTTTAAATTTAAATTTATTGCTAATTTATCTTTCTATATTTCTCATTTCATTGTCCACACTCACTGCCTCAAATCTATGTTAAAAACATATGAATCGAGACAAAGGAAGGTGCTGGTGGTTTTGTCTGTGTGTGTGTTTGTGTGGTGAGAAGCCAGAGTAAATTTTCATATAAGAGGATCTTAGAGGCAGCAATTTGATTGATAAGGGAAATTTTTCTTTTTAAGATTTATTTATTTACGCATGCAAAAGCCAGAGTACAGGCCAGAGATGCAGAGGGGTGAGTCACCAGAGACAAGAGTGGAGAACAGAACAGGCAGATTGACCAAAGTACACTGCTGAAGGGAGCAGCGGGAAAGACAGGAGAGGTCTGTGCTTCGCCATGTGGGTTGCTCCCTGGCCGGCCGGGGATCGAACTTGTGCTTCAGTGGCTGCAGATTGCTACATAGTGCAGTGCTTAACCCCTTGCATCACCAGGGAGGCCCCGATAAGGGAACTTTTAATAGTACTAATATGGATAAAGAAAAGCTTTTTTCTACCATGAGAAATATAAGTAGCTCAAATATGACAATAAATGACAATTGACATAGGTCCTAGTCTCAGGCAGATAAAAGGAGTGATAGATATATGATACATTGCAGGCACTGTATTATCAGTCTTTTTAATTTTTCAAAATAAGTCAGAAATCCAGACTTGTTTCAGTGTTGGCTCAAATTATTGCTTTTTGTGACTTTACAAGACAGAATGGCATCTTTTTCTCAGGAGACATTGACATCCGTTCTATCTGAACTGACTCATTTGGTGGGAACAAGAAGTCCACATGCCAATGTAAATAAAGAAGGGGGGAAAGTTCAGGAAGAAGGGAGGAGTAGGGGAGACATTCTACCATAGATAAAGATAATGAGTGCCACTGTTTTACATATATATGTCATATATATTATATTCCTCCTATATGTAATATATATATTATGTTTAACACATATAATATATATAGCATATAGATAATACCAAACTGAGTTCCTGAGGTATAAAAAACAATCATGATAGTGCGTCACAATTTCTAAAAATGTGCTATAACCTTCAAAACAGGAAATAAAGAAGAAATATGTGAATTAAAACTATGATAAGTCTAGTAATACCTGTTTTTATAAAGAATTATTGCTTCTGATTAATAGCAAAAAAACAGAGAAATGCATCGTATGATAAACAACACTCAAGATACTGGCTACCAGGGATGCAATCTGGGAGTGGTACCAAAGGACTTTAATTGTATTATTGGTGTTTTATATAAGATAGGTAGTGAGCATGTATGTTCACTAGATTTTTATGTATGTGTGAACAATTTCATAATAAATGTATTTTAAAAGAATAAATATTTGGCTTTTGTCAGACCTGTGAATGATTTTTCTGCCAAGCAATTATATTTTCAAGGGTAAGAGGTTTTTAAGACTTTTTTTCCTCACTAAAAATCCCTTACCCTCTGACAGATGACAGGAGTCTGTGAGTTGAAAAGCATACCTTACATTGGCAGGAACATCGAAGGCTTACCAGAAATGTACTACCTGATAGTATAGACATGACAACAGAAATGGGACCCTAGAATTTTCTTTGTTCTCTAACCCAGTTTTTTTATGCATAAATATGTAAAATAAATATGTCTTTAAGATATTGATATTTAACATAGGTAAGATTACAATGCGATAATCTGATACATGTATATATTGTGAAAAGATTACCACAATAGGTTATCTAATACCTCCATCCTCTCACATTATAATTTTTGTGTATGTAGTTAGGCTATGTAAGATTTATTCTTTGAACAGCTTATACTGACTTACATGCATGTATGTATAAAGTATTATTATCCCCAGAACTTGTTTGTCTGACTGGAATTTGTACCCTTTGATGAACATCTCTCCATATTGCCTTCCTCCCAACCCTATGCAACCACCATTCTAATTTCCTCTTCAGAGTTCAGCTTTTTCAGATCACACTTCTTAGTGAGACTATACAATATGTCTTGCTTTGTCTTATTTCACTTAGTATAATGCCCTCAAGGATTTTCTTCTTTCTTACCCTGAATATTCCACTGTGTGTGTATGTGTGTGTGTGTGTGTATAAAACACATCACATATATAGCACATCTTTATCCACTCATCCATCCATGCGTACTTAAGTTGTTTTCATATCTTAGCTATTATGGGTAACGGTGTAATGAACAGTGACTCAGATAGCTGGGTTGAGAAGCTGCCCGCGGCCTCTGCAGCGCCGGTTCGATCCCCGGCTGCTCCCCGGCCACCGGAGGAGGGTCCCACATGGCGCGCAGACCTCTCCTGCCGCCCGCTGCTCCCCTCAGCGGTGTGCTTCGGTCCTTCTGCCTGCTCTGCTCCCCGCTCTGGCTCTGGTGAATTCTCTCACCCTCCCGCGATTCTGACTGTACCCAGTGCTTGTATAAATAAATAAAAATAAATCTTAAAAAAAAAAAAAGAGAGAGTAATCTCATTTTCAATAGATATATACCCAAAAGTGGAATTCCTAGATTATATAATAGTTCTATTTTTAATTTTTTGAGGAAAAAATACAACACATGGCACCTTGCGATCTCGAGAAAATAAGACATCACAAGGGATAACAATTCTCCAGAATCCAACCACAAAAACATAGATTTTCACTCCTGGTTAGATAGTTCAAAATTGCTATAATAAAGAAAATCAAAGAAATGGAAGAAAATGTAGAAAAAATTCAAAATAATAAGAGAACTCAGAAAAGTTAGTCAAAGAGATACAACAAAACTCAGAAAAGCAAATGAATGACCTAAGAATTGCAGTTAATGAGAAAAACAGAAATTGAAACTTTAAACAAGAAAATAAGAGTCAAGATGTAAAAAGCTCAATAGATAGTACATTCCAGAGAAAGCCAAGGAGGCAGAATAGATCAAATGGATTATCAAATCTTGTCATTTAATGATAGCCATTCAGGCAGTTGGTTTTGATATGCATTTCCCTGATAATTAGTGATAAAAAGCATCTTTTCATTATCTACTGGCCATCTGTATGTCTCCTTTAGAAAAATGTATATTCAAGTCCTCTGCCTATTTTTCAACTCAAATGGTTTTCTTTCCATAGATTTACATGAGTTCTTTACATATTTTTTCATGTTAACCCTTCATCAAATATATGGCTTACAAATATTTTCTCCCATTCCAAGGTTATGTTTTCATTTTACTAATTGTTTCTTTTGCTGTTAAAGCAGCACTTGGGCTTGATGTAGTTCTGCTTATTTGTTTTTGCTTCATTCTTTCTGCTCTTGGTGTCATATCCAAGAAATTGTTGCCAAGACCAATGTCAAGGAGTATTTCCCCTATATTTTCTATTAGTTTTATAGTTTGGGGTCTTATTTCTTTCATCTATTCTGACTCAATTTTTTTGAGTGGTGTAGGATAGGAGAACCAACATTATTTTTTTCCATGTGAATATCCAGTTCTCTGTATAGGACACATCCAATACCATTTACCAAAAAGCCCATCTTTTCCTTCCTCACTGAGCAGTGTTGACTCCCTTTTCAAATATCAGTTGACCATATATGTGAGGGCTTACTTCTGGCTTTTCAATTCTACTCCATGTCTTTGTTTTTATGCCAGTATCATGTTTTATAATAAAGTTTAAAATCAGGAAGTAATGCTCCAGTTTTGCTCTTTTTTTTTCCCCCTCAGTGTTGCTCTGGCTATTTGGGGTCTTATGTGGTTCCACACAATTTTAGAATTTGTTTCTTCAACGTTGTGAAAAGTGTCATTGGAATTTTGATAGGGATTGTATTTAATATGTAGATCACATTTGTGTAGAATGTACATTTGTAACATTACCAATTCAAGTCCATGAAGACAGAATATATTTGCATTTATTTGTCTCTTTGTTTTTTTTTATTAATATCTTGTAATTTTCAGGACAGATATCTTTCAGCTCCTCTGTTAAATTTGCTCTTAAGTATTTTATTATTTCTGAAGTTATTATAAATAGGATTGTTTTTATTTCATTTTCAGATAGTTTGTTGATTGTATATAGAGTAGAGTGAGGACATTAATATCCTAAGGAAACAGGAGGAGGAGCACGAGTATACTCAGGTGAAATTCAAGTCAAACCCAATAGGTCTATCAAAGAATTGGTAGAATATGCAATTGAATATAAGCCAATGCATACCACTGGCAAAATCAAGCAGGAAGCATTTGGAAATTAGAACAAGAGTTAGTTTGCTACTGTGGGTTGAACTGTGTTTCCCTAAAATCTATATATTGACTCCCTAACAACCCCCCTCAGCATGTGATCTTATTTGGAAATAGGATCATGGCAGATATAATTTGTTAAGATGAGATCATACTGGAGTAGGGTAGGTCCCTAACCCAATATTACTGATTACCTTATAAGAAAATGACATATATAGAAACAGACTTATACAGAGGAAGAAAATCACGTGAACATGAAGGCAAAGATCAGGGGTATTGCCTCTATAAACCAAGGAACACCAAAGGTTGCCTGTAGCCCATCAGAAACTAGGAGAGAGGGCCTCCCTGGTGGCACAAGAGGTTAAGCACCGCACTATGAAGCACTTCACAGCCTCTGCAGCACAAGTTCGATCCCTGGCCGGGGAGATAACCACATGGCGCAGCAGACCTCTCCTAGGTCACCCGCTGCACACCTCAGCAGTGTTTTTCAGTTAGTCTGCCTGTTCTGATCCCCATTCTGTCTCTGGTGAGTCCTCTCATCCCCCACATCTCTAGCCTGTACCCCAGCTCTTGTATGCATAAATGGATAAATCTATTGGGGGGAAAAAAAGGAGAAAGAAACTGGAAGAGAGGCATGGAAGAGATTTACTCTTTTTGTCCTAAGAAGGTTTCAAGTCTGTAAACACTTTTCATCTTGAACTTCTAGACTTCAGAGCTGTGAGACAATAAACTTCTGCTATTAAATCACCATTTGTGTGGTACTTTGTAATAGCAGCCCCAGTAAACTAATATATAAGCCTCAGAACAGAGAAATGTGAGATCTGTGGAAATTGGCAGGAAGTTTAGCAGTATAATTGGGAAATAGGAAATAAACACAGCAAAGGAACAGTTAGGATACCAGGTTAGAGAGGAGTCATCAACAAATCAGACTTAATCTCAAATCAATGAGTTGGGTAAGGCTCATTCCAAGACCTGGTAGGAAGCAGAGCCTCCAGATGTATTTGGGAAGAAAGAGCCACCTGGTTTAGGGGAATCCAGGAACAGGAAGTTAACTAGGAGTAGTGTCAATAAGCAACACAGTTCTCTGACAAATACTTCTTACAAGTGCTTGGTCAATTTATTTATTAATTCTCTGTGGTTACCTTGCCTACAAATGAAGGTCACTGAAAGGCTGTTATGTATTCACTTGTTTTAAATATTTGGCTATTCAATTAAATTAATTGGGTGTCTCTTTGTTTTCATTTTGCAAAACTAGCATCTGAAGATCTGGCTATAGAACAATGGGAAAAGCTAGTTGTCTCTCATCTTTGTGATTCTTCCTCCCATATCTATAAAGGACTCCTTTAAAAAATAAACCAGTATGCTTCTACATACAAAATTATGCTTCATCATCCTTGTAGATTGGAATTGTACATTCTGCTGAATAGTATTTGTGAATCCTTTTTTCCCCTCATAGAGTTAGATTCTTTATTAGAATCAGACATGCAACAAATTGGTTTCAACACTCTTCCATCAGGGGAACGATGAAAAATATAAATAATTGTTTAGTTTGCAGTAAGTTCCAACCTACAGCATGTACCCATATAAGGATGGATACCAATAGAGTTAAATGAATACAAATTTCTAATCTATAGACTTCATTTCATTGCCAAGAGTGAGGAGGTGATTAAAACACCAGGTAGGTAGAACTTCAACAATTTATGCAAATCAGGAAAATATGCTAATGCTTTTAAAATATAGTCTAGTATTGTCATTCATATATATTTGAACTTTGTCAGTGATCTTTCAACTCCTTCATAGATTAGAAAAAGCCATATTCCAATTTTCCAACTATTATGTCTTTAGACCTCTCCCTTTGTTCCACCTGCTCCTTCATGTTTGAAAAATTAGAGCTATATGCATCCTGATTCCAATCTCTAAAAAAGTAGATGTTGTTGCAACAGCTATTGCCGGGGACCAGCCTCCAGCAAAACGTCTTGCCAGGGGTTCCTGAAAGGATGAGACGGCCTAGGCGAAAACGAAAGATCTGAAACTTAGGGGCTGAGGGGAAGGGGAATGAGGTAGAATGAGGAGACACTGACACTTGGTGAGGTGCCAGTATCTTCTCAGCAGGTCTTTTTTTATTCATTATTAGTAATAATAATAAGGAAATAAATTATCATGTGTAAAGCATACACAATTAGTATATTATGTTTCCCATAGACTACTGGCCCCTACAGGTCTCAGCTAGACGCAGCTTTCAAGGTTAACAGATAATAAACCAAACCTAACATTAAAGCTACTTATTTTTTCATTTAGACAATTATTGAAAACAGTGAATAACCGCCAGTGCATCCCTATCAGCTAAAGCCTAAGCATCAAAGGACTATTCTATTCACATGACCTTTAGCCGGAGACCAGCTGCTGTTCAGCTATCAGAATTTTTTCTACCTAGAAATTCTTTAACTCAAATAGCTTCATATTAAAAACTTTCCCAAGAAACTTTAAGAGAAAACAAAATAGAAGGACCTACTATGATTATTGTATTGTAATGCTTGTCAGGCATGTTCAATAACTTGTCTCCGATTGTCAAGTGAGCCAAACAGCCCAACAACTAATTTCTAAACAAACAATTTTTCGTGCTATTTACTTACAGTATGCTGATATATATAATTTATTGCCTAATATACTTTCTGATAAATTTTTCTCTATGTCCATGAACAAAAAGCAAAGGGATGTCAGATCTTCAGCCCCACGGTGTGAGGCCCTTTCTCTTAGCTGCTTGTCAGTATCCTATCTGGCTGGGGCAACAAGACCTCCTGCAGCAAGCTATTTTTTAAATTTTCCTGCTGGAGCTTTGCTCTCACTGGCTCTTGCCTTTTTTTTTTTTTTTTTTAAAGATTTATTTATTTATGCATACAAGAGCTGGGGTACAGGCCAGAGGGGGTGGTGAAAGGATTCACCAGAGACAGAGTGGGGAACAGAACAGGCAGAATGACCGAAGTACACTGCTGAGGTGAGCCGTGGATGGGTCAGGAGAGGTCTGCTGCGCCAGGTGGGTTGCTCCTTGGCTGGCTGGGAATCTAACTTGTGCTGCAGAGGCTGCAGACAGCGTCATAAGTTCAGTCTTATCCCTTGCACCACCAGGGAGGCCCTGCAGCCACTATTTATATGCAGATTTCAAGGCCTAATCATAATAATAGGAAACCTCCCCAATGTTTAAATTATAAGTATATAAGCAAACAAAACCCCAAATTCTTTCTTTGCCTCAGCTTGGATAAATGGAACTATATTCTAACATTTATTTTACTTTTGTACTTGAGAGCTATTCTCTGTTGCTTGTCACCAGACACTGTGTACATTTTACTTAAAAATACTCCTTTTGAATTTGGGAAGTGTAGAGGCCAGATACAAGTGTAGAAAGACTCATTCTAAACATCTTATTTTTTAAAATAGTTTTTGTACCAACATATTTAAATTCTGTATTTACATGATAATTGTTAATTTTCCTCTCAGCTGCTCTTTTATTCGGCTTCAATTCTTCCACAAGTTATATGAAGATTCACTTTCAATTAAGGGGGAGAATTAAATAAAATGAATTGGAGGATTTGCATTCCTCCAACATTTTATCCAAGGAAGGGAATCTCTAGGACAGAAGTACCAACTGATCATATCATCCCAAATCTGTCTCCTAGAGATTCACCTTTCCACTCACACCGTAATGGAATTGTTAGGTTTTATAGGTAAAGTTCCAAACCAAACAAAACCAAACCCTTTTCCTTGTTCCTCTTTGGTATGATTTAGTCAGACTTTTTTTTTTTTTTCCCAGATTAGAACTTTTAACACAACTCAATTAAATAGAAAGGGAAGGAAAAAAGGGGAAATTAACAGACTACAAAAGCATTAAAACAATGCAGTTTACAGAACACAGGTTTCTGACACTGTCCTGGCAACTTCATTCCTCTTCTACCTGTACTTCCTCTCTAAAGCCTTAAGCTTAGTCTCAAAGCCCCTTCTTAACAACCCCCAGCAAGAGTTTATTTTGACCCCCTGTAGCAAGACTAAGCTAGACTGGTGTCTTCTGCTTTCAACCTTTCATTGTTCCCAGTTTTGATCAGAAATTTTTTCCTTCTTCCTAATTACAAAAGCTGATAATATTCTCACCTTCATATGAGGTGCAAAATCTTTTCATGTCAAGTTGAGACTAAAAGTGTATCATATTTTGGAAGGCACCACATTTAAAGCTTAAGACTGTTATGCCCACGTCGACCAGTGCAGCCCCCAAGGACACAGACAACCGATGCAAGGGCACAAAGGAGTTTATTACGGGCTCGAGACCAGGCCCTCGACACGCACCGATGCAACGGCAGAGGTCAAGAGCCCCGAACAGAGGAAGCTGGGATATCTTATAGGGTCGCGAGTGGCGCGAATTTTGAAAGAAGCTGGCAATTACTCATTGGCTACTACAAAGGCATTTTGGCGCGCGCGGTTACAGTTTCAAACTGATTGTGTTATAGGACGGGGAGAGGGGCAGCCCAAAACCCTGCAAACCTGCCTATTCTAAATGGGTTCTGCCATCCGCCGCATCAACACAAAACATAGGAGACTTTAATGAAAAGGAACTTTAATAAAACTAGGAAACAATACAGGAAAGGCAAAGAATCTAGTTTCTAAATCAAGCACCCAAAGTTACCCGTCCCCTCGTGGGTAAAAGTCCATCCAAATGGAATTGGCCCAGAGCAAGGCCCCAAGGCCTGCCACAAGTCTAAAGCATCTTCCAGTGGGGACCCACAGAAAGGGTCACAAACAACCGGACAAGCCCGGAAGGAAAAGAGCAAAATCAACATCAAGATAAAAGCTGCCATTGTCACCTCCCCATGGGTCTCACCCACATCTGTGTCACCCAGTCCACGACCAAAAGACAAGCGCAGTTTCTTCACGTGTCTCTAGGCTCCATGTGCCTCCTCCAGGTCTCCTGGCTCCATTCTGCTTCCTACCTCAGTCTCTTCTTCAGCTTCTCCTCTTCCTGCTCAGCTCCACCCTCCCTTGGGTGGGGCAGGGAACCTCCCCCTTTCCTGGGGACCACCCTGTTACAATTGGACGGTTAGAAATGCTGTCCCATTTATGGACAGGACTGCCCTCATTAGCGGCTAGGGTGGTCTGCTTTTTCGTCACCAAGTGGAGTGAGGGTTGTGACTGCTGAAACTATCTCTGGAATGCGGCTGGACAAGGACTAACATACCAAGGTGGAGGATATACATAATGGCGAAACCCCAGCTAAGCTTGGTTCCACAAAGACAAATTACCTTCAGTTTACAGGAGACTTGTTCTTTTATACTACTCTTTTTTTTTTTTATCTAAATTGTATTTCTTTTTCATCTATCCTTGGGCACTAGGTTGTTTCCATACTTGGATATTGTAAATAGTGCAGCAATGAACATAGGAGTGCATATCCCTTCAAATTAGTGTCTGCATATATTCTCGCCTACCCATTGGGACAGGTATTGACTTTGTGAAGAGCACTGATAGCATACAGGCTGTAGAGTCTCAGATATGAAGCCCCAGAGAGATGGGATTATCAGTGGTGCTGCAGTATGAGCCACTCCCACCTCCCCATCCCAGCACTTTCAAACCAGCACCTGGACTCCTCCAGGCTTCTCTCCAAACCTCCTGATTCAATAGATAAGGACTTAAGAAAGCCAACAAAAGTAAAAAAATCTAATCAACTCAAACCACAGCTCTACCTGTGAGAAAAATAGTAGATATTGATGTTTTATTACAAATAATCGTTGAAGTTTATTGGGTATCATGTTAAGTATGAAGTTCAGTGTTTAGCACACTATATACATTATCTCATTTAATTCTCATAACAATTTCATGAGGTAAGGAGTGTTATTTCTTCCCTTTTACTGTGAGAAGTTGGAGGCTTAGGGAGGTTAAATAACTTATTCAAAATCACACATCTGACAAATGCCAAAGTTAGCGTTCAATTTTGTCTGATTTTAGAATCTATTTAGCCTCTAGTGACTAAATTTTCTGCTGAATTAAATGTATTCCTCAATAGAAAAGTTTAAATGTATGGCAAATATCATCTAAATCAATGGTTTGATTGTTGTTGCTGATTCTCACTGATGAACATATGAAACTTATATGTCATAATGCAGTGTGCAATAAAAAATAAATAGTAAATTGATGGTTTTAAAAAGACATTTCTTCAGTCATCTTGGGTAATTCACATTCACAAAGAATGTGACATTTGTTCTTATAATGCTTCTGATTGCTCCAGGGCTGTGGTTTTTCAAATTTTATTTAGAATGCTTTATTAAGCAAAATCTCATAAGAGCACACTAAATCAGTCACAGTCCTAACATGGAAAACTCAAATACAGATGGAAAACTCAAATACAGATAAAAAACTCAAAAGGCTGAGGGCTTTAATGAAGGGACTATTCACAGAGGTCTGGGTAGGATGAAGAGAAAACAGCAAAGGAAGTTGAAAGTATCACAGGGTTGGTCACAGAGGGATGGCATGGCCATCTCTATGCTTGAAAGGACAAAGGATGGTGAGGGTGGCTACCAGGACCTGGCAAGAACTATAAATATATTATAGAAGTGTACCACCAGATGAGAGTTGGTAGAGGAGTCTAGAAGACTTTGGTAGAGGAATGTAGCTATTGCCAAAGCACACACTAAAGGGGAAGGAGTCAGGGGAATAGATATCCCTGCTTCTCTCTCCTTCTCCCTCATCTCCTATTGCTCCTCCCAATGGATTAACCCAATTGAAAACTAGAGTGAGGAGGCCAAGTGATACAGGCCATGGAAGTCAGCTTCCTGGGGCAAAAAACAAGATGGAGGGGGCAGGGAATGGATTTAAACAGGCAAGCACAGAATATCCAACACAAAGCCAAATAGGCAAAACTCATAAAGCAGAATTTCTTTCTTTGAAACAGGTGTGTACGTTTGTGGGTTGTGGTGAGGAGGAGACAGGGGCTCAGATTCAGATGGTTTTCCTCTTTTTATACTCATTGTCACTACTGCATTCTCAGGGGCACCTATGTCAAACCCCAGAGCTCTGGTCTAGTCCTAATGTATGTTATAATGCTCAGTCACAATCAACAACAGGTCTGTCTTCTTTGTGAAGACATGCAGTAGATGAGATAACTTGGGTTTACCACAGAAAAATAAGAGGTACCAGATATGACTCAAAGGTTCAAGGTCTCAGGCTCTGGCAAGAAAAGCCTGGTTGCACACATGATCATACTGACAGACTCCTCAGATCAAAAAGAGGGCTGATGAAATGCTGTAGAACATATACTCCAGCTGAGGAGCCGCAGAACCAAAGGGATTCAAAACGAGTTTCCTACATCCATCAGATTAGAGTTTATATGCAAATACATCAAAGCAAGTTGTTACTCATAAGGATAAATAAGGAGATGGATGAAAGGGGAGAAAGGGTTAAAGATAAAGGGTAGCTGGGAGGAGGGTTAGGGAGACTTGGTTAATCAGAAAAGCAAGCACAGACTAGCCATCACTAACAAAATACAAAATCTAGTGCTGTTACTTGCAACTGAGAAGCAATATCCTCCAAATACACTCTGAAGTCTGAAGCACAGCTTGGCCTCCTCAGTGGGGGCTGCTGCAGGTCTGCCAGTCATTGGACAAAGCTGCTGAGCACACCCTCTGCTGCTATGCAGAGAAGTCAACTAGGGAAGCCAAAACTAGGTGTGGGGGTGAAGAGGCGCCAGCACACGGGAGCCAGACAGCCAAATATTCAGTCACTGGTGCTGCCACTTAGATCTCTCGGTTCACTGGACAGTGTTTTCATTTTGTTTTGTTTTGGTGGGCTGGGGTAGTGGTTGTTTTTAATCTGGGTAGTTAGTTTTCACGGGCAACAAAAATAAACGGAGCAAAGAAGAAAGGCACAGTTCTTCCTTGCTTTCTGAGGAGATTCCAAATCTCAAATTTATTATATGTTGGTGCAGAAAATTCATAGGAGTACAGCTTACTTTTGAGACAGGTATAAGTGGAAAACAAGGTGGCAGGAGATATAGTCACACCTGCCTTATATCCTCTCCATGCTACTGCCCTTGACCCTATCCCCTCACTGCATGTTTCTTCTCTGGGTTGAAAAGCTTTGTATTACTCATATAAAACAATTATCACACATGAGGTAGAATCAAATAATTTTATATATAGTATCACATTTAGTCATCAACGCACATTCTGAGGCAGGTACTATTATTACCATCTATTTCTTCAGATGAGGACATTGGGACTTGGAGAGATCAGTAAATAATCAGAAGACTGGAGCTAGAATCCCAATAGTTGGCTTTACTAACTGTGCACTTAACCTCTGGACCATATTATTTTGTCCTTATGTGGCTGTCATTCTGCTTCTACTGTTGTCTGAGTCAGCCTGGACTCCAACTTTCTGACCCTGAATTTATCATTTGGTTTTTTATTTCTAATTCTTTGCTCTGTCACAGATGCTGAGAAGGGAAGACCAGGCCCCCTCCCCACCCGTGGGCCTGTCTTGCTTCATGACAGCGGGTTGGAGAGCCATTCTGAGGGACACTAGTCTAGTCGCATGGGGGATGGGGAAGCCCCCCCCCCAACCTCCCTCAGAAGGCCACACCTCATCAGCTTAGAATCCCGTGTTCAGATCCTTATGTTGAATATAGATTCTTGAATCTATGACAAACAGAAACCTATACTCATCTGGCAAAACTGCGTCAGAGAGAACAGTAATGTGAGTCACACACCAAAATCACCCCATCAAGTATTTTCAGAGAATTAACAATGATTTAAATACTTACATAGAGGAATTCAGTCACAACTCAGAAAACTACTAAAAATTTCCCAATTAAAATAGCACCTTTCTATTGGATATTCATAACACTTAAAATTGCTGAAGAAAATGGAAAACATAGGCATGTATTTAAAGTTTCTTGAAAAAAATTAGATAATGTTCATGTTTCATGTGTTCATTTTAATTTTTTTTTTTTAATAGAGGCATGCTTTATTTATTTATTTATTTGTTTGTTTTGTTTTGTTTATACATGCACTGGGTACAGTCAGGAGCGTGGGAGGGTGAGAGAATTCACCAGAGCCAGAGCAGGGAGCAGAGCAGGCAGAAGGACCGAAGTACACTGCTGAGGGGAGCATGGGCGGCAGGAGAGGTCTGCGCGCCATGTGGGACCCTCCTGTGGTGGCCGGGGAGCAGCCGGGGATCGAACCGGTGCTGCAGAGGCCGCGGGCAGCTTCGCAACCCAGCACTCAACTGCTGCGCCACCGGGGAGGCCCTCGTGTGTTCATTTTAACGTTATAGGAGTTTATTCTAAATTGCTTGCTTTCTCCTAGGTCCCTGAGAACTCTGTGATGCCTAGACTAGAAATGGTTCTGGACTATTTCTGTCCTTTTTTAAACAAGAAAATAAACAGTGTTTAGACAAAATAAAGAAATTTGCTTTCTATGTAGTCATGGAACTTCATGCTTCAATTCCATATCCTCTGCCTTCTTTCTTTTCTAGGTAACATCCATTCTGATATATTTGGCATATGCATATATTCATTCATATATAAATGAAATTACTTTAAGAAGATTCAAAAGAAACTATGTGAATCCTAGAAGCAGGCACTTTTCCATTTTTGTTTTTCTTTCTCTACTGTCCCCCCACACCCCGCCCCCCTGCCCAATATGGTATAGACTTTGTCTTCTACCCTGAAGAGGAATGGTATAAGGGGAATTACATTTTCGGATATGAGTGGTAATTCATGGTGTTAATCTCTAAAGCTTAATCTCAGGCTTAGAATTCATTTTATCCATTGTACTGGGGTACATCTGGTTGCAGGGAAGAGAAATGTACAAGTAAAGGGGGATGCGGACTAGATTATAATGATACAGACCTCCCACAAATTGAGGGACCTCAGAAGAACCATATCAAGAAACCTTAGCTGTAGTCATTCTCAATTATCAAACTAGAATTCCTCCATAAACACTATTCAGCTGCTGACACCCTCAACATCTAGCCTTCTTGGTTACAATGAGAATGCAAGAGAGAGAGAGCGAGAGAGAGCGAGAGAGAGAGAGAGAGAGAGAGAGAGAGAGAGAGAGAGAGAGAGAGAGAGAGAGAGAGAGGTCTGATTGGTCAGCCAGGCCTCTACACTGGCTCACTTCAAGTTGGATGACTACTTCTGTTTTCTGTGGTCATTGTAACCAAAATGGAAGTTACTTTACCACCAACAGAATCACAAGGCTATATTTGCAGATTCTCTCAATAGGTTACATATTTAAGTGTACAAGACTTCGTGTTTGAGGTTGAACAGGAGAGGAGGGAGAATGTAAAAATGATCAAAATCAATTTATAATATGTTCATTTTGGGATATCTAAAATGGATAAAAATTATCTTCAAGGTTTTTGAAAGCTTTATATGGGTCAATTGAGCCCTGGGTTGCTGTGGGGCATTTCTACAATGTTCTTATTTAAAAGTTTGGTCAGATTCTACTTGTTAAAATATCTGTTTGCTGGCCCAGAAACTGTACCAAACCATAGAGTATCTGGTCATGAAAAGTCATACATAGCATCAGTTTGCAGTTTAGCAATGGGTTACTTATTAGTTGCTAGAACTGCCATAACAGAGTACCATGAACTAGATGGTTTAAACAACAGAAATGTATTTTCTCATAATTCTGGAGGACAGAAGTCTGAGATCAAGGTTATCAGCAGAGCTGTTTTCTTATGGCCTGTCTCCTTGGTTTGCTGATACCCGATTTTCTCCCTCTGAGAAAATGGTCTTCCTTTTGTGTCTGTATCCTAATGTCTTCTTTTTATAAGGACATTTGTCATACTGATTTAGGGTCTATCCTAAAAATACCTCATTTTAATTTAATTACATACTTAAAGATCTTATCTTCTAATGCAGCCACATTCTGAAGTGGGGGGTGGTGATGTTAGGACTTTAACAACTGAATTTGAGGTGGGGGCACACAATTCAATCCATAATAATTAGCAAATCTCTTATTTGGAATTAGGAACACAAGATACATTCTCATTTAGACTTTAATCTCCTACCTGGTATTCCCACTTTATTATACTATGATAACACTTCCAGAAAGTCACCAGATTCTTTTCTAAATAACAAATCTGATTTTGCATTTTCTAATTGGAGGACTCCTTTAGCTCCACAACTTCTTTGTGCAAAATTCAAATGCCTCCCCCAGCATACACAGTTTCTCATAATAAGTTCCAGCCCATCTTCCCAGCCTTATCTCCAGTCACTCTTCTACCATATTCACAAGCTGCCTGAACCATTGACAGGTAGCCTGTTGCAACATTTCTGCATTATGTATTTTATGATCTTATTAATTTGTGTACTTAAATTTTATAGTACTTTAAAGATAGAGACAATTCCACATTATCATTATCTATTATTATTAGAACAGGATTTTGAACTAGTCTGGAAACCTAATTTATTACTTCTGAGTAGCTCCATAAGTATTTGTGAAGTAACTGCCATATGTCCAGCACACTCAGATCATTTATTATATAAAGATGAAAAGTGAAATCACTGATTTTAGGAAGGAAAATGGCAGTTAAATGCATAACTAATATAATATGAAAATTACACAATAGGAATATACACACAGTACTCTCTAGGAACACAAGATAGATGGATTTTTACTTGAAGTTGTCAGGGAAAACTGCAGGAAGGAGAGCTGATATTTGAACTGAGAACTTGATAAGAGGAAAAGGGAATTTCAAGTATAGAGCCACAAAAGGGAAGGTAAGAATCATATACAGCACTTGCCACGCCATCAGCTGCCCCTGGACCACTATCCCTTTTCTTTCTCTGAGGTTCTGCAATTATGGGGTTACGTACCCTTCCCCTTTGAACAAACCAACCCCAAACCATCTAATCCTCTGCTATCAAGACAAAGACTGCTGAATTCAGACTCCACAGTCTCCTATATACCTGCCTGTCTGAAAGACACCTTCAGATTCCAAGATAATCTCCTTCTAATGGAGAGTTCTAATGTGATTTGAAGCTACTTTATGGTATCTCTTTTTTCTAGAGAAAAGCAAGAGAAACTTAACTTCTGAAAAGTTATCCTGCTACATATTATCATTTCTTTTCAGAACATTAATTTTCATTCTTGACTGTCATATTTGACTTAATTAGGCAGATTTTTAAAAAGATTTCAATGCCTGGGCAGTACCCCAGACCAATTAAATGAGAATTTCTGAGGCATAAATTTCTAGTCATAAATATTTTTGAATCTCCCTAGATGATTCTAATGTGAAGCCAAGGTTGAAAATCACTGATTCAGAAATTGTGGGAAGTTTCCTTCTAATACAGATATTTATCCAAACTCTCAAGTTTGTCTGGCAACATTAAAATTACTTATTGATTCAGAAAAGTAATGAACAAACATTATTTTTATTCATGCCAAAAGAAAGTGTGGCTCTTACTCTTTTGGTTTATGTCATTCTTACAATTTCTCTGCATGTTTCTCTTTGATGTATGTGTGTCTTCCTCTCAAGCTCATGACTTTAGATTAGGAGACAAGTTCTGGCCAAGTGGGTGTTTAGAACCTACAGCCAATCCCAGTTTTGGTTCTTTGCTTTTGTACCTAGAAGGTCTTAAAGATGCAGATTCCTGCATCTCCCCCTGCCACAAAAACACACACCCCAAAAAATACTCTTTGGAACAAAATCTCTGTAGTTCCCTCTTCATGTCTGGTCTGGTCTCAGGCCCTGAAACTTAGGCTGAAATCAGGTTCCACGCAAGCAATCTTTCTAGTGTCCGATTCTCTCATTGTGTGGCTGAGGAAGAGAATAAAGGGAACAAAGAGAGACTAAGCCCACAAGAGAAGGGAAAATGAAAGAAGATGGACAATCAGCCCTCATCCTGAGCCATGAGACTTGACCTATGCCCCTATTTCTCCCTGATTTGAGGGGAGAGATTATGAGAAGGCAGAGTGCCAGGGGGACTGGGCAGAAGAGAGAAGACTGAGCCAATTAGGCGGCCCACCAAAAAGCAGCAGTGGGAAGGGGAGAAAATCAAAGCTGTAGCCATCATAGTGACAGTGATAGGACAATGAAGCCCAGTTCAGGCGCGAGTGCTGATGCTGCAGTCCATTGAGTGAGAAGAAACTGATTTCTCATTAAATTAACCAGCTAACGCCTGTGGATAAAGCAACCCACACAAGTGTTGGCTTGAGCCAGGCTGCTCATTTGTCAGCTTTGAAGTGACATCACGTAAATTCACAGATAGATGCCAAACTTGATGAAAATTCATGATTCACTGTGTCTGTTGGGTTTACACAGCTAACTGGATGACCTGTGAGTGTCCTTCTGGCTCAATTTTAAGAATTTGTGATCCCAAGTGACTGCCATGAATCTGGCATGTACCAGAAAGTACATTCGGGAGAATTTCCAGGGAGCTTTATGTGCAGGTGCCAGTGTGTTTTATGCAAAAACTGAGGGATTCTCACCATTGCCAAGGGGTAAGTTCCAACAGGGGAATAGCTGTTTCTGTGTGACCATTCTTCCTAAGCAGTCCTCTCAACAGTACATATTGCAAATACACGGCCAATGTCTCTGATCAGCCCTTACAGAGGCAATACGATTTTTTTTTTTTTTTGGATGGATCTTGTCATCTTCCTGGTTGCCCATAGACAGTATTCCCTTAGGACCACACTATGAAAGACATCCCCACCTCCCATTGCTATTAGCAATCTGTCCACCCTTCTGTGGCTCTCTAAGCGTACTTGTTCAAAGGCACAACAGGGGCCTTGATCTTTATTTCTGATCCCTCCAGGTAGTAAAAATTGTGCCAGTTCCTTCTGGACAGAGAACTAGAGTCAGCAGAGAACTCAGCGGAAATATGGGTTCTGCAAGGATGGAAGCAGACCATGTGTTCCCCCCACATGCATAAACAGTTTTCTGTTCTCATGCTGAGGGAGCAGCTGCAGCACCACACCTCATCCCCGCCAGACCCTTGCCTCGCTCTTTTTTTAATCACTTATTCTGGCTT
Organism: Talpa europaea; assembly: GCF_964194135.1. NCBI lineage: Eukaryota > Metazoa > Chordata > Mammalia > Eulipotyphla > Talpidae > Talpa > Talpa europaea. Next base: position 101,884,496 of record NC_140070.1, on the reverse strand, counting down.
TTCTTCTTCCTGCCAACAATAATTCATAACGGTTTCACATATAATGTTCCTCTCCTCATGGTGCAGCATTAACGATGAAATTACAGAAAGCTAAAAGGATAAACAGAAAACAACACTTACACAATTTTTTGAATGTGAAAATCAGGGAGACACTTAAAAGATTTCACTTATAATCATGAGTTGGGAGCATTGGTAGGGTTTAGATTAATATTTTTCTTATACTTCATGAGTTTTCTTGGAGTAAAATTTCTATTAATAGGAATTCAGTTACCGAGGCTAGGCTCACTTGAGGATGTTTCCTATAGCTCTATATTTTCAGATGGAGAAGAGTACAGGAACAAAATTAGACATCATGGATTTAATTTTTAAAAAAAATTACTTTAAAGCATATCCCAACAGCCATAATGAATTAGTGTAATCTTACAAACCTCTGCTGGGTATATATCTGCAATAATAGGTAGTGGACAATCAGCAAGATTCACTCATTCTACAAAATCCTTGAAATTTGAAGGAACATTATATTCCTTGGTAATGCCATGTCTTCAAATTGCCCAGAATTAGGAGAATCCATAAACTAACCACCAAAGTGGAACACACGTCAATCACATTTGCCATGGCCATGGATAAGACACATCCCTCAGATGAGAAATCCAGAGTAAATGAGAGAACTCATAGAAATTTGGAATTTTTGAGTCAAGAGAAAAGAAATTTGCTCTGGGAAAGGTTGAGAAGACAGGTCATGCCAGTTCCTAGGAAACAATATAATCAGACCCCTAGAGTGTATATAGCCAAGACAAGGTAGGAAATTGAGAGGGAAGATAGGAAAGACACTTAGGAAATTGCACCATGTCCTTAGACCCAAGTGCACTTATTTTAAGATAGGATATTTGAAGCTTAGAAACTCAGGGTAATTTTGCTAGCTTTACTAGAATCCTTATGACCAAAAATATATACTATGGCTTTAAAACTAGATCCTTATAAAGGCTTTTCTACTATTTTTTAATTCCCATTCCATTAAACTACAGAGTTGCCTTCATCTATTATCTTTTAAAAATATTTTTTCCTATCTTGTACAATGTAACTTCTTCTTAATGTATCCCTTGATTTTGGGCTCTATCTCCCTTATTAATTTTATTAGGATGGAGAGGAAGATTCCTATGTAAAGAGTCATATATAAGGCTGAAAATTTTTTCCAACTAAATTAACAAGAAAAGTCAATTTCATACAACAATTACAGATTTTTTTTTTAGTAATTATGGAAAAGGAGCCTGATTATTTGAAGTGTACAACTTTTATCCAATGAACAAAATCATCAAGATAAAAGAGTAGGGAGCTCTCTCTAGGACTAGTAAGTAGGGACAAATGAGTATAAATTTATAACAAGATTTATTTACAATGGTTTGTAAGCACATAGGTAAAGAAATGGTAAGCATCAAGAGGCAGGATAGGATCTTTAAAAAATTCCCTTAATTAAGATTAGTGGTCTGTTGAATAAAAAGAATTCTAAAGAAAAATTATGACTTCAGTAAGCCTCTTTGAATTTCATTGACAGGATGGTTTGGTGTGAATAGGGTGGTGGTTTGTTTAAGTAATAAGTTGAAACTTCTCTAGGTTGTGTCTCTTTCTCCTACTAGATTATGAGCTCAAAGACAGAAATGATCATGTTTTATATTTCTTTGTATCTCTGACACCTAATTCAATACCTGACAAATGTTCGGTACCCAATCCATTTTTCCTGAAGCCACAGGCACTTAAACATAGATAATCAACGTCAACCTCAAAAATATTTTAAGTGGCATATTTCACATGCCCATTATTATAGTGTTTAATGCTCTAGTGCTAGCAATAAATAAAATTTTAAAAATAAGCAGTCCAGTGCATAAGAATTAGAAACTAGTAACTCATCTCATAAAGCCTAATATAATAGTATATATAGGACCCTACATCTCATAAAGCCTAATACAATGTTATATAGAGAATAGATGTTCAATAACTATTTTCTCAATTTTTTAAAATTATGCTATTCTGAAGCTTTAGCATCTACAGTGGTTAAGACAAGGTATTTATATTTGTTTTTCTACCTCACACCATACTGCAAAAATTAACAAGATAGAGCAAAGACTCACATGCAAGAACTGTAAATCTTTGTGATCTTGAATTACAAAATAGTTTTAGATATGACACCAAAAGGATGAAAAACAAAAGAAATAGGTAAAACTGGATATCATCAAATTTTAAAACTTTAGTGCTTCAATGATCATCATCAAGGAAGTAAAAAATAAACATTCACAGAACTGGAGAAAATACTTACAAATTGTACCTCTGATAAGGGACTTGTATCCAAAGTCTATAAAGAACTATTACAACTCAAAAGAACAAGTAATCAATTTTAAAATGGGCAAAGGATTTGAATAGACATTCCTCCAAAGAATTATACAAATAGCCAGTAAACACATGAAAAGATATTTAGCACTGTTAGCCTTCATGGAAATGCCAAACAAAACCACAAGGAGATATCACTTCACCACTAGACAATAACAACAACAACAATAATAATAATGCAGACAATAACAAGTATTGCCAAGGAGCCCTCATAAACTGCTGGTGAGAATGTAAAATAGTGAAACCACTTTGGAAATCAGTTCGGCTGGTCCTCAAATAGTTAAACAATGTCATCATGTGATATAGAAATTCCACTTCTTGCTGTGTATCCAAGAGAAAGGAAAACATGTGTCCACATGAAAACTTTTACATGAATATTTATAGCAGCATTCCTCACAACAGCTGAAAATGAACATAAGCCAACTGTCCGTCAACTAATGGATGAATAGATAATAGCCATACAATGGAAATCTTCAACAATAAAAACTGACATATGCTACAACATTGATGAGCCTTGAAACATTATACTAAGTGAAAGAAGTCACAAAGGATTACATATTGTATTACACTGATGTGAAATGTCCAGAATAGGCAAATCTATATAAATAGAAATTAATTAGTATTTGCCTAGGCCTGGGGGTGATAAGAGGACTGAAAGGGAATGGCTAAGGGGAGTAGGATCTTTTGGGAGTAATTATAATGTTCCAGATGTATGGTGACCGATAAACAACTCTATGAATGTACTAAAAGTCATCAAATTGTACAATCTGTGTGGGTCATTTTGTACATGGATTATATCTCAATAAAGCTGTTTTAAAAGAAAATTTGGGGCCTCCCTGGTGGCACAAGTTGTTAAGCCTCAGCACTACAAAGCAATCTGCAGCCACTGCAGCATGAATTCAATCCCCGGCCCGCCAGGGAGCTGTGGGAGTTCTATCCCACATGGCACAGCAGACCTCTGTCTCGCCCACTGCTCCCCTCAGCAGTATATTTCAGTAGATCTGCCTGTTCTGTTCCCCGCTCTGTCTCTGGTGAATCCTTTCACCCCCACCACACACACACCTCTAGCCTATACCCCACTCTTATATGCATAAATAAATAAATCTTTAATATATATATATAATATAAAGAAAACCTATAGTGGGCTTCCTGATTGTGGTAAACATGGAGATACACTGCCCAGATCCCCCTCTTCAAGGAAGGACTGTCTGTTCAGTTGTGAGGAGCAGATAGCAGAGAGTTGTCAGTTCCCACAGAGACACCCTTGGCTACCTTGTTCAAGGATAGCCGACATCTCAAAGAGGCAGGAAAACAAATGCCCAGCGATTTCCCACTACAGAGCTCCTTGCTCCTTGATGGGTTGGCTGAAGCTTTATCAGCCTGCATCATGGTTTGATTTCTCCATTATCAATTCTGCTTCCTCCTCTTTCTTTTTACAAGTGTTTGTGTCTCCACTTGAGCCCCAAACAAGCTCAGCATCTGCTTCCAGGGATCCCTTTTGGTGACACTGTTAAACTGGCAGATCAGGTATACACATACTTTCTAAATCCCAGAAAATCCACTAAAATGAAGATAAAGTAAGTTTGTAACTAATTAGGTCAAAGAGAAAAAAAGAAACCAGGGGGAAGAAGGAATAATAGCCTTAGCAGAGAGAAGCAAAGCAAAAGTGCTGGTAGAGTGGGACACCAATGACAATGGGGAATTTCTTTCATAGAATCTCAAAGACTCAGGATTGGGAAGAACAGAGGCAAGAGCTGATGAAGGGTACTAATTTAAATTAACATAACTATTTACAGTTCTAGTTCTTTTCCTTTATCTTTGCATAAGACTAGATATTTAGTTACTGGAGCAATGGAGCAGAGAGACTTTGAATTTGGGGGTTCTGGGATCATTAGATGAGGAGTAAGTTTTGGACCTTTGGAAAATAGGGGAATTGATGAAAGTACACATGTTGACTAGGAAGTCTGCTCTCTCCAATCTCCTCTCTCCTTTAATACTCTTCACAAGGCTGGGGCATTGACCCCAAACAACAGACTAAGATCTTTTCCCTTTAGAAATTAAATAACCAGAGAAAGCATAACTCTCCAAGATTGGCATTTAATTAATGAAAAGGCAATCTGATTACTCTACCACCCTACACTGCCTCGCGCCACCACAAAGCTTCCAGTTTTGTCGTTTCTCATTCTTACATGTGAATGGTTGGGAAAGAACTACCAGACATTTGAATAAAGTCTTCTATATAAAAATAGGCCAAAAATTATCAAAAGCATAACAGAAATCAGAAATGAAGGGAGAAGAAAAAAAATTTCCAAAAACAAAAGTCTTAACAGTCTCTGCAGGGAAAAAACAGAAAAGCTAATATATCTATGAAGCATAGATGAGGGAAGAACAATTGAAGTTAAGAAAGTTTTTATAAATAAAACTATGATAAAAATTAAAATGCAATAAGACTTAGACAAAGACATGGAAAGACCATAAAATGACAGAGATGGATAATATAGTGGAACAAATAAGAAAAAGACCCAGGCAGCAAAACTTACAGAAATCATAACAGATAACAAGAAAATTCTTTAAACAATGAATTGCTAACAAAGGATTGGGGGTCACTTGGCCTTTTCATTATCCACACGGGAAGCTGCTGAAGAAATAACTTCAAAGTCTAGGGAAAATTAACCTTAACTGTTATGCTATCAAATTGTCAATCAACTATGTGACTAAAGATATTTTTAGGCATTGAAGAACTCAAAATTTTACCATCCATGTACCATTTCTTAGGATGCTTCTGGAAAATGTGTTCCACTAAAAGCAATGGAGTTAAGTTGATAAATGAGAAGGTATAAGAGCAATGAAACATGAATTCTAACATAGGAGAGCAGTGAAGGATGACTAGGCCAACCTGTCCAGATAGGGCAGAAAGGGGTTCTTCACGAGAGACAGAACAAAGAGGAGGAGGTAAAGGAGAAAGATAAATTGTCTGCTGCATTTGATCCCATGGAAACCGTGTGGTGAAAATTTTTAAATCTGTGGAGCAATTATGGGGCCTCTCTGATGGCACAAGGGATTAAGATGCAGCACTCTGAAGCTATCTGCAGCCACTGCAGCACGAGTTCAATCCCCAGCCAGGAAGGTGACCCACAAAGTGCAGCAGACCTCTCCTGTCTCCCCTGCTGCTCCCCTCAGTAGTGTATTGCAGTAGATCTGCCTGTTCTGCTCCCCACTGTCTCTGGTGAATCCTCTCACACACACCCCCCGCATATCTGGCCTGCACCCCAGCTCTTGTATGAATAAATAAATCCTTTTTTAAAAAAAAATCTATGGAGCACTTAGAATTAGCAATATGTGTACAGGAAACAAAGTCATTAAGAAACCAGGACAATTTCTTACTTAAAAAAAGAAAAAAGTTATTAAGAAGGAAACAATCAGACTATATAATTTTGGCAATGAACAGTTTTTATATCATCATAATGTAAATGCTGAATATTAAATTTAATCCCCAAAATTATATAACTCTTGGCAGACAGAACAAAGAGAGGCAGAAGGGGTAGAAGTATATAATCCTCATCTATGAAAACAATATATGAATGTTTCAAAAAAAGAGAAGTCTAATCATATAATTGGAAATACATACAATGGAATAAAACAAAAAAAAATGGAAAAGAAACGGGCAAGCTTATCTCTAAGGAGTAGTCCATTGGGATGGAAAGGGAGGAATGGACAGGGCGCTTCTAAATTTTGTCTTGACTTTGGAAATTATTTTCATATGCTACTCTGACAAAAATACATTTTAATTGAAAAATAAAACCTAAGAAGTTCCCAGTTTTCTAGCATAATAGTCTAAACTACTTGTTATTCAAATTATGAAAAGGGGAGAGAGCTGCAGGAGCTGCGGATTCAAACAGATGTGTCACTTTTTGGCTGTTTGATCAATCATTTTAACTCCTTTATTGTGTCAACTTAAGCAGTATTCATAACACTTTTGCACAAAATTATCACAAAACTAAAATAGGAGTGTGTGTTATGACACCTCACAGAGATCCTGGCATATAACTGAGCCATGATAAATGTCAGCCTGAATTACTAGTCCAGCCTTCAGAACCGCCATCAATTCGCCTTGCTTTCCCCATCTCCATTTTCTTTTCTCTCTACAACCCAACCTGCCTTTCCTTTTGCATTAGCCTCAGTTCCTGTCTCCATACTTGTTACTGGCACTGAACAAACCTCTATCTCCAACTGGAAAAACTCCCTCAAATCTTTTTTAAAAATATTATGTGGTGGGCCTCCCCTGGTGGCACAGCCAGTTGCGCACTGGGCTGCGAAGCTGCCCACAGCCTCTGCAGCACCAGTTCGATCCCTGGCTGCTGGCGAGGGTCCCACATGGTGCGCAGACCTCTCCTGCCGCCCGCTGCTCCCCTCACAAGGGGAGTGCTGATAGAGATTACTGACCTTAAGCTCCCCTAAAGTCATCACTTGTAAGTTTTTTCTTCTTCCTAAAATGCACCCCTGTATAACTTGTTTCTTTTGTTCAGAATTCCCTCTATTCTCCATGTCCCATCATGCATAATATTGGGCACCTATTTAAAGGTTGTTTTCTTGGGTTATCTAATCCTTTACCTTCCATATAATTGTGATGGCACTTAAGGGCAAGCACAACTTTGTTTGTTTTGTATATTTCCATGACACGTGATGTACACATTACTCCAGAAGTCCTTGATAACTGTGTTATTTACTTTTAACTAATTGATGGCAGATAACTTATTACAAAGAGGATAAAAATAAGAATATAGGCATCTCCTTGGAAAAAATTGTCAAGAATCCATGAGAAAAGAGAAAACGTGATTCAATATGTAGGAAGGAGCAAACAAGGCAGGTATGGGGACAGCAGAGATTTGGTTGGAAACACTGCATGAATGGGAAAGAGAATGTGTCATTAACAAAATGGACTTGTTCTCCTTCAAGTGAAGCTCAGGTACACAACATGGCTAGGGCTGGCAGCATCACCATCACTATTATTATTTAGATCTTTAAAATGTGCCCATCACTGAGCCCTGAGGCACATGTACAGAAACAAACACATGTTTCAATATTTACTCTCTAGGGCCTGAATCCATGGTGGTACAGTTGTCCACACTCCCACAGCCATCAGGCACATGCTTGACTAAACAGATGGTCTTGCCAGAATTTTTTCACTTGGGTAGGAGTCTGGAGGCTTGTACAGCCAGAATTCCTGATTCAATATGTCTTCTTGAGTATATTCTCTAAACTATCCTCTTTAGAAGCACTTAAAAGAATGGGGAAGGCACGTAATGTGGGGAGAGAATAATGAAGGAGAGGAAAAGTAGCATTTGTAGCAGTGGCCATGGTATAAAGTTAACTTAAAGACCAAAAATCTGGTTTCAAGTCATTTCTTGCCACTAAATTTTGCTGTGCAAAAGTCCTTTCACCTCTTGTAGTCTGTTTCTTTATCTGTAAAATGGTTATAATAATGTTTCTTCTGCCTATTTCACTCACTTTCATAAAGATTAAGCAAGTTTAATTTGTGACAAGTACTTTGTAAACTGAGAAATTATATTTTTTTTTGTAGTTACATTCATTGAGGTAATGTTGATCTACATCACAATATGTCTTAAGGATATAGATTTACACTTCTATAAATGTATGTTACTGCAGCATACCCACCTCCAAAGCCCCAGTAACCCTCCACCGGACAACCAACTCCCCTTTACTCCCGCCCCACCACATCCCTCTTCTGCTAGCCTTAGTCAGACTCCAATATGCTCTTCCCTCCGCTGTTTACACCTTCTCTTTTCCCTCCTCCTCCACTCCCCTCCTGGATGCCTCATATCTATGTTCAGCTTTCAAGGTTTGTTTTTGTCTGATCTTTTGTTTGGTTTCTCTGTATTCCACACATAAGTAAAACCATCCAGTATTTATCTTTCTCCTTATGACTTATTTTGCTTAGGATAATCCCTTCCAGGTCTGTCCATGTTGCTGCAAATGGCATGAGTTTATAAAAGATTATATTCTTATCTCATGATCTGCTAGCGTCTAAAACAACTCTGGTTATAAGTACATATCAAATCATATATATAAATATAATCTCTCACAAAAAGATTCGGATGTCAGGTTATTTATCCTTTTTGCATTATCTTTTTTGTCTTTTTGTCCCTTTTCCCCCAGCTTTTCCTTCCATCCTCTTTTTTGCTGTATAGTGTCCTTTATATGTGTGATCTATTTTTTTTTAATTGAGGTAACATTAACTTACTATGTGTGCTTTGGGATTAAAGGTTCACATGTCTTCAAAGGTGCTTTACCCATCCACCCCACCACAGTCCATTTGAACCCCTCAGATCTTTGGTTCCACCACCCACAGTTCTTCCATCAGAGTTACTTGGCAGTTGGGAAAATAAAGAATCCTTAGTCCTAAAGGAGAATCATCTTTTGAAAATTACTATAACCATTACCTATATAAAAGTGCATATATCATAAGTATACAGCTTGATGAATTTCTACAAATTGAGTATAACCATTTAACCAATACACAGAACAATAAACAGACTATTACCAGCATTCCAGAATTTTCAAATCCCAAGGCCTCCTTCTAGTCCTTACTTCCCACTTCAAGAGTAACTACAATCTTGATATGCATGTATTCATATTTTATATAATTTAAATTATATCACATGTACTCATTGTTTTCCTTTGTTCATATTACATTTCTGAAGGGTTTTTTTTATATTTATTTATTTATGCATATAAGAACTGTGGTACAGGACAGAGGTGTGGGGGGGGTGGTGAGAGAATTCACCAGAGACAGACAGGGGAGCAGAACAGGCAGACTGACTGAAGTACACTGCTGAGGGGATCATTGGGTGAGTCAGGAGAGGTTTCCTACACCATGTGGGTTGCTCCCTGGTTGGCCAGGAATCAAACTCGTGCTGCAGTGGCTGCAGATAGCTTCATAGGTTGCATCTTAACCCCTTGCACTATCAGCGAGGCCCCATTTCTGACGCTTTTTCTCATATTGTGCACAGTTTTAGATCTTAAATTCTCCATGGCAGGAGAGAATTCCATTGTGTGAATATACCACAATTTATTTTTCCTTCTCACTGTTTTGGATATTTGGGTAGTTTCCAGTTTGAGGCTATTATAAATGGTGTCTCTATATGCATTCAAATACATGTGTTTTTTAATGAATATCTGTATGCTTTTCTATTGGGTGTACCATATGGGGGTGGAAGTATGGATTGTATAGTAAGCACACATTCGATTTTAGTAACATCAAGCACTCTTGGAGTGCTAATGGTTTCATACTTCAGTGAAATAGCTTTGGTTTTGCTGTGTGCATGAAGAATGATTTCTTTTCTTTCCCTCATCATTCTATTTACCCATACTTATACATATGGTGTTCTTTTACATGAAGCTTATTTGCTTTTCCTAGACTTAATACAGATGTATAGTTGAAACCTTATGGAGCCTGGTGAGAACAGAGACTGGGTATTGTATGAACGTCTTTATTCAATTATGTTCCTGTTTCCCCTTCTCATAGTCATGTCAAAAAATTATTTTAATTTTCCTGTTTTTTTTTAAAGATTTATTTCTTTATGCATACAAGAGTTGGAGCACAGGCCAGAGATGCAGGGGGTGAGAGAATCCACCAGAGACAGAGTGGGGAACAGAACAGGCAGACTGATTGAAATACACTGCTGAGGGCAGCAGTGGGCGAGACAGGAGAGGTCTGGTGCAAGATGTGGGTTTCTCTTGCTACGGAGGCTGTGGATTGCTTCACAGTGTGGTGCTTAACCCCTTGCACCACCAGGAAAGCCCTCCTTAGTCCTGTTTTAAGGAAGCTTTAACCATATATTTTAACTTTTCTAAAATCTAACAGAGTTCCATTTTCTAACCACACCAGGTTATACTTTTCCCCATTCATCTCTTACATCATTTAGCATTCACATTTGTTTTTTTAAACTGTGCTGAGAGAAAAATAAAAATCAATTGCTGTTAATTATTCCAGTAATATATAGGAGATATAGCAAATAATTTAAAGACAAAAAAAAAAAGAGCAATCTTTCAAAGGTCAGTCTAAGAGAATATTAATAGCCTATGTTAGCTTTTCCAACCATTTGAAGCTAGAGTTGCCACTAATGTTTTGTCTGTTAATCCAATAATTGATCACATTTGATGGTCCCAGGAGGCATGTCAGCAAAAACTAGGCCAAGAGACTAATCATATTTGATTGCTGGTAAGCTCTTATAGGTTTATTTGGGGTTCCTAGAATTATAGAACTCCACAGGACTATACAGGCCTCCAATTCAAACAATTTCAAATAAAGCTTTTTGGCCTCCTCTATCACTGAGAAGCCTCAAATTCTGTCACACAGTGTGGTTGAATTAATGCTGGCTTATTTGTCTTCTATCAATGCTAGATGCAATTTAAATATCCATTGACCAACTATTTATTACATGCAGATTTATGTTTAAATAATTAAATATTTAAATCAGCATGTTGTTGACTTAAATGTTGGCCCAACCAGAGGTAGTTCCTGTAGAACTTATAGAATTTATAGCCTAATGAATAGGAAAAATAAGAGATGTACAAATACATAATTACAACTTGTGATTAGACCAAGAAGAGAATAGACAGAATAAAGTATCCAAGGAAAATGAACCAAGAAGCTGAAAACTCCTTAACATATGAGGTCACGGTCTCTGGAAAGTGATATTTAAACTAAGACATAAAATGATGAAACGCTGTTTCAGACTGCTTGTAAGAATATTATTTTTACTCTAGAGATAGGGATGATTTTTTTCTTGTCTGAAAATTTGAGGGAACTCTAATAAAATATTATTTCAAAAACAATTAAAAAATAATAAAATGATGAGATGGAGCAAGCCAACAACTGAGGGGAACACTGACAGGAAAGGAACAGAGTATGCAAAAGAACCCATGAAGCTGAGGAATGGTGGGTCATCCTTTACAGAAATGCATATTCCCTCTCCAGTTATTTTGAATCTGAAATGCAAAATTTGGATTTTTCAAATTTTTAAAGGTAATAAGGACAATTTGTTAATAGTAAATTTTGTAGAAATGTGAGCAATTACCCTTATTGTCCTATGCAGAATACTCGGCGTTAAGCAAGTAGGTCTATAGATTAGAACCCCACCAAAATGAAAAGGACAAGGAGTACAAACTCAGCGGCAGAAAAAAAACCAATTCAACAGCATATCCAGGGAATTGACGAAGAGCCAGGTACTAACACAGTCAAGGTCCAAAGTGCTAGGAACTAGAGCAGCGGTCAAAAGAAAGAAAGTCAAGTAATATTGCAAACATCAACATTTTAAAACATGTAGGAGGTGCTGTAAAACCAACAGAGATTCCTGGTTACTTGCCTCTTTAGAGGAAGAAAAATGGTGAGTTGGACAGGTTGGAAGGAGAGTAACCAAAAAAGGGAAATCAGAAAGCCAAAGAAGCAGGGAGAAACCAGAGAAAATAGGACACTGATAACAGAGGGAAGAGATTTTAAGCATCCATTTTCTATTTCAGAAGCAGAAAGCTAAAGTTTTGTTTTATTTTGTTTATTTTTTTTTTGAAAGATTTATTTATTTATACAAGCACTGGGTACAGTCAGAAGCACGGGTTGGGAGGGTGAGAGAATTCACCAGAGCCAGAGGGGAGAGCAGAGCAGGCAGAGTGATGAAATACACTGCTGAGGGGAGCAGGCGGGCGTGGCAGGAGAGGTCTGCGCACCATGTGGGACCGTCACCAGGCAGCCGGGGATCGAACCAGCGCTGCAGAGCTTCGCAGCCCAGCACTCAACCACTGCGCCACCGGGGAGGCCCAGAAAGCTAAAGTTATAAAACAAGGATTTTAATAACTTTTGTTTCTCTAACTTCCTTACTTTCAAATTTCTTATATACTGGAAAAAATTAAGACATGAGCTCATCACTCATTCTCCATGGAAATACATACATCCTTACATACATACAACACACAAAGGCAAACAAATGGAAATAATTGGTACAGAATAAAAAAGATTATTTTTGGTTGTATATGAGCAAGGCTTTCTTTATTATTAGAGGGATGAACGTTGAAATGGGCCCTTGTGGAAGACTGTGGAATCTCTAGATAGTCAATAAGTATTTATTGCTATCCTTGGAGGATCATCATTAAGAAAGCAGAAATCTCCCAGAGCTGGAAGATTTAGTTCCTTGCTTTCATTAAAAAAAAAAGGTGGGGGGGGAGGGGGGGAGTGGAACAATCTTTCACATTGTCCCTGGCTCTAGAATACTTTAAAAAAACAAAAACAAAAAACCATGATTCAGAACTCAGAATTCTAGTATGTAAATTGTTTAGAGCTATATGTTGAATTGGTCAGTGCTGTGCCTTGACTTTCTTTAAAAAATGTATTTAATATAGAATTTTTTCCAAATTTTAAATTTGGCTCCCCACAGTTTGCTGACCTTCATGATTAGCTGTTGTTCAGAGAAAAATTTCCTATTTCATCCTCACATTATCCTGTTCACCACTTCTGGCAGCTAACATTGTCTATCTTTAAGTCAGAATGAAGATTAAGGCTAGAAATAATTTGCTAATTAGCATAACAATCAAATCAAAATGGCCTGTCTTATAGTTTCCAAAATATGCCCTTGTGAACCTATGTTCTATCCTTTTGCCTCCCTGTACCTCCCAAATTTTATCTTAATTATAGAACTAAAGCATCCTGAATTCTAGAAATGTGAACTCTGATTGCATTCCTTGACCCAAACATTGCAGGGAGAAGACTTTTGAGCAATGCCAGAGGAAACACATTCAGCAAAATGCGAAATGCGTTACCTAGCAGGACTGAAATTTACTCTATAAAATGGGGACTGGTGTAAGGAATTCCTGATTACCTGGCTTTCAATCTAAGAGAGGTTAAAAGTGGAAGAACTCTATATATAAACCACACAGTAATCTTAGGACAAAAATAGCTATAAGAAACAAAGAAGAAAATAGAAACAGAATCGGCATACTATACAAAAGGTAACTTTTTTTTTTTTAAAGATTTATTTTTATTTATTTATACAAGCACTGGGTACAGTCAGAAGCGCGGGAGGGTGAGAGAATTCACCGAGCCAGAGCGGGGAGCAGAGCAGGCAGACTGATGAAATACACTGCTGAGGCAGCAGGAGAGGTCTGCACGCCATGTGGGACCCTCCTCCATGGCCGGGGAGCAGCCAGGGATCGAACCGGCGCTGCAGAGGCCGCAGGCAGCTTCGCAACCCAGCGCTCAACCACTGCGCCACCAAAGAGGCCCTAAAAGGTAACTTTTAAGATACATGACAAGAAGAGATCATAAGTGTAGACATAAAGACAAAAACATCAGAAAACAAATAGCAACATGGCAACATATACTCATATCAGTGCTAACTGTCAACAGTCTGAACTCACCAATCAAAAAGGCACAGAGTGAGAGGTTGGGTCAAAAACCGAAATCAGGGCCTCCCTGGTGGAACAAGGGGTTAAGCACCACACTATGAAGGTGTCTGCAGCACGAATTCGATCCCCAGCAGCCAGGGAGCTACCCACATGGCGCAGCAGACCTCCTCTGACTCGCCTGCTCCTCCCTTTAGCAGTGTACTTCAGTCAGTCTGCCTGTTCTGTTCCCCACTCTATCTCTGATGAATCCTCTCACCCCTCCAGACCTCTGGTCTGTATCTCAGCTCTTGTATGTATACATAAATAAATCTTTAGGGGAAAAAAAATAACCAAAATCAACTTTCTGCTGTCTTCAGGAGACCCATCTGAGTTCCAAAGATAGACATAGGCTCAAAGAAGATTGGAAAACAATACTTCAAGCCCAAAGTAAGGGAGGGATAGTCATACCCATATCAGATAAAGTAGACTTCCGGATAAAATAGGTAACAAGAGACAATGTTGACTCAATAAAAAATGAGTAACTGAAAAAAAAATAGATGTACCATATGATCCAGAAATTCCACTCCAAGGTATCTACCTGAACACACACACACTCACACACACACAACAGCACTAATTTGAAGGGGTATATGCATTCTTATTTCACTGTAGCATTATTCACAGCCTATATATGTCCTAGTACCCAAGGACAGATGAGTGGATAAAGAAGATATGGAATATATACACAAAATGGAGCCTCCCTGGTGGCGCAAGGGTTTAAAACACAGCCTCTGCGCATAAGTTCAATCCCTGGCCAGGGAGAACCCACATGGCTTAGCAGACCTCTCCTGCTTTCGCCCGCTGCTCCCCTCAGCAGTGTACTTTGATCAATCTGCCTGTTCTGTTCCCAGCTCTGTATCTGGTGAATCCTCTCATCCCCCCCATACTTCTGGCGCGTACCCCAGTACTTGTATGCATAAATAAAATAAATCTTTAAATATATATATATATATTTAAGAGGAGGAGGGCACACACACAAAATGGATATTACTCAGCTGTTACTCAATAAGTTGAAATCTTGTCTTTGTGATAATATGGAATTGGAGGGGATTTGTTAAATAAATAAAAAGGGAGAAATGCAAATACTTCATGATTTCACTTATTTGTGTAACATAATAAACCAAGCAAATGAGCAGACAAAAACCAACCCTTAAAATGTGACTGCGGAATTGAGACTATGGGAGGATGGAAATGAGAGCAAAAGAGGGTGTGGGCTCGATGGACTATGGTGAAGGATTATGGGTGCTTCGGTGGTGGGTGTGACATGTACGTTTATAGTGGTGTAAACCTAAACAACTAAAGCATACGCTGTGTTGTACATCAATGTTATCTCAATAAACATAATTTTTTAAAGACTGAAATATACTGTAATAGCAAGCCCCTATATCAAGTTCTTGATATGAACTGCCCCATATAAATATGGGGCACATGTAAGATCTACATGTATACTTTTAAATCGGTATCTACACTTAAAAAATAAAAACAAAATATTTAAATGGTTTTTTAAGTATATTTTATTTAATCCAATATTATATTTTCAACCTGCAACCACTATAAAAACATTTTGGAGATATTTCTCATTCTCTGAAATCTGATTTGTAGCTCACATTTATAGAATATCTCAAATATGGATTAATCACATTTTAAGAGATCAATAGCTACATGTGTCTTGTAGCTACTATATTGGACAGAAAATTTCTAGATCCTATGTTTAACTTCAACTGCAATGAAAGGAAAGAACAAAGCAAGGAAAGGTTGAGCCACATGTGTATTATTTGCTCCAGCTTTTCTTTCTCTTCCCTTTTACCACGTAGGGAAAAAAACATGGCAAGGCTTCTCTTAATGGCACTTTTTCAATCTCACCTCATCAATATAAACAAAATTGTATCTCATCTCCACCCCACACTCCTGATTCCCCCTTACTTTGTGCTCTTTACTCTATAGCACAACCACCTTTGAATATACTACATTATTTATTATTATGTTGTTATCTTCTTCCCCAGTAGAATGTTGTTAAGAGAGGAGGAGGGTAGGATTGTGGGTCTGTCCATGGTAACCCAAGTAGCTGGGCCAGTGCCTAGAATAAAGCAGGTCCTCTAACAGTAGCTGATGAGTGTTGAAGAATGAGTAGAAAATTAAAGTTTGGAATTTTACAGATCAGGACATTGGTGTCCAGAAAAGTAAAGAGACTTGTCAAAATCAAACAAGTTGATCAATAATCAAATCATTTCTAAGACCTAAGTTTTTCAAGCACATGAAGTTTATACCTTCCATGTATAAAAAGAAAAAAAAGGCAGAAAATTATACAGTCATTAGATACTAAACACAAATTATGGTATTGATAGTGCTATAAATATTTGTCATATTAGGAATTCTCAGTGGGCAGAAACTGTGTCTTATTCATCTTTGAACTTTTCCTTCTTACCCAGTCCCCACAATTGCAAAGATATTTTACACATTGGACGTGCCAAATTAATCAAAGAGTGAGTGGTCAGTGGTATCTGGTGTGTGGTAATGTGTGGTTTCTTTTACTGGAAAGACAGTGGAAAGAAGTTGCTCTGTTCACCACAGAACATTATTAGCTTTTCATTATGGCTTGGAGAGCTTGGAATGAGGTTGACATATCTTGTGCTACTATTAGCAACCAGCCTCTGGGCTGAAACACTAACATCTAAGAAAAGAGAAGATTCCAGAGGCAGATTTTGACAACTGTCTAGTTTCTAATTCTCCCTAAAGCTCTGTGTGGATATGCATGTAGCTATTTTGAATCAAATTTGGTATTTATTTTTCTGAGAATCTGGCTTTTCAGACTTAAATCAGTGTATGACAACAAATAGTAGGGCAGACTAAATGAGGAACAAAAGCCATCCATTGCATATACCTATAATAAAATTCAGTTAGTGCCATAATGTGATCATATTCATGAAATTTTTATGTAATAAAATATAATTTCTCTTTTAATAATGTTCACAACATCCTTAATTCTTTGATATCCCTGGGAGAATGGAAAGAGATAGTTGTGATCTTCCTTCATTAGAGAAGAAAACAGAGATGGAAAAAGACATATGTTGGTTATTCAGCAAGTTAGCAGCCAAATCACAAATCCAGAACACTGCATGCTGAAGACTCCAACAAAGACTTTGGCTAAAAATCTTGTAACCTTTGATATCCATTTGAACTAAAGGTCATATCCTTATTTAACAGCAACCCTACTCAGGAACCTGAGAAGTCCTATTTGCATAGGAAATCCACAATCAAAACTTTACAGAAACATACTATTGGCATCCTAGTAACCTGCACAGCTTGAACATATGCTATCTAATCCTTTTTTAGAATTATAAAAAATCCAGTGCTGGAACTTTGGGTGCAGCTTAAAGTACAAACCTAGGATAATGCCCTTATGACTGAGTTTGAATTTGAATGAAGAATGTCAGTAATTTTCAAACCAATTGTGGGTATGCCACTACTATTTTTTTGTTTTATTTAAGGGACTACAAATAGGAAAGATACTAAAAGCTGAGCCAATTTTTTTTTTTAATTTGACAGGACATGTTAAAATGTCTTCATTTGCCGTGGCTAGCATCCAGCTTAAGGAAGACAGTTTTCAGGGGCTAAATCTAGCTGATTAGTAATATTTTGTTGTCAGCCTGGTGCTACTAAATGCAATTTGATTTTCCTCCTATAGATTCCAGCCTATAGAAATCTGAATCTGAAACAAGGCAGTTGTGGCTAGGGAAAGAAAGCAGATTTGAGAATCAGAAGAATAGATTTAAATTCAGCTCAATCACTTGCAGTATGATCTCAGGAAAATTGTTCAATTTCTCTGAACCTCAGCTATTTTATTCCAAAAAAAATGGAAGAAACTTCTAAATGAAGGGAACCTTATAGAAGACTCTGAATTTGACTAAAGGCAGAGACTAAATACTAGGGAATAGGGAGGTGGGGAATAGAGTGGCATTGACAGAGTTAATAAGTAGGGCCAGAATAAGGATATGTACTTAACTCAGAGGACCACTGGCAACCAGAGTAACATGAGAAATGGGTGTTTAAAAGATAGGGTGAGGGGAGTGGCAAAATGCATCAAAGAGTAAAGTGCCTAATATTAGGAAGCTCCCCCTACCCCAGAAGTGAGTTGCAATAATTCATGTGTGAGGTGAAGATATCTAAGGTAGCATTATGGTAGAGGAAACACATGGAAGAAAATCAGTAGAACATAGTTAGTGACCTTCTCTTTCATAAATATCTTTTTCATATACATATGACAGGGTGGGAAGGGTGAGTCAAAGATGACTAAGTTTTAAGCCTTGTGATGATAAAAATAATGATATAATACAGAGAAAGAAGATGGGAGAGAAGAAAAGAAAGGATTTCCAAGATGTTGAATTAAAGCATAACGATGACAAGTCACCCATAGGGAAATATTGATTTTTGGCTATATAGACCTGGTGAAGTGAACAGATCCACATTAAGTATGATGGACATTGTTGAAACTACCAGAACAGATGAGATTCTTGGGTGAATAGAGAAAAGGAATACAACTCAGAATTTAGGATGGAACGTTGGAGGATTAAATAATGTGTGTAAAGTACTTAGTACAGTGGCTGGCATATATTAAGAGATCAGTAAATGGAAACTTTTACTACAGTTAAGAATTCATGGATAAAAGGTAAGAGAGCAAAGGAGTTTTTCAAAGGAGAGGCTTGCATAGTAAACGACAGCAGCTCCTTTTCTGGTTAGAGAAAGAGTGGTCCCCAGGGCAAGAGAGTGGGGCCTCAGTGCAAGGGTGCCCCAGACTCCGAAGTGTCATCTTCCACAAAACTCCTTATCAAATACAGAAGAGAATTGAATCTTTTTTTTTTTAAGATTTATTTATACATGCACTGGGTACAGTCAGAAGCATGGGAGGGTGAGAGAATTCACCAGAGCCAGAGCGGGGAGCAGAGCAAGCAGAAGGACCGAGGTACACTGCTGAGGGGAGCAGCGGGCGGCAGGAGAGGTCTGCGCGCCATGTGGGACCCTCCTCCGGAGGCCGGGGAGCAGCCGGGGATCGAACTGGAGCCGCAGAGGCTGCGGACAGCTTCGCAACCCAGCGCTCAACCACTGCGCCACTGAGGAGGCCCAAGAATTGAATCTTATCAGCTTTGTTGGGGGGGTTTATATTCCTGAAAGATACGTTAATTGATCATTGAGACATTAACTGGAAATTATGTAAAATATGACCCATATCTCTTATTTTTTTTAAGCCAGCATTTGTGAGAATCTACCATTACTCTTCTAGCCAAATAAGATCAGCCTTGGGAATACAAGTATGGGTCAAATTATTATTGTTTGGATTGAATCCATGGGCAGTTAACATCGAATGAAAAAGAAACTTTTACTTTGTAGTATTCCTCTAACTTCATGGCAACTTGACACCAGATCTATAGACCTGGACAGTTCTCCAATAAAACACGAGGTCCTTTAAAAACCATAGTACCCATGGTGCCCTTAATGCCCCATATCAGCAGATACTTCTAGAAAATCATTCATCCATTTGTTGACATATATTGAGCACATACTCTAATTCACACACAACATCACCCACACTGAACAAAAGAATGTTCTGAAAAAGACAGTCAATGAATAGAGGAGTGGAGAGAAAATAATTAGTAGCTAAAGAGACACAGATGGTTAATAAAGTGCCACGCAGCATTTAACTCTTCATTTGCCTTCATAAGCTCTATTCACTTTATGGCAGAGAAGATAATAACATCTATAGGCGCAATCCTAATTTTGGAATTCAAGAACAAAATAATGTTTAAAAAAATGTTCTTCCACTTTCCCTACATTATTCCAGCACGAACACAAATGTATCTCTGTTAAGGCTGAGGGGAGAAAAAGGGAGGGAGAATATGATTACTGCCAGAACAAGCTCAACAGACAGGAACAAAAAAGAATTTTACTGGCAGAAATTAGAAATTGTTCTTTCTCACTCCACCAACACATAAGTAATAAACGCAGAACTACCTTATGCTGCCTCTATAAACTGTGTTACAAAAATGATGCCTCAAGAGAGACAAGCAGAATCTGCCATATAAAAAAATTCACCACCTCACCCGGCACACCTGAAACTATTTTTTAAATATTTAATTTTTGCCCACAATATTTTTGATATAGACCCAGTAGTCTAAGTTCATAAATGAAGCTAAAATTTTGGCCACAGGCCTTTGCAAACGCTCCAGAACAGATTGAAAAACATATGATGCAATCTTTAGAATTAATAAAAACTGTCACACATGTACACAAGTTAAGTGAGTATTTCATGCACGAGACATGAATGTTTCAGAAAGTACGAGACATGCGCAATGAGATGTTAAAAATGAGACTGTCTCTTTGGCCAGGGCCCCTAAAATAATGAATAATGGCCACTTCTACATACCAAAGTGAGGTGCTAGATCTTCTAAGCAGGATTTGCCATCTTGTGACCATTAGTTGATCACCCATTCTCTGCCTAGACAAATAAGGGTAATGATGCTAAGACTGAGAAAAGGGTTTCTTCTCAAGTTGTGGACATGTGGTGGTATTTTCCTTCCCTATCATGCTCACCTTGCATTGACATGGACTCTACATTACACTTCAAGCCCAGTGTAAGGAGTGTCAAAGAGACCCCCAGAGTTGGGTATGTGATTCGAGATCAACTGTATCTAGTGGCCCACCAGAGGGATCTCTTAGGAGGCCATAAAAGCACTGTTAGCGAATTCACTTGCATCTCTGCCCAAGACAGAGGAAATTAAAACCACTACATCGGCGCTAGTCAGACTTTCGATGCCCTGCCTCCCTCCTGCCTCCCACATTTCAAATATTAAAGGAGCCAGAGAGAGCCTGTTGAGTGGGGCAGAAGAAAAGGAAACAACCCACACCCAGTTGAAGCAAATCCAAGTCGGGGGAAAGAAGACAGAACTTTGAATGAAGTTAGCGTTTTCACTCTTACACTGGACTAGAGACATTAATGACTGAACTAAGACTGTTTTTAGAAAGCTAGTCTTAGGAGACAAGATTTTATTATCTAATTGTGAACGTATAGGCATGAGATCTGCGTAAGATTTCACGTGGGAGCAGAGGAAGATGAAACTGTACAGATTTCAGGCAGCAAAGGAAAAGTACAAAGTTGTTTTCTGATTGCCCCCTACCGTTTCCTATAAACCCACAGCCCCTGCGGAAAGTGAAGACTTAGCCATGTTTTATCCCTTGTAATTTGTACTCCCAACTCCTGGAACCATAGTTGATTAGGCCAGAGATGGCATCTAGCCAAAGTCAGCCTAACAATAGCTCATCCAGAGACCTGTAACAAGCCCTTCAGCAAAAAGATAAATAAAAGCAATCAGTTTTCTGGGCCTGGGAGTATATGTAAAAGAACTGAGTATACTTAGCCATGGGAGTTGAAGCTAAAATATCATTCACCGATTCAACAAATATTTATTGAAGGCACTAATGTGTTATAATAAAAAATAAAAACAATTTTTATTTTTTCAAGGTGCCCTGTTTTTAGTGCGGAAGGAGACCAAAAAAAAAAAAAAAAAAAGTTTAAATATAAATAAAATGGATGACAGACTATTATTGCCATGGAGGAAGTAAACAATATCTGGGTAAGGAACAAAAAAGGCCAAGGCCCCACTCTAGATAGGGTGGTCTGGGAAGGACTTGCCAAGTTGTGATATTTAAACTGAGACCTGGAAACTGTCCACAGCCTCCACAGTACGAGTTCCATGCCCAGCCAGGGAGTTACTCACATGGTATAGTAGAACTCTCCTGTCTCGCCCACTGCTCCCCTTGTTGCAGGGCAGGGAGAGGGGCACCCCAGACCCCACAAACCTACCTTCTCTAAATAGGTTCTGCCATTTGCCACATCAACACAAAACATATGAGACTTTGGCCAGGGCCCCTAAAATAATGAATACCAGCCACTCCTGCATAACAAAGTGAGGTGCTAGATCTACTAAACAGGATTTGCCATCCTGTGACCATTAGTTGATCACCCATTCTTGGCCTAGACAAACAAGGTTAACGATGCTGAGACTGAGAAAAGGAGAGTTTCTTCTCAAGTTGTGGATGTGTGGGAGGAATGATAAGGAACATTAATACAATTAGGAAGAAATACAGGAAAGGCAAAGAATATAGTTTCTAAATCAAGTACCCAAAGTTACCCGTAGTGGGTAAAAGTCCACCCAAGCAGAATTGGCCCAGAACAAGGCCCCAAAGCCTGTCACAAGTCTAAAGCATCTTCCAGTGGGGACACACAGAAAAGGATCAGAAACAACCAGGCAAGTCTGGAAGGAAAAGAGCAAAATCAAAATCAAGACAAAAACCACCATTGTTACCTCTCCACGGTCTCTCCCCCACATCTCTTTCAACCAGTCCACGACCAAAAGGCAAGTGTAGGGTCTTCACATGTCTCTCGGCACCATGTGCCTCCTTCAGGTCTCCAGGCTCTCCATCCTGCTTCCTTCCTTCCTCAGTCTCCTCTGCAGCTGCTTCTCTCCCTGTTCAGCTCCACCCTCTTTCGGGTGGGGCAGGAAACCTGGAACCTCCCTGTTTCCTGGGGACCACCCTGTTACACCCTCAGCTGTGTGTTTCAGTCTGCCTGTTCTGTTCCCCACTCTGTCTCGGGTGAATCCTCTTACCCCCTGCACCTCTGGCCTGTACCCCAGTTCTTGTATGCATAAATACATCTTTAAAAAAAAATAAACTGAGACCTGGAAATGTCTATCAATGCAAATTTGTAAAGGGTGAAAGAAAGAATGTTCCAAACAGAGAAAAGCCAATACAAGGAAACTGAAGAAGGAAATTGTTAGGTACCTTCCCAAAACTAACAGACTGCGGGGCAATCAGAATGAGCAAGAGGGAGAGATGAGCTCAGAGAGGCAGCGAGGAGCCAGGCCATACTGAGATTGGCAAGCACTGGTGAGTACAAAGTGACCTAATGAGACAGAATTGAAGCCACTGTGGATTATGTGCAATATACCTTTAAAAAGGATCAGAGCCTGAACATTTTACCGTTTGGTAAAAATGGCTAGATAATAAGTAGTTGAGAATTTTTAGACCATAGAATCCTCTGTCACAACTACTTAACTCTGCTGTTGTAATGCAAAAGAACCACAGACTATATAAATGAATGAGCATGCCTGTGTATCAGTACGTTTATTTCTGGACAACAAAATTTGAATTTCATATAATTTCCATGTGTCTGGAAATATTCATTTGATTTTAAAATTATTTTAAAATGTTAAGTCCAGGGGCCTCCCTGGTGGCGCAAGGGGTTAAGATGCAACCTGGGCCTCCCTGGTGGCGCAGAGGTTGAGCGCTGGGTTGCGAAGCTGCCTGCAGCTTCTGTGGTGCCGGTTCAATCCCCGGCTGCTCCTGGCCACCCCGGAGGAGGGTCCCACATGGATGGCACGCAGACCTCTCCTGCCACCCGCTGCTCCCCTCAGCGGTGTGCTTCGGTCCTTCTGCCTGCCCTGCTCCCCGCTCTGGCTCTGGTGAATTCTCTTACCCTCCCGCACTTCTGACTGTACCCAGTGCTTGTATAAATAAAATAAATCTTTTAAAAAAAAAAAGATTCAACCTATGAAGCTGTCCGCAGCCTCTGCAGTACAAGTTCAATTCCCCGCCGGCCAGGGGGCAACCCACATGGCACAGCAGACCTCTCCTGTCTCAACCGCTGCTCCCTGCAGCAGTGTACTTCGGTCAATCCACCTGTTCTGTTCCCCACTCTGTCTCTCATGAATCCTCTTACTCCCCACACCTCTGGCTTGTACCCCAGCTCTTGTATGCATAAATAAATCTTTAAAAATATATATAAAATCCATTCTTAGTTCATGAGTCTTAAACAACAAACTAATGAGCAGGATTGGTCTATAAATCAGATTATCAGCCACTATTCTATGCACCTTACCTCTAATTAGCTCATATAATACTCTCAACAATCCTATGAGATAGCTACTATTAATATAGTCCCTTTACAGAAGAGGAAACAGAAGCAAAGATTCTCACAGCTAAAAATTGGCAAAATCAACATATGAACTAAGCAAAATGGTTCCAGATTACATGTTAATTTTGCAATTCTGCCTTACACTAATAAATTCAAATTTAACATAGTCAAGAGAAGTGCTTCCAGAATAGTGGACCATGGATCTCCAAAAATCCATTCTCCATAAAAACAAAGAGAACACTGACAACAAATAAAGCAAAATTCAATTTTTCAGAGCCCTGGAGATAAACCAAAGACTTGCGAATGATGGAGAACAAGAATAGGAAAGAAAATAAAAATACTGAAAAGGAGGTGTGCCACAAGACCAGAAACCTGGCTCACACAAGGAGGTGGGGGGGGTGTGTAGAAGAGATTCGCATAGCCATTGACACAGCTATGGAAACCAAGATCCTTAGGCACAGATGACACAGTTGCAGAAACTAGTATCCTTAGGCGCAGAC
Source organism: Talpa europaea (assembly GCF_964194135.1). Classification (NCBI taxonomy): domain Eukaryota; kingdom Metazoa; phylum Chordata; class Mammalia; order Eulipotyphla; family Talpidae; genus Talpa; species Talpa europaea. The sequence goes on along the minus strand of NC_140070.1, from coordinate 101,860,190 downwards.
TATGATTCTTAGGTGCTGACACTTAGATTACAAAGCATAACATCCAAGCTGGGTGCATACAAAGGTAAACATATGGAGATTGAGCCCATTGTGGAATCTCTGGTCGCTTTCAAATTCTGCATAGTTACCCAAAATCAGCAACTAACCAGAAGGCTCACAAGGAGTAAGCCCCTCCCAAACAGAAGAAGACTGTATCAGTGCAGTCTCTGCGCTGGCTCGGGCAGCGCTCCTTCTGCCCACCTGTGACTTGCAGGTGCTTCTTTTCACCAACTCTCTCCCTCCACAGGACAGCGTGGTCCTGCCCGTGACCTGTACCAGGCCAGGACTTCTCTTCACTGATCTCCCTCAGCGAAGGCAGCTTTCCTCAAGGCCGCCCACCTGCAACCATGCAGGCCTCTCTCAGCAAACCTGTCCCTCTTGGGGATGCTCATCTGCCCGCTTGTGTCTATGCAAGTGTCTTTTATTCTTTTGTTCCTTTCCTTAATAAATCTGCTCTTTAAATATAACTAATGTCTGTCTTGTGGAAAAATTCAACTGGGAAAGTCACCACGTGTCGCTGAAACGAAAGCTCTGGTGAAACCTTTCCCAGAGTGAACCTGATACCGGAATTGTCAGGCCTAGTCTCCCAGCCAGGAACGGATCCCAGGCTGCAGGGCAGCGCTGAGCCCCAGCCACTAGACCCCCACGGGTTGGTGTCTCATGAAGCTGCAGCAGGAACTTCGCAGACGCTCAGGCAAGCAAGCGAGAAGAGGCAGGTTTGTTTACAGAAAGAAAAAGTTTATTGAGGAGAAAAAGAGCAGAAATAAAGTGGGACTCCCAGGCCAGGGAACTAGGCCTGGGAGGGGCAAGGAAGCCAAAGTGGAGTCGTGTCTCAGGGAATATATACTTTCTTTCCCTGATTATTCTAAAGCTCCACCAGTCCCTTTGTGATTGGTCAGTTCTCAGCTGTCTCACTTAATTTGCCACTGAGTGGGGGATCTTCACATTCCTTAACTAACAGGTTTGTCTTTCCCCATTTGTTACATCTTTATCTTTATGGCCTAGTCTTCCGGGAGAGCATCTCCACACTTTATCTTTATCACCTGAAGAAAACCAGGACCATCCTGGACCCCACACTCCAAACCCACAGACTCCAAAAGCCACATCACAGAAACTTGAGATTTATTTAAAAAAGTTAAATTTGGCAAGAACAGCGAGTTTTGAGGTGTTTTAATTTGTCTTATTCCCATACCTCTCTTTCCAGGGTCTCATAACCTTGAAAATAACCAGTCTGTGAATACAACAGGTGTGAGTGAATTCAGCAGCTTAAAAGCCATGGAGAGAGGGAGAACTGGTTGAGAGTACCTTAATATCAGGGACTTCTCATTATTTGACCTGCCTGACAACTTCCTGGAAACCCCAGCTTACAGGGCTTTATTTTATCTGGCTCAGATCTCATTCAGTATACACAATCTTGTCCCTGGGACATTTGTCAAAAACAGCTAGTGGCAATTGTTTAATGTCACAACTGCCTAAAGGGGAGATAAGTGTTAGCATGAATAAGTGACAGACCAAAAAAAGTCAAAAAGTTGGAGAATGAGATACACACAGGGAGCTTTTTTTAAAAAGCTCTACCATATTCCTGGAAATTCTGTGCAAGGCTGTGTTTATGCCCAGGAAAGACCTGAAAAGATCCTAATCTCTTAACTCTGATTGATGCTGAAGCTCTATATAAGCAAGAAGTAAAGGATAAAGCGAAGCATTAAACTGTCCAAGTTGAAGGTGTGTCCCAACATGCATGCAGCGCTCACCAGCAAAGGCTGGGAGACATATTGGTTAAAAGCACTTAAGGAAATCACTGTGCAATTGTTAAGATAACCAGAGTGACTATTAAGATAACCAGACTATTAAGATAACCAGAGTAATGGAACATGGCAGAGAATACAGAATTTACAAAATTAGTTCAGGAAAGTTACTAACTAAGCAGCAACAATAAGGACAAAATCAGCAATGAGGACAAAATCTTGGGGGAAAGGGACAATCTGATATTCAGAGTTGCCACTTGATATTTATTCAAAATGCCTAGTTATTTATTCAAAATGCCTAGTTATTAACAACAACCAATAGAGATACATGCAAGGAAATAACAAAAAGCATCAGTAGAAATTGCCCCTGAGGAAGCCTAGACATTGGACTTTCTTAAAGACTTCAGGTTAGCTATTAAAAATGTGCTCACAGAACTAAAGGAAAATATGAGAACAATGTCTTCACAAGTGGAGAATATCAATAAAGAGAACTCTTGCCATTTGCAACAGCATGGATAGACCTGAAGGGGATGATGCTAACTGAAGTAAGTCAGAAGGTGAAAGACAAATACCACATGATTTCACTCTAGAAATCTGACTGCAGAATTGAGGCTACTAGAGGTAGAAGTAGGAAATAAATGGATGAGGAGGCCCAATGAACTATGGTGGAGGGTTATGGGTGTTTTGGTGGTGGCTGTGGTGTAATAACACATCAGAAGATGTAGTCCCCTAAATCAGGTACAGTGCTGTTAAAGTTCCCCCCAAAATTACAATATCATTTGCCAATTATATTGCAATAAAACTAAAAAAATAAAAGATTACAAGTCAATAATCTAATCTTCCACTTTAATAAACCAGAAAAAAGAATAAATTCATCCATAAGCAGAAGGAAGGGAATAGTATTAGAGCAGAAATAAATGAAATAGAGAAAATAAACAAAAGGGAAAGTTGACCTATTTGAAAAGATCAACAAATCTTTTGTAAGAGTGACTAAGAAAGTATGATACTTTTCAAATTACTGAAATCAGGAATAAGAGGAGGCATTGCTACTGACCTTACAGATAAAAAGTCTCATAAAGCAATACTATAAACAAGTATATGCCAGCAAATTCATGATGAAGATGAAAATGGACAAATTCCTACAAAGACACAAACTACCAAAGCTGACTTAAGAAAATAGAAAATCTGAATGGATTATAATAAGTGATTGAATTAGCAATTGAAGAACTTTCCCCAATGAAAGCACAGCTTTTCAGTCCTTCATTAGTTCTCTCAAAAAATAGAAGAGGGGAGAAATACTTTCTAGTTGATTCTATGAGACCAATAGTTACCCAGTACCAAAATGAGACAAAGCTATCCCAAGAATTCATCCCAAGGCTAGTATCCCATTCTGAATACAGATGCAAAACTCCTTGACAAAATATCAGAAAACTGACTCATATATCACCACCAAGTGGGACTCATTCCAGGAACTCCATGGGTAGTTTGACATATAAAGAATTGATCAATGTAATACATCACATTAGTAGACTAAAGGACCAACCACATGTAGCAGTAGGGCACAATTGTTAAGAACACAGTCCCTGGAACCACTACATAGGTTTCTATAATAGCTTCTCTTCTAGCTATGTAACCTGGGGCAAGTGAGAAACCTTTCCCCTGATGTTGTTTTGAGGATTAAGTAAATATAATGTAAAAAGTTTAAAATAGTGCCTGATACGTAAGTGCTAGCCTGGGATTTTCTGTAATTATTTTCTATAATAATAAAAAAAAACCTTTTATTACTAAATTTGTTAAAGACCATGAAAACTATGACATATAACTCCAAATAGTATTTGCAGCCATGCCACAGTCTCTCAATTCATTATCTTTAAGAAATGGTATTGAGAATTACTCAGAGATTAAAATAAATTTGTCAAAATGAGCACAAATATTTAACATAATCAAAACCTTGATATCCCCTAGCTAAACTTACTTTTTTTCTGCCAATGCTTTCCTTCTCAGAAGATGTCACCGGTTTCTTGGGTCAAATGACTTGCATTTTTTATTTTTCTTGTCTCAACTTCAATATTCCATACACAAGCAAATTCTCCAAATTTATCCCAATCCATACCTTCCTGCCTCCCCCCCCCCCCCCCCCCCGTAGCCTGCTAGTCCAAACTATCCTCATCTCTCCCGGATTGCTCTACTAGGCTCCTTCCCGACGTGCTTCTCTGCTCTCCCACTGGCCCTCTCCCCGCCATAGCCTAGTCTCCATACCACAGCTAAAATGACACTTGGACACTAAGTCAGCTCATGACTGTTTTTTATCCTGTCCTACAGGGTCATATATAGTCTGCCCCCTGGATACTTCTCTGACCTCTGTAATTTAAGAATTTCTCCTGCTATCACAGCTGATTTTTTTTTTAATTTATTTTTATACAAGAGCTGGGTTACAGGTCAGAGGCGCGGGAGGTTGAGAGGATTCACCAGAGACAGAGCAGAACAGGCAGACGACAGAAAATACACTGCTGAGGGGAGCAGCGGGTGTGTGGGATTCTAGCCAGCGGGCGGGGATCGTACCTGTGCTGCAGAGGCTGCGGAGAGCCTCATAGCGCAGCGCTCTACCAGCTGTGCCACCAGGGAGGTCCCACAGCTGATTTTTTTGTCTTTCTCTTCTAGCAGGATTAAACACCCTTGCCTTAGGATCTATCTTACTTTGTGATTTATCTGTAGAACACTGTCCCCCCTCCTCCTCTCTGGATCCATTCTGATTTATGCTCAATTTTACCTCCTCTGAGAGGCTTTCTCTCTATCCTACCTAAAATTGCACCCTGCTACTCTCTATTTCTTACCCTGATTTAATTTTCTTCATAGCACTTATTGTTTCTTGACATTACACATCTATGGTCTGCTTATTGTCTGTCTCTTCACATTCAAGTTTGAATTCCATGAATATGTCTGTTTTCACTGCTGCTTTCCTATTGCCTAATGCAGTACCAGGCACATGGTAAATGATCAATAAGCGTTTTGTGAATGAAGAGAAAGCCAATCAGGAGAGCAAAAAAAGAAAGTAGCAGAGACTAGAGAACCTGTATCTCAGACAGGGAAAGAATCGAGTCTTCAGAGCTGCTTTGGCCCTCACCAGCATTGTGGGCTCAGTTACATTACAAGAATATCTTTAAGATGGCCACTTTCATTAGTCTATGTTTCTTATAACCAAAAGAACTTAACCAAAGCTGAAATTGGTACCAGGAGTGGGCTGTCAAATAACCGGCCCTAAGAAAGTGTGGCTCTGGGTCACCACCATGGTGAACACATCAGCACCCTTCACCTTAGTATGAGAAGGAAGAAGTGGAGTGGCTGAGGAGGTAAACTGAGAAGATAACATGTGGGCTGGAATAACTTGTGCCCCCAAAAGATAAATTTTTCAAGAAACTTTGTGGCCATTGCCTTAGATCATCTCTGAGGACGGCCAAGAAGAGCAATTTATTACTTTTTGTTTTCTAAGCTGAGTACCACAGGAAAGGGACAATCTTTGTTTACAAGTTGCGCAGCTAGTGGAAGACAGAGAAAAACAGGGCCAGTGTATGACCCTCTGTTTATCTCTGTCCTGTGTCTTATAAATCAATATGGCAAGAAACACCCATACCAAGTGCAAAAAAAGGTAAAGACAAATTATACTTCCCTGTACTGGAAAATCAGGCAGACGGGGACCATGCTGCAAGGCCTCCCTTCCCAGGAACTGCCACAGCAGTGTGAGAATGAGGCAATGTGGCTGGCGACCCAAGAGCAAGCTCCTCTCCAAAGACTTGAGAGTATAAGCTGACAACTGTGGGTTCCAGGTCCTAGCATATTTCCCACCACCCACAAGAAGCTGGCCTTAGTTTGGGGGAGACAAGGAGGGTTTGCTAGAGATCATGAGCCTGGGGTGCAGCTAGCTACAGGTGAACTACAGAAGACTACACCCCTCTGAGAGGTACAGCTCTGCTCAGCACCCTGCTGGTGACAATTGGACCTGGTTATATAACATAACCTTTGCTCTGCTGCTTGAACAGTTGTTGCTGAGAGAACCAGGCAGGCTCCAGGTCCCAGAATAACTTAGTGTATTAAATATTTCTCAGTTGTCTCCAGTTGTAATTTGAATTCATAAGAAGCAATCAAAGTCATATTAGCTACATACAAACTTCCAATAAAGTAAAGTAGATACCCATATATTCTGTCACATTTAACAATCATACATAGTCAATGATTTAAATCTTAAAATTATCCTTTTTTTAAAAAAAAAGCCATTTTAAGAACTACAATGAAGTTTATCTCAGTCTGTTTCCAAACAGAATTCCTGATGTAAAAATTTAAAGCATCTGAATTTATTTGTTAGAATTATGTATGGGGCCTCCCCAGTGGCGCAGTGGTTGAGCGCTGGGTTGCAAAGCTGCCCACAGCCTCTGCAGCCCCGGTTCAATCCCTGGCCACCGGGTGAGGGTCCCACATGCACAAGACTTCTCCTGCCACCTGCTGCTCCCCTCAGCACTGTACTTCATCAGTCTGCCTGTTCTGTTCCCTGCTCTGGATCTGGTGAATTCTCTCACCCTCCCGCATTTCTGACTATACCCAGTGCTTGTATAAATAAATAAATCTTTAAAAAAAAAAATTATGTAGGGCTGCAAGTAACAGCCATAAGCAAGCACTGTAACAGTGACTTAAACAAGCACTGTCAGTAAACATAATATGGTCCACAATCCTCAGCATTAATGGTTCTTTCCCACTGTTTTAACATCTTATGAAAGTCTTTCTTCTCATGGCCAAAGAGGGTAGCCAGTGCTCAGTCATCACAACATCTTTCCAAACAGCATAATGGAGAAAGGGGTGAAGAGGAAGAACAATTTGACATATAATTATAAAATATTTATGTCAAAAATATAACCACAAATTATAAATGTGATCTGAACTTTGATCACAAGCACATAATAGCTGCATATTATTGGGAAAGAGGCAATATTGCTTTTCTTAAATAATACGTCATTTGCCCTCGAGAATTTTCTTTTTTTTTTTTTGTGGGACCCTCGCTGGGGGCTGGGGAACAAACCAGCGCTGCAGAGGCTGCGGGCAGCCAGCGCTCACCTGCTGCGCCACGAGGGGAGGCCCAAGTTCCCATTTCTTATTCTAACTAGCTAGGTGCTATCTGGACCCTGCATTTTCTTGTGTCTTATTTTTCTTGTAAGAGCCCATGAGTGGCTATTGGATATAAACTGAATATGGACCTTACATCTGGTAGATAATAACACCCTCCCAAGGAGTCATAACACATATTGTTGATGTTATTTTATTGAAAAATGGAGTTAATTTCTTAAGCTAAGAATTAATTTAAATATGAAAATTCTCAGTGCACAGAGCAAAAGAAGAGACAATCATCATTCAAATCAAGTATCTCCTCCATGAGGATTTCCATGATCCCCTAGATGGAATTAATCTCAGCCTCCTGTCTCCTGTAGCATGCAGCTTGTGCCTCTACTGAATCTGTCATATTATACCTCATTTTGAGATTGTCTGTAAACAAATCTGCCTCCTCCACTAGAATGGGAACTTAGTGGTATAACTTTAATTTTGTTAGTTTCTGAATTCCCAGTGCCAAGTACAATACCTGGCATCTAATAGGTACCAAATAAATAGTTCAGTTGAAATGAGAAAAGGTGAATGATTAGCCTCCATCTGTTCCCGGCTGCAGAGGCCATCAGATGGCCTCCACCTCATTTGTTCTGACTGTTGTATTTTTTCTCCCTTTTCCTTTTCAGTTTATTGGCTCATTTGCAGATCTACATAAGCTATATATGTGTAAAAATGTGTCTTACATTGAAATTTTCAAGATAGGGATTTCCCCCTGTACCTCTAGAAATTCCCATTTGTGTTACTTTTCTTCTCTGGACACTATTTTTCTTCACCCCCTTCTCCATTCCTAAATTACACTCACCTTTATGCACTTATCAAACAATGAAAAAGAAGAAAGAAAAGGAGCTTTACTTCCCCATAGTCTTCCTCTTCCTTCCTCTGGCTCCATTGTTCCAAAAACACTAAGATCTGTCTTGGAAGAACTAACTCTGGTAAAAAATACAGCAACTTCCCTCCTCCAAATTTTGATCTTCACAACAAAGGAATAATCTCTTTTTACCCCATTTTTATCAAATATGGCTAGAGTGACAAAGATTTATGATTTCTAGACTTTTTAAACAAAAAAACTAGTCATGTTAAAAATGAATTAGAACAGACACTCCTGTGATGCTTTTCATAGGCCAGGGAGTAGCTCTGCCTTTGTTTGCCAGGGACCAGTGACAAGGGTCAAAAACTGGGTTTTCTGGCCCCAGCCCCGGGTCCATGGGCCCTTCTGCCATTTACTGGCAGCTTCCAGGATTCTCTCTTAGTGTTCAGCTTCCTAGGCACCCACCAGATGCAGCTGCCAGGCTGAAAGAAAAGAAGAATTGATTTCAGTTTCCAACTTGAGAATGTCCTCACTCTCTGACCTTGGATAGCACTATTTCACTTTCTTGCCAATCTTTGGTCCATGCCAATGTTTTGCTCTCAGTACTGTTTTGATGCATTCCCCAGGATTTTTTTCTTCACTTCTTCTCCGTGGCCTCTCATCTTGGCTGGCCCTGTGCCCTGACCCTCTCCAAACCCAGCAGGCCCTCCTCGCCAACCAGGATAATGATAGACACTAAGAGAGCTGCAGCACTGGCTCTTGGCAGACTGACAGAAATCAGGGAGGACAACGGCTGGGAGAAACTAGGACCACCTGGTCCTTTTCTCCGAGTCTAAGAATCCCTTTGACTGTCATAAATGAAGAGAGACTGGTCCTAATACTGAGTTGGTGTGACCACGGCAGGTTCTATTTTTACCTCCTTTTTAAAATTTATAAGATGAAAGTAACACCAGGAAGACTCAAATATTCATAGAGACATGATCCCAGAACAGTGGCAAGAGCTCCTTAAAAGAAAGCCACCTTCACTCTAGGCTAGTACCATGAAAGATCTGAGGAAATAGTGCAGGAAAACTCATATTTGGTCAGACTTTCCAACAAAGAGCCAAACTAGATTAAGTAACTCTAATCAAGCAATTAGTTTTCTTTCCAGTATTATCTTATTGTCAGAATTGTCTAGGGAATATTGACCTGGCATGGTACTATTTCTCTGTTCACCACTCTGGTTTATTCCTCTCCCCTGGGCTACATTCCAGCAAAAGGTGGTTGCAGGACTCTCTCTGAAACAAAATTTACCCTTACTGCTATTAACAAAATGCAAAAGAAACAGGATTTTCAATCTGTAACTCAGGAATGGAGAAACATGTGATTTGGTTCCAGTTCTATCGAGACTACTTGGACAAGTTGTTTTGCCTCAGTTTCTTCTCCCTATAAATCAGCTAATTTTTCTAGGTTCTTTCCAGACTCCACTACAATATTTCATTCCCAATTGCATCCAGTGCATCATAACTCTGAAGACCAGAGGAAAATGATTGGCTCTAGACACACTAATTTCTCTTTGCAGCATAAATGGAAACTTTGCAGAGGACATTGCCAGATAGCCTTAGACATGGGGAGAGGAGAGGTGTGATCGAAGAAAGCTGTGCTCAGAGATCAAAGAAGGAGTCCTGGGAATTGATTCCTCTTGAAAGTCTGTTGAGTTGATTAATATTCACTTTTTCAGCAGCATCCTTGACCTCCATTGCTCATCCAGTTTACTACACAAGTGAATGCTCATATGTATCTGTCACACATATTGTGTTTTCAATAGAAATGCAAAAATTAAGATGCCTTTTCAAATCAAGTTCACAAAATTTGTAGGATATAGTAAGATTAAAAAATAACAAACCATGGATACTAATTGACGAGTCATTCTGATCCTCTTTTCCATCTGCTCAGGAAAAGAATTGAGAGATTTAGCACAAGTTTGGAACCAGATGCATCTGGATTCAAATTTGGTCAAGTTAATCTCGCTTATTCAGGTTCCTCATTCTCAAAATGGCACAGTAATAGTACTTCTCTCAAAGGGTTAGTGAGAGAAATGCATGCACAAATTCGTCATTTTGATACAAATATTTTTGGGAATATTCTATTATTTGGAAGATAAGTAAGAATATAATTTTGAGTGAAGTGGCCCCAACCCTTCACAATTTGTTTGGTGTGATGCAAACATTAACAGATATCACACAAATAAAGATTAGTTTCAAAGTCATAAGTGCTACGTGTCATATGGGTCTGAACTGGAAATGTAAGCGATTTATTTGGGTTAATATCTGAGAAAAATTGAAGCAGAGTTGGGCAGGAAGTCTCAGATTGCAATGCAGATCTCTCAAAAGCTTGACAAATTCAAGAAGGACTTAGGAAGAAACAGTTTCCCATTAAAGGAGCCCCGTCTTGGACAGAATGATGAAGCAGTAGGATCCCCTACTCTGTCCAGTCACTAGGTTGGAACTGCCTCCAGAAGAATATGGCCTTGGCTAGAAAGCTGGGGCAAAACCTGAAGATACTAAAATGTACTCCTTGCAGCTGAGTGGAAAGTTCATTAAAAGAGATCAACTGGGAATACCTCCAAGATTGTGTCCACTAGGAAAGGAAACTAAAGAGGTTAATGCTGAACCTAACCAAGGCTTCCTGACAAAGTATTATTTAAATAGAGGTGTGAAAGACAAGTCAGTGTTAACCAGACTGAGAAGTGCAGGCAGGAGCTGTCCAGGATACGAAGGAGCATCTGTGAAGCACATAGTCACAAGTGGCAGGACCTGGGCTAAGGGACCAAAAGAACACAAGACTTGAAGAAACTGAAGCCAGATCTGGCCAAAACTATTAAGACATGTAAGGGCCTTGGCTCTTTATCATAAGAGCAAAGAGGTGCTTTTTAAGAGGGGTGAGGGACATGATCAGATTTTCATTTAAAAAAAAAAATTGCTCCTCAAAGACATCTTTACAGACGCATCACCCAAAGCAGTGAGAGTGAAGGCAAAGATAAACAGCTGAGACTACATCAAATTAAAGAGCTTCTGCACAGCAAAAGAGACAATAACCAAAACAAAGAAACCCCACCAACTGGGAAAATATTTTTGCACCCAAAACTAACAATAAAGGACTGATCACAAAAATCCACAAAGAGCTGATGAGACTCAACAAAAACAAAGAAAATAATCCAGTCAAAAAATGGGCAGAATTGCTAAAAAGAAACTTCTCCAAAGAGGAAATGCAAATGGCCAACAGGCATATGAAAAAATGTTCAACATCACTTGCAATCAGGGAAATGCAAATCAAAACTACAATGAGATACCATCTCACACCAGTGAGAATGGCACATATTAAAAAAACAAGCAACAACAAATGTTGGCGAGGATGTGGAGAGAAAGGAACTCTCCTGCCCTGCTGGTGGGAGTGCAAACTGGTCCAACCACTATGGAAAGCTGTGTGGAGATTCCTCAACCTACTAAAGGTAGAGCTTCCATATGATCCAGCAATTCCACTCCTAGGTATTTACCCAAAGGACACAGAAACATTAATTCCAAAGAGCACCTGCACCCCTATGTTTATAGCAGCACAATTTACAATAGCTAAGCTTTGGAAACAACCCAAATGCCCAAAAACAGATGACTGGATCAAGAAGATGTGGTCCATATACACCATGGAATATTACTCAGCATTCAAAAAAGATAAACACATGCAATTTGCAGCAACATGGATGGAGCTGGAAGGGATCATGCTCAGCGAAATAAGCCAGAAAGAAAAAGAAAAATACCGGATGGTCTCACTAATAGCAGGAATCTAGAAAACTTAAATAAGGGACCAGGAAAAAGAATAACTATAAGAAAGAAAAAAAATCAAAATCAACAAAGAGCTGTGAACCAGAGACACACTTTGGGGGGGGGCAGGGAAAGGAGGGAATGGGGTCAAAATCAGGGGGTTGCAATTGTATGGGGAATATAAAAATAAATAAATAAATAAATAAAATTGCTATCACTTATGTTAAGAATTAGCAGAATGAGAGGAAATGCAGGAGACCATTTAGGAGGATCTCATGTAGTACCTTATGCTAATAAGCTCTCCCAAAATGAGGCCAATCATCATAATTGATAATTATAAGCCTGAAATATATAATCTTACAATTTTGCCTGCATTAAACCTAGACATTTCTGCATTTGCTTTAAGTTCTCTATCATTTACCCCCAGCTTAATCTTATCATAAATTACAGTTGACCCTTGAGCAATAGAGATTAGGGGCACTGACCTCCATCGCAGTCAAAAATCCAAGGGTATCTTTTGATTGCCCAAAGAACTTAGCTTCTAATAGCTTGCTGTGGACTGATAATAAAGACTGATAATAAAGATAAAAAAGCCAATTAATGCATATTTTCCATATTATATGTATTATATTCTGCTTTCTTCAATAAAGAAACTAGAGGAAAAAATCTTACCAAGAAAATCATAATAATGTAAATGTATTTTCCCTTATATTTATCGATATGGTAAGTTTATGTCATCTATTTACAAGAAAATCTGTGTATATTTGGACTTTGCCCTGACCTATGTTGTTTAAAGGTCAACTGCATACTGTTCAATAAGCTTCTATTTCTTTGCTCTGTTGTTGTAGATATTCTGCTTCATTATAATCTTACCACAGTAAGTACTTACTAATGTCATGGAAAGGTTCTTGTAAACTGACTTTATGGCAAGTGAGACATAAGAGAGCAGGTCCACAACTTATTCAACCTCCTTGGGATTGTTTTCATCTCATCAACATTATAACACAAAACAATGTTGAACAAAATGATGTCATTCCAACACCTGCTGTATTCCCTGAACACCACTTATGTATTTCTGCTCCAAACCACAACTCATGCCTACCTACATAATTTTCCCTACTCTCTGTCCCAAAGTATCTTCTCCTCCCACACTCTGCTAAAGTCTTTCCAGGCCACTCCACCTAGCCTGATATCCCTCCATCACATCATCTCTGCTGGCACTAATGGTTTGTTCAAAATGATATTGCAATTTCTTCTTTTCATGTCATTATTATCTATTTTTTTAAAGATTTATTTATGCATACAAGAGCTGGGGTACATGCCAGAGACGCAGGGAGGTGAGAGAATTTACCAGAGACAGAGTGGGGAGCAGAACAGGCAGATCAACAGAAATACACTGCTGAGGGGAGCAGCAGGAGAATCAGGAGAGGTCTCCTGCACCATGTGGGTCACCTCCCTGGCCAGGGATCAAACTCATGCTGCAGTGGCTGCAGATAGCTTCATAGTGCTGCATCTTAACCCCCTGCACCATCAGGGAGGCCCCATTACTATCTCTTTTAAACCCTCAAAATCACTAGGAGGTAATAGGCACTTAGAGAAATGTAGAGGTATAGTTTATCTTTTCAATGTATGAGAAGAATAGTTGAACATGGTCAATGTAGATTATTTAGGATGGAGAACAGCTAGAAAAGGAACACGTATGATGTGCCAGAAAAAAAGTTAGTAATAGTAACTGAGTTTAACACTTTCACCAGTCCCTATTCTAAGAATTTTACATATATGATCTTATTGAATACTTAAAACAATTTCTATGAAGTATTTTTATTCCTACTTTGTAGCATTCGATAAGTATTTCCCAGTCTCTAGTTCTTAAGAGGAAAAAAATGTTCTTCTACCAATGTTCATTGAAGGGAGAGGACACTGGAAAAGCCGATGGAGACCAGATAGCTTCAGAAGATGAAGTTGACTCCCAGAGGTAGAGATTGTGAGTAGGTAAGAAAGAAATGGAATTTGGAAAGAGGAAGGAGTTTACAAGATATTTTAAAGAAGTTTTTCAAATACTTTCTCCATTTTCCTAGAAACTTCAGTTAAGATTTACACTGCTCTTTAGAATTTTCTCCCTAATAAGGTGCCAAGTGTGGCTTTGCTCAGAGCCAGATAATCCAGATCCTGCAGGTCTGTCCAGCGGTAAGGTGTCCTAGTATATTCCAGAAATTATCTTTAGACAGAGAGGCACCTCTGTTTCCCTTTGTGAAGTTTAAGATGAGAGAACAAGGATCCCCTGCAGCAGTTTCATGGAATGATGTCGATGTCATATGCTGAAAATGAAAGCAGAGACTTGGAGCAGAAATTATTGAATCCACAGTTTTACCAAAGCAATCCCAACAGCTCGGGAGACCAAGGTGTACAGGTTGCAAGGAAGCCACAGTAAAGGTGAGGAGTTTGAATTTCCAACTAGGACTAAATCTACACTATTTTGTTTCTTCTTCCTTAACATTCTGCACATTGACTTCCCCACCAAGCCAGGAAACAGACTTTCCCCCTTACCCTCAAGCTAATGGTGGAAGACTGACCAAGGCCTTGCAGAAGGAAGAGCTATTTTAATAAATTGTAATTAGTGTAATAGTGCAGGGAAGGAAGTCCCTTTCTCTTGGGAATTCAGGCCCTTATTTACATTTGAAAAACAATCTCATTAGGAGTTTTTTAGAGTTAAGAAATTATCAAGGAAAATATTTCAAAAGAACAGCAATCTCTTGCATGTACATGCACAAACTCACAGACGGAGACACAAGCTCTTAATTTTCCAATTTCAAGTATTACACACCTTTCAGTTAAAAAACATTCAGAAAGTGATAAGTTGATCATTAGGTCCTAAATTTAAAGAGGGTCCTAAATTTAAATCACTCAGGTGATTATAAAAGGAATTCCTTTCTCAGGAATTTTTTTTTAATAAATTTTATTGTTATATTCCCCATACAATTGCAGCCCCCCCATTCTGACCCCAATCCCTCCCCTCCCGCCCACACCCCCCTAAAAGTGTCTCTGGTTCATAGTTTTTTGTTGATTTTGATTTTCACTTTCTTATAGTTATTCATTTTCCTGGTCCCTTATTTAAGTTTTCTAGATTCCTGCTATGAGTGAGACCATCCGGTATTTTTCTTTTTCTTTTTGGCTTATTTCGCTGAGCATGATCCCTTCCAGCGCCATCCATGTTGCTGCAAATTGCATGTGTTTATCTTTTTTGAATGCTGAGTAATATTCCGTGGTATATATGTACCACATCTTCTTGATCCAGTCATCTATTTTTGGGCATTTGGGTTGTTTCCAAAGCTTAGCTATTGTAAACAGTGCTGCTATAAACATAGGGGTGCAGGTGTTCTTTGGAATTGATGTTTCTGTGTCCTTTGGGTAAATACCTAGGAGTGGAATTGCTGGATCATATGGAAGCTCTATGTTTAGTAGGTCCAGAAATCTACATACAGCTTTCCACAGTGGTTGGACCAGTTTGCACTCCCACCAACAGTGCAGAAGAGTTCCTTTTTCTCCACACCCTCGCCAACATTTGTTGTTGCTAGTTTTTTTAATATGTGCCATTCTCACTGGTGTAAGATGGTATCTCATGGTAGTTTTGATTTGCATTTCCCTGATGACAAGTGATGTTGAACATTTTTTCATATGCCTGTTGGCCATTTGCATTTCCTCTTCAGAGAAGTTTCTTTTAAGCTCTTCTGCCCATTTTTTGACTGGATTATTTTCTTTGTTGTTGTTGAGTCTCATCAGCTCTTTGCAGATTTTTGTGATCAGTCCTTTATCATTAGTGTTGGGTGCAAAAATGTTCTCCCAGTTGGTGGGGTTTCTCTTTGTTTTTGTTATTGTCTCTTTTGCTGTGCAAAAGCTCTTTAATTTGATGTAGTCCCAGCTGTTTATCTTTGCCTTCACTATCACTGCTTTGGGTGATGTGTCTGTAAAGATGTCTTTGATGTGCAAATCACGTTGTGTTTCGCCTATATTTCCTTCTATATATTTTATGGTTTCA
The DNA here is from genome assembly GCF_964194135.1 of Talpa europaea. NCBI lineage: Eukaryota > Metazoa > Chordata > Mammalia > Eulipotyphla > Talpidae > Talpa > Talpa europaea. The sequence continues at coordinate 101,844,617 of NC_140070.1, read as the reverse complement.
GGTCTTATGTCTAGTTCTTTAATCCATTTTGAGTTGATTTTTGTGTATGGTGTGAGGTGGTGGTCAAGCTTCATTCTTTTGCATGTAGCGACCCAGTTTTCCCAGCACCATTTATTGAACAAACTTTCTTTGCTCCAATGCATATTCTTTGCTCCTTTGTCAAAGATTAGTTGACCATAAATCTGTGGGTTTATTTCTGGATTTTCTATTCGATTCCATTGGTCTGTATGTCTGTTCTTGTTCCAATACCATGCAGTTTTGATGATTATGGCTTTGTAGTATAGTTTGAAGTCTGGGAGTCTGATGCCTCCATTCCCTTCTTTTTTTTTCAGGAGAGCTTTGGCTATTCGGGGTTTTTGGTGATTCCATATGAATTTCATCAATAATTGTTCTATTTCTTTGAAGAATGACATTGAAATTTTGATTGAAATAGCATTGAATCTGTATATTGCTTTTGGTAGGATGGCCATTTTAATAATGTTTATTCTTCCAATCCATGAGCAGGGGATGTCTCTCCATTTCTTTGTGTCTTCTTCTATTTCTTTTAACAGTGTTTTATAGTTTTCTTTGTATAGGTCCTTTACCTCTTTTGTTAGATTTATTCCCAAATATTTGATTTTTTTTGTTTCAATAACAAAAGGGATGGTCTTTTTGATTTCTTCTTCTTCAGATTTATTGTTTGTGTATAGGAAGGCTACTGACTTTTGCGTGTTGATTTTGTATCCTGCCACTTTACTGAACTGATTGATGAGTTGAATTAGCTTTTCTGTGGAGTTTTTGGGGTTCTCTATGTATAATATCATATCGTCTGCAAATAGTGATAGTTGGACTTCTTCTTTTCCTATTTGGATTCCTTGGATGTCTTTCTCTTGTCTTATTGCCCTGGCTAGGACTTCCAGTATTATATTGAAAAGCAATGGTGAGAGTGGACATCCTTGTCTTGTTCCAGATCTTAATGGAATTGCTTTCAGCTTTTCACCATTGAGAATGATACTGGCTGTTGGCTTGTCATAGATGGCCTTTATGATGTTGAGGTATGTTCCTTGTATCCCCAGAATTTCAAGGGCTTTTATCATGAATGGGTGTTGCACTTTGTCGAAAGCTTTCTCAGCATCTATTGATATTATCATATGGTTTTTATATTTCTTTTTGTTGATGTGTTGGATAACGTTGATTGATTTTCGGATGTTAAACCATCCTTGTGCCCCTGGAATGAATCCAACTTGGTAGTGGTGAATTATCTTATGGATACATTGTTGGATTCTGATAGCTAAAATTTTATTGAGGATTTTTGCATCAGTGTTCATTAGGGAGATTGGCCTGTAGTTTTCCTTTTTTGTGTTGTCCTTGTTCGGTTTTGGTATTAGTGTAATGTTGGCTTCATAAAACGTGTTTGGTATTGTCCCTTCCTTCTCAATTTTTTGGAAGAGTTTGTGAAGGATAGGCACTAATTCGTCTCTGAATGTTTGGTAGAATTCATTTGTAAATCCATCAGGTCCTGGGCTTTTGTTTTTGGGGAGGTTTTTTATTACCATTTCAATTTCGCTAATTGTAATTGGTCTGTTTAGGTGTTCTATTTCTTCTTTATCTAGCTTTGGGTGATTGTAGAGTTGTAGAAATTTGTCCATCTCCTCTAGATTGTTAAACTTGTTTCCATATAACTGTTCATAGTAGTTACTGATTATTCTTTTGATTTCTGCTGTGTCCGTTGTGATTTCTCCTCTTTCATTGATGATCCTGTTTATTTGTGCTTTCTCCCTTTTTTCCTTTGTGAGCCTGGCTAGGGGTTTGTCTATTTTATTGATTTTTTCAAAGAACCAGCTCTTGGTTTCATTGATCTTTTGGATTGTTTTTTTAGTTTCAATTTCATTTATTTCTGCTTTGGTTTTTATTATTTCTTTTCTTCTACTGGTTTTGGGGTTTTTTTGTTGTTCTTTTTCTAGATCTTTGAGCTTCGAGATGAGGTTGTTTCTTTGCGTTCTTTCTTGTTTCTTGATGTGAGCTTCTATTGCTATATATTTTCCTCTTATTACTGCTTTTGCTGCATCCCATACATTTAGGATATTAGTGTCCTCCTTGTCGTTCAATTCAAAAAATTTTTTAATTTCTTCTTTGATCTCCTCATTAGTCCAATGGTCTTCCAGTAGTGTGGTTTTTAATCTCCATGAGGTAGGAAAGTTCCTTGCCTTCTTTTTATGGTTTATTTCTAGTTTGATGCCTTCATGGTCAGAAAAGATGGTTGATATGATTTCAATCTTGGTGTATCTGTTGATGTTTGTCTTGTGCCCCAGTATGTGATCGATCCTGGAGAATGATCCGTGTGCGCTTGAGAAAAATGTGTACTCCGTTTTTTTGGGGTTTAGTGTTCTATAGATGTCTGTTAAGCCTAATTGCTCTAGGTCCTTATTTAGAGCTTTGGTTTCTTTACTTATTTTTTGTCTTGTTGATCTATCCATTGTTGATAGTGGTGTGTTGAAGTCTCCCACTACGTATGTGTTTTCTCTGATGTCTGTTTTCAGAGAGGACAACAGTTGTCTGATATATTTTGGTGCTCCTTCGTTTGGTGAGTATATGTTAATGAGTGTTATTTCTTCTTGAAGTATTGTCCCCTTGATCATAATGTAGTGACCATTGGGGTCTCTTTTTATCTTTTTGAGTTTGAAATCTGTTTTATCTGATATAAGTATAGCTGTCCCTGCTTTCTTTTTTGGTCCATTTGCTTGTAGGATTGTTTTCCATCCTTTAACTTTGAGCCTATTTTTATCTTTTGTAGCTAAATGTGTTTCCTGGAGACAGCAAAAGGTTGGGTTTTGTTTCTTAATCCAGGCTGCAACTCTGTGTCTTTTTATTGAAGAGTTTAGTCCATTTACATTTAGAGTTAATATTGATATGTTAACATCTGTATTTGCCATTGTGTTTGTCTTTCCTTTGATTTTATTTATTTATTCTTTTAATAACTTTTTTTTTTTTTTGGCCTTCTTTCATTGTTATTCGTCCCTCTGAGGTTCTGGCTTTAGGACTCCTTGTAGTATTTTTTGGAGTGGGGGTTTAGTTGCAATGAAATTCCGGAGTTTCTGTTTGTCTGGGAAGGTCCATATTCTTTCTTCAAAGAGGGAGGAGAGCTTTGCGGGATAGAGTATTCTTGGTTGGCATCTGTTTTCTTGGAGTCTGTTGACTATGTCCCTCCACTCTCTCCTTGCCCGTAGTGTTTCTTCAGAGAAGTCTGATGTCAGCCTGATTGGTTTTCCTTTGAATGTTATCTGTTTCTTCCCTCTTGCCAGCTTCATTATTTTTTCCTTGTCCTGGATTCTTGGGAGCTTTACTATTATGTGTCTTGCTGTATTTTTCCTTTCGTCGTGGAAGTTTGGTGTTCTTCTTGCTTCTTGTATATCAATTTTCAGCTCCTTCTTCACATTTGGGAAGTTCTCTTCAATTATCTCTTTGAATATTTTCTCTGTTCCTACATCTCTCTCCTCTCCTTCTGGTATTCCTATAACTCTTATATTTCCTTTCCTCATGGAGTCAGATAGTTCCCGAAGTCTTTCTTCGTTCTTTTTCCTTCGTACTTCTCTTTCCTTTTCTGTTTTGGTTCTTTTTATTTCTGTGTCTTCAAGATTACTTATTCGTTCTTCCATTTCATCTATTCTGCTTTCATTGCTTTTCCCAGAATTCTTTAGTTCTTCCATTAATTCTTTGATCTCCTGCATTTCTTTTACTTCCCTCTTTAGGGACTCAATTTCTTTCTTCTGACCATTGTTTTCCCTCTCTAGGGACTCAATTGCATTCTTCTGATCGTTGATTATTTTTCCCTTATCATTGTTTTCCTTTATGACTTCTGTCAGTTTTTTAATCACGGCAATTTTAAATTCTCTTTCTGGAAGGCTCAGAAATTCTTCCAAGTTATTGTCTTTGCAATCTGGGGGCTGGCTTCCTTTTTGTGGTGTGCTTTTTCTCTGGAGAGTTGCTAGGTTGCGTGTGGTTCTTCTCCTCCCTACTGTCTGTTTTCTAATTTGCCGTATGCGTTGGGACACTGTGTTGTTGGGACTGGCCGGCATCTTGGGTGGGCTTCTCTGTTCCCCTCTGGTTCTTCCAGGAGTCATCTGTCAGTTTCAAGCAGCCTTTACTGGAGAAAGGTCCCTGTTCTAAAATGCCGATGTGGGGACACACTCCCCTGTGCGCCTGGTCTGCCCCGGCGGTGGGTTCCTGCTCCCCTCTGGGCTTGGACTGCAGGCCAGAGGGGGTCTGGCGTGGGCGAACTTCCCCCGCTCACCTCTGGCTCCTGAGGAAGCCTTCTGCAGGTAGTCTTTACTGAAGAAATGTCCCTGTTCTAAAATGGTGATGTGGGACACACTCCCTGCGCGTCTGGTCTCAGGCACACTCTTCTGCGCGCCTGGTCTGCCCCGGCTGTGGGTGCTCGCTCTCCCTGTGGGCTCAGACTACTTGTTCGGAAGGAGCCCAGTGTGGGCTAACTCCCCAGCTGGCCACTAGCTCCTTCAGTAGCCTGTGCTGGGGTCAAGTCGCTAGGTGGCGCCAGAGATCTCTCCTAGAGCCCTTGGGGAGCTGATTTTCCACCCCGTGGGACAGGGAGCAGAGCGGGGATGGTAGGGTACACCTCAACGGCTTTGGGGTGCTGTGTCTGCCTTGTGCCCCACCGTCGTGGGGAACCCACGCCCCTAATTTCGTGCCCCGGGTCTCAGTTCCAAAGCCCTCAGTTCCAGGACGCGGGCTGTAGCCCAGATCAGTGGCGCGGGAATGGCGCCTTTTGAATCCCGCTCCCCTGCCTGGGCGCCTTGTTCCTGCTCACTCAGGGAGGGCCTCCGCGGTCTCCCCGCAAGCCTAGGTCACAGGCGCGGGGACCTGGGCAGCTGTGATCCGGTCAGGATCCGCGCCACTTTCTGCGCAAGCTTACCGGGCGGCCGGGGCTGTGTGCTGGTGCTGGTCTCCTCCTGGTGGGCGGGGTCTCTCTTTAATGGCGCCTGGAGCTCACCTCCGCGGCGGATCCTGCAGGGTTCGCCTCAGCTCCCGTTCCCGGGGTGTGGTGGCTGAAATAGTTCCTTTCCACTCACAGTCCCACTTGCTGTGTCCGTTTTTCTTGTTGGCCGTTTTGGTTTGTTGTTTCCCTCCTCTCTGCCGGTCGGAGAGTGCCGCCTCTGTGGGCGGGGGAGGGGAGCAGGGTTCTGCGCTTCCCTCCCTTCTGGTCCTCTTTTATGGCAACTTTCTTCTTCGGGCAGTTTGCTGGAGTCGTCCGTTTATCTTCCGTGTCCCAGTTCTCACTGGGACCTGCCGCTTTTCCTCCCTATTAACTTTTTTTAATGGGAGATCTTACTCGCAGCGTCTCCTCGCCGCCATGTTGCTCCGCCCCTCCCTCTCAGGAATTTTAATTGTGTCGCAACCAGGTGTACATGGGACTCCTGGTGCTAGAATTGCAATCAGCCTGTTAAACTTCAACAGCATATGATAAATCCCCCAATCCAAAGAGGTCCCATATACCTGCTATAAACCTAAAGTTACCCTCAAATGGTTTCCTTGTTTTCATGTTCCTCTTCTGAGGTTTTTGACTCTTAGATAAAGGTCTCCTTACGTATTAGGTCATTTACTTGCTTTCATCTTCCCTTACCTTGTAAAATAGTTCACAATTTTCTCTCAACTCAACAATTTCAGAAAATAAAACTATTTAGGATTGCAAAGAACTTTAATGATCATCTGTCCAATTCTCTCATTTAATAGCTAAGAAAACCCAGACAAATAGAAAATATTTAAAATATTTACTATTTAAAAGTAGGAAAATAGGTTAATTTTCCCAGGGTCATGCAGCTGGTTCAAGGCAGGAATGGTAAAAAGATTTAGAACCCAGACTCCCCCACCACATGCGTCCCCCTGGGCTACCAGCTCTTCAATGATTTTCCTGGGGCAGCTCTCTCATCCACTTTTCCCTTTGCCAGCTCATATGGTTTCTATGACATGGGGCCCACAATGACACACACACTGTGTTTATACAGTATAAGAGCAATCTCAAGTGTCCTGGATGTTTCCTAAACACATTTGGTGGCCTTTTGGCCTAGCTTGCACACAGAGCATATGTCTCCCTCTAAGTATGCTGGCCCACATGCCTTCCTCTACAAAGAGTCTTAAAATAGGAAAAAGGAAACTGAACAGAAAATTCTCCTTCTTTAAGAGAAAATTTCAAGGAAAACAAATGCATAACAGAAAACTAGAAAAGCCATGATGCCCATCACCCTCCCCCACTGTAAGCATTATGTACTTCTTCCAGCTTGATGTACCTCCTCATGGGCACCCCTTTTTAATATCATTGGTCTCTGTGCTTAATACGACTTTAGCTCAAACCCTGTGCAGGAATAAGTTGTCAACCATCTTGCTCCTCCTCAGAATCAGTGAAAAAACATACAGAGAACACCATAGAACTTCACACAATATCTAACTGGAAGGCAAAAATAATTTCTCTGTCACCCATGGCTGTGGTCAAGACTGCTAATTACCTAGTTAGTATCCATAATTCCCTTTTACCTCACTAAGAAAATTCCAGTTTTATTTAAGGCAACCTCAGAGCCAAACTGAAGAACTTTATATCTACAGCCTCTACTATAGTTAGGATTAATCATATGAAACAGATTTGGTGAAAGATGTAAGCAGAAATCACTGAGTGGACTATTGCAGGAAATGCTCTTTCAAGGGTATTGACTCATTCTGATGGTTAGTATATATGAGCTCTCCGCTGTTCCTCCTACCTGTATGGTAGATATGATGGCTGGAGGTGCAGAAACCAACTCTGCCCATGTGGTGATCTTGAAGGTGGAGACTACAGACTAAGTATGTTGACATCTGAAAAAAATAAGGCTGAGGTATCACTGACATTGCAATGTTCCTACATCAGCTCTGGACTACCAGCTCCCCAACTCTATTAGTTGTTATTCTCAAGAAAAGTAGATTAACTTGTTTAAGCCCCATGTTTATCAGATTTTTTTTTTTTTTTACTTGAAGCTCAAAAGTACTGACGCAAGAGCCAAACAATCCCAAAACGCTTTTAGAGTTTCCCCTTGAATGTCACTTTTGGATGCCCTGATTCCTCTGAGTCTGTATCTTTTACTTACTACCAGTCCTTCTACATGCCCCTACCTCTGCCATTTGTGCCTCAGCGAGACTAGAACCTTACCCCTTCGATTCCCTGGGCTTCCTCTCGCCCTTGCCTACTGTTATCTGCATTCCCTGAAAGGTCCGGCTTTGTCTGAGAAATGCTGAACCTTCTGAATCCCACCCCACTTACTCCCAACCCTTCCCCATTTTAGTTTGTGTACCTGTTCTGGATCATTGTTTTGCCAGCAAGGCAGAGGGCAGGTTCTTCATGGATCTGAGCAAATGGGTAAAGGAGAGTCCTGGAGCCCTCAGTGGCTTTTTCAGGCTTTTAATGATCTTTCTACACCATTTGTAGTGCAGCAGCCAGGCACAGGGCAGGTAGGGGTGCCAGGAGGCCTGGTGGGGAATGCCAGGAGGCTTGCAAGGAGGGGGCAGGAGGCTGGCAGGCCTCCTAACTCCCAGCGAATCTTACTCTGGGCTTTCTCTGAAGTCGTCTCTTGACCTCTTGCTCTCACAGTCTTTCCGCCGCCATCTGCTACATCGTCTCCCATCGCCACCATTATATGGTCAGCCTCAAGGCTTGGGTGTGCCCACATCATACTCCAGGTGTCCATCATCAGGCCTGCGTACCCAGAGCCCATGCTCCCAAGCACCTCTTGCATTCAAGGCCACAGGTGATAACCAAAGAGGCCAAGGGTGAAAAAGCCTTAGCAATCTTCATTTACCCTGCCATTGTCCTGGTCAACTTTCTACAAAATAATTAACAGAAGACTTACATGTAATATTTCTTTGTAGAACATCTTCCAAGATCTGCTCAAAATGATTCCAATCTAAAACATCAAGATCTATTCTTTCGCTTCCTAACAGTTTCTATCAAACTGAGTAACTAATTCCCCACAATTCTAGCAAGGGGTAATCATGACTGATTAGACCCAGCTGAAAATCTATCTGTAGGTGGCTAATGAAGAAGTTTCTAGTTCTACAAAAAATTTCCCCAAAAGTCAGCCACAGAAATACAGAAGACCTTATTCTGTTTTATTGTTTTTACTCCTTAACCTTTCCCATGAACTATGATTCTGGCAACACACAGGACCTGCAATCTTTAGGGTTCATATTTACTTAATGAATACGTGATAACTTTCAAACCTATCTAAAATACCCAACTTGTGGACAGAAATAAGCAAGAAAAAAAGCAAGTAATTTGAATGGTAACCTTGCTGTCTGGATTTTAGTAAGAAGTAAAATTCTTCGCTAAGCTATCACTTAGCAATATTAGCTTGTGATTATAAGTTAGTTTGGTCAAGTATTTTCTCCCTGGATTCAGGTGGCAGTCGTTAACCCAAGCCCTTTGGGAAGCAGTCATTCTGGTGCAGGTTCCCTCCAACAAAGCACTCACGGGAACATTGCCTAATGTGATTTAAGTTGGCTCCTGTGTGCTCCCACATTTACAAGAGCCTGGCTTGAATCAGAAAAACACAGAAGAGACCACCCTGACTTCCCCTGGGAGGAATGAGTCAGAGAAGATGGGGATGGAGGGCTGGATAAATTGGCTCTCACCAAGAGAGTCTCAGGCTCAGTTCTCTGACTCATCATCACTTTCATCAAATTGGAAACTGGTATAAAAAACATCACAAGTAGTCTATTCTGACAGGTGCAGCTCTCAAAGTTGGGGCTCTCAATGGCTTCTCTCTCAGTCTTGCATGGCAACTGCTCACAAGGTCCAGTCCAGAGAGTCAATCATTTCTCTAGGGAATTTCATTTACCTTCCTGTATTACACAGAGCAAGTCTGCGTACATTACACCCCTAACAATTACCCCCAGATTTATCCCCATCATGCTCAGTAAATAGAGGTCATTATAGTAAACAACAACAAAACGTTGCTCTCACTGTCACGTAAAAGACAAAATAAAATAGCTCAAGATCAGTTCAGGTGGTGGAACTATGGGTGTTTTTATTTCTTTCTACTTTCAATCGCCTTATATTTTCTTTGAATTTAATACAGATAAATGCGCTAACATTTTCTGAGCACTGACTCTAGGCCAGGCATTCTGCTAAGCATGAGTAAGGGCCGGACAGGCCCTAGGTTTTCTAGGATCCCATGCAGACCGGGTAAAGGAGGAGCCCTGGAGCCCTCAGTGGTTTTTTTTTGCAGGTCTTTTATTGGGATTTAGCATGTACACAGCAGGCAGGGGTGCTGGGGGGCCGGGATACTGGCAGGCCTCCCAGCCCCCAGCAAGTCTTCACTCTATCTGGGCTCTCCGGTGTTCTCTGCTTCTCTCTTGGCTTCTGCTTCTGCTTCTGCTTCTCTGCTTCTTTCTCGGCTTCTGCTGGCGTCCCAGTGACACCACCCTTAAAAGCCCAGTCGAATCCCATCTACCTAGGCCCACACCCTACTCCAGGTGCCCGCCATCAGGCATGCATTCAGGACCTCAGGGTTCCGTCATCTATCCTAATGGCGGGAGGGCAGAAAAGCCTGACATTTTTCCTTACCCTACAGCATGTCATCTATTTTGTCTTACAAATGTTACAAATCTGTGCATTCAAATAACTTATTAGTGGTTAGCCAGCATCTGATTCCAGGTCTCACTCATTAAAGCCAGAACTCTTAGCTAACTATACTCTTACTTTTATGATGGAACATTGCTTAAAAGATTATAAGATATTGAAACTAGAAACCTTCGTCATGGGTTTGTCTTAAAAAACTGAACTGTTCTAACAATAAAAGGGTACATGGTATAGAATACTTATGGTATAGTGGTTAATAGCCTGGATTCTCAAGCCAGAATTCATGAACTCAACTCCTAGTCTTGTTAGTTCTGTGACCCTGAGCAAGTTATGCAAGTTCTCCATGCCATATGTTCACCATCTGTAAAATGGAGATGATAGCACCTACCATGGGGTTATTTTGAAGATTAAATTAATTATATAAAATGCTTAAGTAATGCCTTGCATATAGTAAGTGTTATGAAACTCATTGATGTTATTATTAGTTACTGTTATTATTAGTTATTGTTAATATTATTGTTGTTACTATTTTATTCTGAGATTCTGATAGAAGCCAGGCTTATATTTTCCTATAAAGAAATATGGACTATAATTTTCCTAAACTCCTGAATCTCAGATTCCAAGAATGAAACTGTCTGCTTTTTTTAGTGGTAAAGCTGTAAGGGAAGGGTTGACGGCATGGTGGTCAATTTCTTTAAGGCTGAATGGATGTGCCTCACAGATTCAACACAGTTAAAGTAGTATCAGTTTAACTCACAGCTAAGCCTTAGAGCAGAAAACTCCCGTTCATCTTTTTCCCCCTTTGTTTAACAAATTTAATTTTTATTAATAGTATCATATAAGCAAATATCTGTTCATTATTTTAAAAACAGGAGGGAAGTGTTTAGAGATTACCAAGTGATACTCAAAGAAATGAAAGTATAATATATGGAATAATAAGAACATTCCTGCAGCAGAAACAATAATTGCCTAAAATATGCTCAAAAAGCAAAGTGAGTCCTTTCATTATAAAGCACATGGATGGTTATAAGATCTTGAGTCTGACTGGGGGAGAATTCCTAAGTCAGCGTTCTCCTCAGGTTCACAGGGGTGGTTCCTGCTTAGAAAGTCACAGACCTTGACTCTTCAGGCCTGGCCCTGCAGCCAATGTTGCTGGCTCCCAAGTCGAGGTCCAAAAAAATATATAATAGATTAGGTGAAATTAGAGAAATGAATTCATCTGAGGAAAAGAAGACAGTGATGGATCCTTTTGTCTAGAGACTATAAATCCAACAAAATGCTTCCTCGTTTCTCCCCTCACCTCTGCCTAGTGCAAGGTCTCCCCCAAGGCAGTCCTCGCCAGGCACTGGTAGAATCTGGGTGGTGCCTGACTCTTGGCAATGGCTCAGATGAAGAATAGCCCTTATACTGAACTGAATCTGCCTTCTTAACTTCTACAGCTTGGCCTAGCTCTGTATCTTGACAGGCAAGGAAAAATTTATTCTGCCTGTCACGCAAGAACCTTTGAAATATTTGCAGACAATTTTCTGGTGTTCCTTTGGTTGACATTTTTTCTTCTCCAGGCTAAATGTAACCATTTCTATCAACTCCCAATGATTTCCTGACTCTCACCATCCTTTTACCTTGCTCTAATTGGTCAATATCCCCCAAGAATTGTGGTCCCTACCACAGAACCCAGGTCTTCCAGTGTGGTCTTGACCACAACCCACTACAGTAGAACCAGGCTGCCTGTGATCTCCACCTCACTTCCCTTCATGCAATCAATGGCTGGGTTGGTTTTGGTTTTTTTCATCAGACACATCATGCCATTGGCAAATATTCAACTCATGGTTGAAGACTCCAGCTCTTTCATATGAACAAATACTGTCTAGATAATCGCTACCCTCCTGAGTAGCTGATTTTCTTTTTTTACCCTAAAAATAGAATTCAGCAATTATTTCTGATACATTTTTTCTTATTGAGTTAGACAAGACACCCCAGACTGTCTGGAATTTTGAATTCTGATTTAGTTCTCTAACTATACTTTCCAGGTCTGTGTCACTTGTAGGTTTAGTAAAAATGCTATTTCACCTATTGATGCCAAAATAAAGCAAACTTTTCTGACAATATTGAAAGTGTAGGTTGGTACATGATGCAGAATGACTTCTAAATTAGCTTGAGCAATTTATAGACAGATTTTTCAATTCTCCTCAACCCACCTGCATGACATATAATACACAGCACACGAAGGAAAAGAAGTCTCTTTTTTTTTTTGTGGGACCCTCGCCGGCGGCTGGGGTACGAACCGGCGCTGCAGAGGCTGAGGTCAGCCTTGCACCCCAGCGCTCAACCGCTGCGCCACCAGAGGAGGTCCAGGAAAAGAAGTCTCTTTAAAGTGGGTACATTACAAGGAAGAAAATGAAAAATGTACTTCCCTTCTCATCCTTGGACTCAGGACTGGACAATCTGATGGTCTGATCTAGTTATCATTCCTTGGGAGTAGATTTGTTACAGGGCAGGTAACAGATTGAGGTTAATGATCCCTTTATAGCTGCTCCTAGATCATGGCTCACCCAGCTTCCCTGTCCAGGAAGATCAGAGGCAAAAGATTGGCATGAAGGCATCATTTAAACAGAATGGTTGTCAAATGCAGGATCCCTAATCTGAGTAACACTCAGCCCTTTACTGGTTCTTTATCTTCCTGCCAGTGACCTTAGCTTTCTCCTTTTTTTCTTTACCTCCACAGGCTCAGTACCAGCAAGAAAAGAAGTCTTTCCCTTGTTGACTTATTTCCTTGTATTTAGACCTTGCCAGAGGAATTGAAACTTAAGTTTCATGAACTCAGTCTTAGGAAAACAAGACTTACAACAAAATTAAGGAATAGAAACAATTCTATGGCCAAGGCATGTTGACCTACATAATGTTTGCTGTTACAGCTGACATGAAAACATACTCTGAATCTGAACATGTTCTGTCATATTTATGACTTTTGCAGTTGTCCTTTCAAAGGGAGATAATCACCACCAGTTTCCAGGAAATTCCCTTGCAAGGGCTCTATGGGCTCCTTTTCTTCATAATCTAAGATCAGACCATCTCAAGTGGAACTTTAAGAAATATTCTATCCAGTTATCAGAGTGAGAGTCAGAGTGAGTGAGCATAAGGTTGTTTCCTAGACATCAGCTCAGGAAGTATGCCAAGACCCAGGTAAATTGTCTCTAGATTGTTCAACATCAGACTTTGGCTTTATTTGCTGGCCTTAGAGTCATCTATACACCAGGATTCTATATCCTAACCCTCAAAGTCTATCATCACATAACAGCAGTTTTTGGTTTGGGCACTTGAATGTTGATTGCTACAACCTTCTGATAAGCTATGTTACGCATTAGGTACTTACAAATGCATATGGAAGGAAAAAATTTGTGCAGGGAGAGAAGGAAGAATGGAAGGAGAGGAGGTGAGGGAGGAGAGAGGGAAAGAAGGGGAGTGGAGGGGGGAATTGGGGCATTTGCTCAAGGATGCCATGTGATTAGCCCTTGAGAACTAGGAAACAGCATTTGTTCTGAGAATTAATCTATACAATAATCCATAATGGAGCAGATCAGAATATGCAAAGTCATCTTAAAGCAACAGCATGGATTCTTAGTCAAATAAGACTTTTCTATCAGTGGTTTCTCAAACTAACTGATGGTCACTTGGGATCCCACAGAACATTCAGATTGCTAATCACTTCCACAGACCCAATGAATTAGAATTTCTAACAAAAAAAAAAAAAGCCTGTATTTCTTTGTAAATCCTTCGGGTGATTTTATGGGATTCAGCCCCACCTTGGCTTAAGGGGAGACTTTGTTAACATATGAGGGTTGGTCAGCAAAGGGAAGGTGGGCAAAAAGGCACACAGTCCCCTCTGACTCATGCAAGCAGGATTCGGGAGTTGGGTCCACTACTATGGTGCCAGAAACATCTAGACCATCTGGAGAATGGATTCCTATTGAGGAGATAGGAGCCCAGATGAACAGAGCCTGAAGTTATTAAATATTGAATCATCTAACTCCCTGTCAATGTTCCTTGCTCTCTGAGCAAACTTCTGATGATCTCTCTTCCCTTGCAAGTGGCCCATAGGGAGAAAGGGGCAGATGGGGCCAAATGTTTCCCATTGTAAATTAATAAAGTGGCCTTCTGGTTATATATCAGTCTCTTGTGAGTTACCATGAGTCAGCATCCCTGAGTCTGATCAACTCAGAGACTCTGCCAAGATTGAGCTCCTGATGCTGCAAAGCTGGGGGCCTGATCCTGAACTTACCCCAGTGAATTCATCAGAGTAGAAGTGTCCCATTCAAGCTTCCTTCCCATTCAGGAAGGCTGCCAGTTGACCTCTTCTAGGGAACACTGATGAGAAGGAACCCATTTCTCAGGAAAAGTCATGATGGAAGACTTTCTTGGAACTGTATGTGCCTTACTGGCTGCATGAACTGAGAAGGGGTAAAGTTCTTATAATAAGAATAGTTATTTACGATGCTCTGTCTGTTCTCAAGTGCTTTCATATATCTTAGCTCATTTGACATAACAATCCTGGGAGATAAGTCAGGCATTTATTGTTGCTGTTGTTATTTCAGAGATGAAGAATCTGAGTACACGGCCACTTACCTTGCATCCAAAGTAAATGTCACAGTGAAGACTAGATGTCAGATCTTTTGATTCTTCTATGTTATTCTTCTGTTATTCTATGTCCTTCTCATTTAGTAATGAAAATACCCTGAACAAACTCCTGATATGGGACAGAGTGGGAGCTGGGTGAGGGACACAGATTTGCAAGGGCAAATAGATAACAGAGCAGAAATATCCCATCAGTGGTGATATGAAAGTATATCACAGTTTTTCTTAGCTAAGAGAACTGAGAAGTGATTAGATTTAATTGGACAGATTATTGGGCTAAGTGCTTCCAAGAGCTTAGGAAACAGCATTTTTAACATGTATCTTGGTGTAAAGAGCAACCCCCAAATCTTTTTTCCTTCTTTAATGACAGCTTGAGAGTACTATATACACCCAGGATATTTAAAGAGAGTTGGGGAAAGGGAGAGTAAAGTAGTTGAGAAACTATGATTAAGATTCTGGCAGTCAAGAACAGTTTGGAAATGTGGACTTGATGGCATCTCATCAGGGATAGATATCTGTGCAAAATTCTTCTGACGGAAATTGAAAACGATGCAGCTTCCTCAAGTTTCCTGTCGCTGTATTTTATCTTAGGTCTTTAAGTTCTCGATGACTGCACCAGTGACAGTTCCCAAAATAAATTCTGTTTTCAAATTTTTACAATTGCGTGAAAACAAAATCTAGATCCCAGAAGCCCAGGAATTATAACATGAAAGGGACAAGTCCCTGGACTCCTCTTCCTCCTTCTTTGACTTCAGCATGACCCACAGCTGGCATAGGGGCTCCTGTCAGGCATTAACCTACAGACACTGCTCCACGACTTGCATGTTTAGCTAATTGGCTGATCCAGTTTTCTCTTTACAAATCTTTATGTTCTCATGCAAGCGCTCTGGGGTGGCAAGGGGAAAGAGAGCTGCCTGTTCCCCACCCAATGGTTCATGTCTGGTTGGATCAGCCTCCCACCTCTGGCTGATTCATCAGGCTCAGTCTATTCAAACAGATGGGACTTCTATTTAGGTATTTTAATAGCATGTATTTAAGATACCCTATTGAGAATCTCATCTCACAGAGGTTTGAAGTGTTGATGTACTGAAACCAGGCTCGCTAGGCAAGTAACTTTTTCCCCAACCAGGTAATTTGAACAAGTATTTAACTAAAGGACTATTGTGTACCATTGCGGGCCCAGCATTGAGTTAAAACAGCCAGAAAAGAAGAATGCTTGACAGCCAAGCCCTCAGAAGCTTCATTCTCTGGGGAGAAATAGTGCATGGATGGATGTCTTTATAATTTTACAAATATCTTTGATTGCTTTGTGCGATGGGCCTGCTTTGGGCAGTAGGGCATTGGCCACACCTCTTATATCAAACCTACATCATACAATTCAAGGGAAAATGACTACTGTGTCTCATGAGAGAAATGAAATAAAAGATCTAAAATTTATTGAGCATCTTGAGTGTTTTAAATGCTCAATACACCATGTTCTTGATACCACGCTGCTGTTTGTTATTGCTCTTACTCTAACTTTAAATGATATCTGCTTCCCCTCTCTGCTATACTTACCTGATTTTGATCTTTTTTTTCTGCCCTTGTCCAAATGCTTTTCATTCCCAACCTTCAGGCAATAATAAGACTCCTTTATGCATTTTGGAATGTCAGTTTAGTACCTTGTATCTTTCACTGTCTCGTATTGGTCTATTATATTTCGGACTTGAGATAGTCATTAATATAGTAAGATCTTTATGGGTAAAGCTCAATTTACATTTGAGCTTTTAAATGTCAATACAATTAAGTATATTGACCATTTAATCAGTATTTGCCAAGCACCTACTTTGCACCAAATCAACACTGTGGGGAAAGCATATATAAGAAAAGATTCCTGCTCTCAAGGAACTTATACACATTTGCTATCTGAAATGGAATCAAAACCTCTCTAGAAAACACTTAGCGTAATGTCATACATGTTAAGTATTCTATAAATAGATGCTATCATTAGGTATTTTTCTTGAGACTGGATAGAATGGAAATAGAGATAAGAACTGAAAGAAAGTTGTTGCTTTTGGAGAAAATCCAACTCAAAGGCTTAAACTGTAGTGGAGATCTATAGGTTTTTCTAACTGAAACATTTCAGCAGTAGGGCAATGATTGCTTATGATTCAATCAGGCCATTGGCTTCATTTCTATGTTATTCTCCTGCATTGGCTTTATTCTCAGGTTGGTAGCAAGATGACTGTGTAATTCCAGGCTTCACATTTAACATAACATCCAAAGGAAGAGTCCATTCCTACTGATGATTCTCTTAAAAATTAAGGAAATGTCTTTCCTCCAAGCCTTTGCAAATCTTTCCTCACTTCAGTGTACCAATAGAATCACAAGCCCTTTCCTCAATTTCTTGACCAAGGAATGCCACAGACTGCTTGAGTTAGAGAAGGTTCTTGGTCCAGGCACTGGGTAAAGGGGAAGATAACACTATTAGTTAAGATGACCTGCTCATACTGCAATAACAGCCAACCTCCAAATCTGAGTGGCTTGATTCAGCAAAAATTATTTCTTGTTCTCACTACATGGCAGTGTAAGTCGGGAAGGAGAGCACAATTGTTGTGACCCTGGGACTCACTCTGATGGAAGCTTCATCTTGTGTTTTTTTAAAAAGATTTATCTATATATGCATACAAGACCTGGAGTACAGGCCAGAAGTGCAAGGGGGAGGGGTGAGAGGATTCACCAGAGACAGAGTGGGGAGAACAGGCAGGTCTACTGATATACTGTTGAGGGGCGCGGCAGGCAAGTCAGGTTTGCTGTGCCATGTGGGCCACCTCCCTGGCTGGGGATTGAACTCATGCTGTAGTGGCTGCAGGTTGCTTCCTAGTGCTGACGCTTAACCTCTTGTGCCACCAGGGGGGCCCCAGAAGCTTCATCTTGACCCAGCTTTTAAGCAATCAGTGCAGCAGGGGGGAAGGGACCTGATGAATTATACACTGGCTTTTAAAAAAGCATCCATCTAGAAATTACATTATCACTTCTCACACTTGGCAAGTCACATGGTCACACCTAACTTCAAGCTAGGAAATGTAATCATATCACATGTCTAGAAGTAGACTATTTGTGAATAGCCCAAATACTACTACAATTTATCCGTGACTCAATTAGGACTAACTATATAGATGTCTACAGAGTTAAGTTCTCCTAAAGTATATGTACATCCTTGGAAAGAGTATTCCATAGCAAAAATCAGGTACTATAAGGAAGGGATAATGAATAGGCAACAAATAATGCTTATTACAGAAGATCTATGAGGGCAAACTGATCACAGACATCAAAGAAATGGCAAAAGCATGAACATGAACAATTGGCAAAGGTTGAGGGAAGCAACCACTGTAGGTTGTAGATTGCAAGCAATGTTAACAATCTAGATATCTGTGTAATAGAAAAGGTCCAGATGAAAATAGGCAGCAGGCCAGTAGTGCATGAGCAGTGTCTTTGTGCTGTTACTCCCCAATCTGGGCTTGGGAGCATAAGGAAAGCAGATCAGGGTGATATGTAGGAATGATCAATGATTTGAGGGCTTTGTGGAAGGCCTTGGATGTTAAAGAGGTTGAAGAGTTGAAGTCAAGGAATTCTCAAGTAGGCAGTGGGGCCAAAGTGATGACATAACCTAGAGCCAGTTACACTCTTAAATTAGGTAAAAGCCTTGAGAAGTAACCTATGACAGTAACAAAGGCATGTGGCAACAGCTACAGAGAGGTAAAATGGAATCCAGATGATGGAAAATGGAAGACAACCAATCTGAAAGAGATACTGAAACAGAGATGTGGCCTTCTGTCCCACTGGGCCTACAGGTATTAGAGAATAGAGGTCTCTATGGGAGAGGAGAGTGTGAGTTTACATTAGAGTCATGTTTCTACCCAGGGGACACAACACAATATAAAAGAAAGAACTCTTTCACATTTGCAACCAAGAGACTTGGTTTTCAGTCCCAGCAGTGACTATAAATATATTGGCAAAGCATCATAAACTTCTTTCAACTTGTCTCCTTAACTGAAGTGGTGCTCGTCAGAGCGTTTAATGAAAGTTTAGGTGAAAAAAAAATCTTCTCAGAGGACTTAGCCAGTGCACTTTGAGGGGTGGGAAGGTGGTGTAATGATAGAGGTGCTATCAGAGATCTGTCTTTCAAAACATAATGAGGATATATTTAAAAATTTGCAATAACCAATGCAGTCTTTGAGTCATAGTAGTTTAGGAGGACAAAGCAAACACTGTCACAGAATTTCAGTTAATGCTCTGCTTGGTATTTTTTTTCCACTTGGGAGAGGGGGAGAGGATATAGATGGTGTCAATCTTGAAGGAGTTAGACTAATGCAGATGTGAGCAGAGATACTCATAGCATTGCCATAATTTTATAGCTTAATGAGTGGCAGTAGAAAAGAGCAGCAAAGAAATTATCACTAAATTTACTAGAAGTTATAGCCTGTCAGAGATGTTATAAATGACTGACATACACAGCGTGGTAGGTCCTCTCCACCTACCCACTAAACATAAAGACCCACCCTGTCTTGCCTTTTTTCTACCCTCCTACACAGGTATTATACCTGCATATAGGCATGTAACAGCAGGGAAGGATTCTCTGGGAACATTGTGAGAATTCTTTATACTTCCTAGTTAGGTCACTACCCTGAAATGAAAAGCTGCCAGCCTCCTGTCTTAAAGCTGATGGAACAGGGCTGATTAACCTGACTTCATACTGAGCAAATACATGTGCAAAGCACTTTTGTTCTGAATCCATCTTCTGAATCCTAATAATTGCTATCACCACTACCCTGGATATTGGTACACTTCCAAGGATGTTCAGAGAGAAGGGTCTCACATCATGCTTCACTGAATGAAGTTATTTGCACACTTCTGGCCTTGGACTTAATGGTTTGACAGTGACAGAGACCTGGAGCACAGAGATCACAATTTAGGTTAGGGCTCTGGAAGATGGAGATGAGCCTATGCTAGAACTTAGAATCTGAAGCTCAGGAATGGAGTTAGAGGGGAACTCAGAGAAGCTAATTCCTTCAGGAAAGAAAATTCAGGACTCTTAAATTCTTACCTCATTCTTACCTTGAATTCTTAACGGGAAAGGTCCTCTTCACAACCCCTAGAGTTATGGTATTCTCTGTTGACTTTCACATCCAAAACAAGTATCTTGGTTACAAGGCCCTGTCTACTTCCCACTGAATGACAGTAATTACTATACAGTGTTGGGAAAGATATTACTTTAAAAAGAAATAACATAATCAAAAGAATAGTAATAAAATAACCAAAACACAAAAAAGTCCATCAACAGCTGAATGGATAAACAAATTGTGTATATAATAACACAACTGAATTAGTCATAAAAATCAAAAAAAGTCTTGATACATTCCACACATGGATAAACTTTGAAAATATCTCTTCTGGAGACAGAAAGAAAACTGGTGGCTGCCAAGGTCTGGGAAAGGGCCTACTTAATGGGTACTGGATTTTCTCTCGGGGTGATGAAAATGTTTTAACTGGATAGAGAGGGTAGGTGTACAATATTGTGAATGCACTAAATGTACTAAATACCACCGAATTGTTCACTTAAAACTGGTTATTTTGTGGCATGTAAATTTCACAATTAAAAAGTCCAAAAACAAAAAAACAAAAAAGGGAGGACACTGACTTAGCTAGTGTATGAATTTATCCCACTAAAATGCTACTTCTTTCTAGATGAAAGTGAGTCAGTTTTTATGACCATGAAGCAACAAACATTTGCCAAGATAAAAGAAATGGCTGAGGATAAAGATAAAAGAAATCTGGGTCTTTGATATCGTGAAGGCAGTCACAGTACCAACAATTTTATTATGAGACAAACAAAACTTCTTGCTGAAGAAATTAGCACAATCTTTGTCCTTTACAATTTTTCTCTTTAAAGAATGACGTTAACATGGACTAAGAGAACAAATTCACATGCAAGCCTTGGGTTAGATGTGTGTGTTAGATGTACTTTTGGTTAGGTGGTTTCATCAGTTGCTGGAAAAATGCCCTTTGCTACGAAGATCAGCACTCACCATCTGTAAGTATTCCAAACAGGAAAATAATTAATATAAAATAGCATCATAAACATTAAGTACACATGTAATAGAAACTAAGAATTACTATCAAAAGATACAAGGGCCACAGTATTTGTGACCTGAAGAAACTGCCACATTGTTTATTCATTTTATATATATATTTTTTATAGTAAAGCTTTTTTTAAAAAGATTTATTTATTTATGCATACAAGAGGTGGGGTACAAGCCAGAGGTGTGGGGGGTAAAAGGAATCACCAGAGACAGAGTGGGGAACAGAACTGGCAAAATGACCAAAGCACATTGCTGAAGGGAGCAGCAGGCGAGTCAGGAGAGGTCTGCTGCGCCATGTGGGTTGCTCCCTGGCCTGCTGAGGGATCGAACTCGTGCTGCAGAGGCTGCGGACAGCTTCATAAGTTGCGTCTTAAGCCCTTGCGCCACCAGGGAGGCCCCATTTTATATATATTGATGTTTACTTACTATGTGCCAAGGAGTGAGCCAGGAATATGAACCAGAATACAACTACACTGAAGAAGAAAGATCAATTCTCTGCCCTCATAGAGCTTACATTCTAGTGAGCAGGAGATACAGAAAATAAACACATGAGCAGTTTCACATATACTATATATTAATATAACACATACTGAGCAACATATTGGGCTTCCAACTCTCCTGATTCAGCACTGGCCTTAGCTCCTCCATCTCCAGAATGGCTTTGCAGGGTGCTTGGGTTCCTCAGTCACCTAGGAGTCAGCAGTACTTTCAACATCACACCATTGATCTCAGTAGTTGACAAATTATCAGTTCTAACGCTAACATTATCCCTACATTTGCCTCTTCAGGAAAACAAAAGCAAGCAAAGAAGCACAAAATACCTCACCCAGCTCACTCCCATTCCCAAAAGGGGAAAAATTAAACATAAGCAAAATCCATTATTGTTCCCAAGAACTGTGAGCCTACAAACAAAACAAAGCCTACCTTTCTGGTAGAGAAGAGGAGTGTAAGGTACAGCATTCAAAAACTTGTATATGAGAAAAAATGCAAATAATCACAAAGTATAATACATGTAACTCCAGCACCTAAAGAAAAGATGCTGTCCAACAGAAATATAATGCAAGCAACATATATGCTGTTTTAAATTAATAGCCACATAAAAAGCAGTAAAAACAAACAGGTGATTTGTTTTAAATAGTGTATTTCTTCTAATCCAATATACCTATAGCATTATCTTTTCAACACAAAATCAGTATAAAAAATTAGATATTTTACATTTTTTATTCCCATACCAAGTCTTCATAATTTGCTGTGTGTTTATATTTATAGCATCTCTCAATCTGGAGTAGATAACATTTCAAGCACGCAATAGCAACAGGAGTGGCGCCTCATTGGACAGTGCAGCCCTAAATAAAGTATTCACTAAATACTTTTTTCCCACAAACATTAAAGCTAATGGCTTCCCAGAATTGAATCTTCTAGGTCTCACTGGCTGCAGCCAAGGAGACACAGCCCTAGGTACAAGGGACTATACAAGTGAACATAATTAACTGATTGAGAGAATATTTATTTTCGCAATTCAGGCAGGAACAATAATCAGCCTTGGTGGAAAAAGACTCTGTTCTCCAACTGCCAATACATCTTTCCATCTATCATTCAACATGTATTGCAAACCTACTATGTGCCAGAATTAATTTTATATGCTAATAGCCTGCCCTCGGGGAGCTTAGTTTTGGGTAGGAAAGACTGACATAGTTAAATAAGAAATAAAGAAGTTCATTTCAAATAGGAATTTTTCTATTTAAAAAAAAAAAGTAGGGCCTTCCCTGGTGGCACAGCAGTTGAGCGCTGGGCTGCGAGGCTGCCCGCAGCCTCCGCAGTGCCGGTTCGTTCCCGGGCCACCGGCGAGGGTCCCACAAAGAAAAAAAAAGTAACCATGAATAGAGAGGTAACTACTTTGGATAGGGCTTCTTTGAGAAAGTGTCATTTGAGCTGAAAATAAAGTAACAAGAGTGGGGAGAGTCTTTTACCAGAGAATACAGTTTCAGCAAAAACCTAAGGTAAGAAAAACCACTTACTTGCCACACAGAGAGAATGGCAAAGTAGTTAGAGTAGTTAGGAGCAGTTAACAAGGACAATAGTAGATGTGGTCATAAAAGTACTTAGGGGCCAGATCACTTAGGGTCTACAAAAAGGTGTACGGAGTTTAGATATTATTCTAAGGAACAAAGAATAAGGGAGTGGTGTATGTGTGTGACATCACCTGATTTACATTTTTAAAAATACTGTATTTGTGGGGAATGGTCAAAATCCCGTATGGGTGGGGGTGTATGAGATGGTTAAGAGTAGATGTAGAAAACCAGTAAGGAGGCTGCTGCCCCAGCCAAGGTGAGAGTTGATGTGGTTTGGATTAGGTTGGTAGTGGTGGAAGTAATGGGGTCAGATTTAGAATACATTTTCCATTTATCAGCAAATTCTGTCATCTCTATCTTCAAAATTAGATTTTACAAATTAGAGTATATTTTAAGTCTGACAGAACTTGATGAATGAGATGTTCAATGAAAAAAAAGAAAAGATGACCAACTATAGACTTGTAGGTGAAATGGTGGTGCCATTTACTGAGTTGGAGAGCTGAAATAAGAGCAAAACCTTCCTCTTCTATTTCCAATTGTGATAAATAGAATCACTCTCCTATCAGAAACCCACACTTCTGCAAGGTATTGTCCTATCCAGTCACCAAATCCATTAATTCTACCTCCCTAAAGCTTCTCAAATCTGTCCTCTCCTTTCCATCTTCCACTGATTTAAAATGGGTCTTCAGATCGAATTACTCATAAGTGTACTGAAATGGCTTTAATAATCTCCAGCATCTACACTACAAATTGTCCCCATATTTAAAATTCAGGGATCTTTTTGAACAGTAATATCTGTCAAAGTTTAACACAGACATGCATTTTGGTTAGCTATTACTCTTTCATGATCTATCCCACAGAAATAGAAATACTCAAGAAAATAAAATGTGAAGGTAGTTCATTACAGCACTTTAATAGTGAAAACTGGAAACTTATTACATAAACGATCATAAAATTATGTTATAAAATTCTAACTAGTCTTTATTTCTAAAAATGAAGCAGATCTAAATTTACTGATAATGAAAGACCTCCAAGATACTTAAAAATCAAGTAGCAATGTGTGTATGATTACATTAACTTAAAAAGCAATGCAGTATATATCTGTAGGTATGCTGCTTCTAAAGGTCTATAAAAAGTCTATAAAAAGACTAACGGTCTATAAAAAGTCTATTGATAATGTTTACTTTGGGGTGGTAGTGAGATGTGGTGGACTGGGTGGAGAGTTTTCTTGTTATCTATTTTTTTCTACTGGATGGATTTTTAAATAACCAACGCCTAGACACAGCAACAATAACAAAAACTGCACAACCACCATGTCTGCCTTAAAATAATTCAATGCACTTTAGGACCTGGGACCAGAATTCTACCAGACTCATTTCTCAGACTTATTTATACTAGGTAAGTGTGTCATGGGAAACGTGCATTGACTTTTGAAACGGGGTCGTGTACTAGGACTGCACGCCTCACAAATGAAAACAGGAAAGGTAGCCACTAGAACTCAGAAGGATTTGAAGTTGTTTTTAAAGAGAAGCTAAGGTATACATTCCTTCCCTTCAGGGCACACTAGAATTAGTTCATTCTTTTAGTTCTGCAAAGGAAGAGGTGGAAATTTCACAATTTTTTTCACTTCCCAATGCACTTGGCTTCACTTGTTTACCTATACTTGCCTTGTTCAGTTTATTTTCCTTCTTTTATAACATAAAGTCAACAGGATAGTAAATTTACCATAGTGCCAGTTTCTTCTGAAAAATCTTCACTTCCCAAGAGATTTTTTTAATATATATACTTAAAAACCAAGGATAGTAGCCCACCTCTGCTAGAAACAACATATGTGAAATAACTTTGTTGGGAACAAATATAAGGTGGAATTATACCAATTTCTAAATTCTAAAAATTGTCATACTTGTTTTGATTGACATTTCTTAGTTACTTTATTTAAACTCCAGAATAAAGAGCACCAAAAAGTACATATGTAAGTCTTTCTATTGTGGTCCTGGCTGGGAATCAAGCTATAGAGCCAACTGGTAGAAAAGAAAATGAACTGTTCTTCCCAATCTTGTTCTTATTCAGTGTCCAACTCTCTCAAAACAATACCAAAAGAGTTATGAAAAATTCAATTATTTCTTCCTCTACATTATTAGAAATGAGGTACCTTATAAAACACAATCAGTCATTGCTATACTTTGTTTTACTACATTCTAAATCCTAAACAAGGCACCTACACTACTCATTCAATTAAAATATTCTTCACAGGATTTCATTGGCTGTAGCATATCAGAAGATTCTGATTTTTGTGGGTTTTTTTTTTAGTTTGACCTCATTTTAAATCTATTATCTACCATATACCTCTGTAAAATATTAGAGCAGAAAGGAATCATTGGTGCTACCAGCAAAAGTCTGATTATGGACAGCTGAGAAATGGACCCAGAGAGATTATACAGATTAATAGTGTTATAGTACAAGTGTAGAGTTGGCTAAAGCTGAGACGAGAACCTTGTCTTCTCCTGAAATTTCAGGCTAAACCAAATTGGTTATTTTCTTTTAATCATTTCAATTTACTATATCTTATGGTGTTTTGGTAAAAGGGGGCCTTGAAGAATAAGGCTTCAACTTTAAGAGCAGATACAAATAAAACAATTTCTTACCAGATACAAGGTTATGGGTCACCAACTTAGGGCCAGGGTGGTTTATTCATCATCTTCTGGCAAAGTAAAATGGGTAATGTTTTTAAATGTAGTGGGAAGAGAAAAAAGTTTCTTGTTAATCCTCCTAGAGGTGACAGATGGTTCCTTGGTTAGGAAAACATCTTGATAGATCTCTTTGGATATAATATGAGTATTCAAGGCACTATTTCCAATAGGAATAAAATAAAGAACCAAGTATTTTTTTCTAATACAACTTTCCAAGGACTTTGGAAGGAAAGGGGTGAGGAAGAGAAGGAAAACGGAAGCTGAAGCTTTAGAAAGATTTGGAGGAAGGATTCTAACTGGAAGAGTGGCAGAAACTGTAAGAACAAGGGTGCAGCAGCTCTTTCTGCCTGCTTGTATCTGTGCAAACATCTTATTCTCCCTTCCTTTCTTCTAATAAACCTAACTTTTTTGGATATAACTAAAAAGAAAACAAACAAAAACAAGGGTGCACACCATCGATTCTTCTATTCCATGACTACAGTGTTGACACTAGTCCCTCTTGTTGCCTGTCCCCCACTCCCCATTACCCTAAAACCTCAGTGAAGCTCTGCTACAGACTTACGTTGATGGTTCTGTGGAAGTGGGTAGTGGGGAGTAGAGGTAGAGAAACCAGGAAGTAGGGAGACAAAACAGGAGAACATAAACCACCAACCCCGTTGTCCCCTCAAAAGAAATAATAAGTATTGCATGACATTAGTATAAAAAAAGTTCAATTTAAATTTTAAAGGACAGTGGAAAGGTCAGGACATCTGGGCAGCTGATAATTGAGTTATACTACAAGAGTCAACCTTCACTCAGAGAAAATGAGTTCCTGGCCATCCCTTATTACAGAAGGTGTGACAACTCTTGCTGTGGTGAGGTCAACAGATACTGTGACTACATGTATCAAGAGATCTTGTGTGTGAGCCTGCTCTTACTAGATGCTGGCTAACTGGCAGGAACCTCATTTTGGGTTATTCTGTCACTGACTGGTCTTTCTCTCATCAGATAATTATCCCACTCAAAAGAGAGAAACCACCAGATCATGACATTTCAAACTATCACATCATTAGGTAAGTTATTGAGATAAAGGAGTAATATCCAAAATTCTACATATTAAATCATATTTTTAGATTAATTTTGAATATGAATTCAGAGTTGTTTCTCTAGATGAAAAATGTTTCAAAGAGAAACACATACTGAAGAACAGTTAAAGATTGAGGTGGTAGGATGGACACTTAAGACTGGAGAGAGAAATCTGTTTCAGTATTGCTGCAAGACTACAAGAGGGTGACAAAAGAAATACACAACTAGGCTATATGACTAAGAAACTGGTAGATAATGGCAAGCAATAGAATAGTTGTTTTAGAAAATAAAACATGCAAATTAGATTCAAGAAAAAACTGAGAAATATTTACTCATCGGAATAAAGAGCTAACAGCTCGCCTACAATCATGTTTTAAAACTTAACATCTGATTAATATTTTATTTTATTAAATGAACTTCTACAACTATGGAAGTCTAACAAACTGTTTAAAAGTTGACTAGCCCCTTATGTACAAGGTACATACATAAAAGTCATTCTTAAAACTATGTATTGTCATAAAAAAGTTTAGACCACACACAATGGTATCTATTACTTGAAACATGACTAATAAAAAAGTCTGAGACATTTTTTTAATGGGAAGAGTATTCATTCTACTTATGCTCCAAGATATCACAGAGCTAGAAATTAACAAGTTCCAGTCAGCATAATATAGATTTTCATGGTGGATGGAAAGTAGATTTTTGGTGGTGATTATAATAAAGCATATGCAGATGTCAAATTATAATGCTATACACCTGAAACTGTACAGGTGTATGGGAAAGAAGTATTTCTAAAATATACATATATATATATATTTACTTTCAGATGGAAAAAATAAGTTTATTGTCAATATTCAGTCATTAATACAAACTCACTGAACATTATTTCATACAAGGCAGAGGTACTCTAAAATCTATCTTCACTCACATACAAAATGATAAATACTTAAAAAATTACATTACAAGGGAAAATATTACAAAAACACATTGTTATAGATAGTTTCTTGTATGGAAATTCTTTATTTTTAAAGTTCTGCCTTAAGGAATAGACTACGCTACATATCAAAATCAAAAGTAATGTTCCTTGAGGTTGCAATGTTCAACAAACCCTGGATGGAGTCTAAAAGATAGGAATCAAGAAACAAAAGAGGCCTTTAATAGTTTTGAGGGTGGCAGGAAGAACGGAGCAACCAAATGTTGTTATATGCTCTTTTCTGCTGAAATGGCCTCATTAAATAATTTATGGCAATGACAAGAGGTCTGTAAAAGAAGAAAATGGGGGACGAGTCTCAATTTCCAAATCAGCACAAACTCAAAAGGCATTGTTCCTAACGTTCTCCACTCCTCAACTTTTACATGGACTCCTTGTCTTATGTCTACTTTTCTAATTTCTTCATACAGATTTATCAAACAATTTTCTGGTTTTTTAGCATCCAAAATCCAAATCAAAAAGGCATTAAACACAAACACTCCCAATAAGAACTTCCTTATTGATTCCACTTTCAAATGTGAGGCAGTATGAAGTTTTCAAATTTCTGCCCTACCCCCGCTCAATGATTTGTCTATCGGCAAGCTGCTTCGGTTGAAAACAATGTTCAGAATGCTTGCTCAGAATTACTGCAACCCATCAAGGTGGGCTTTTGCATGCAGACATTTTAAAAAGAAGATAAAGGAAAAAGATTAGGTAGGGAAATATAGTAAAAAAAGTACTATAATACTAGTAGAGAAAGAGTGATTATAGCAACCTACCTTGCTGGGAAGTTTCTGGTATAAAAATGAAACTTTCTCTCCCATTATTCTTTGCGCAAATTAACAGTCACTTTACATCAAGAAGGGCAGAAAGCCACTTAAACACTTCTCTTCAAAGGTAGGGAATTTCTTTTTGAAATGAGTATTAGAGAAAGAAGGAAAAATCAGGGATAGCTCACTCAAAGAGGTCCTGAAACACGCGTTGTCCCATTGCTATGTATGCTTCCTTTTCCTCTGGTGTCATCTGGGCCACCAGCTCTGGCCGTTGGCTCACTTCACTGTAGGAGAAGGAACGGCCAGCCACCATGACAATAGGGTCATCTGCTACTTCTTCAAATTCATCATCCTCCTCATCTTCTTCCCGATGGTGCACAGCCACAGCTGCTGGTCGGGGTGGTGTGTCATCATCTGACTCACTGGTCTCACTTTCCGAGTCACTGCCATTAGCAGCAGTCACAGGAGCTGCCGCCCCCACTGAGCCTGCTGTGGCAGAGGGGGTCTTCTTCTCATGAATGAGCAGTGCTCGCATGACCTCCTCATTATCATCCGGCCCTGCACGGCCTTCCTCACGCTCCTGAAATGAATCTATATCTAGGCCACCTGGAAGGGAAAAACCAGTAAGTCAATAACCTCAAATATAAAAGGCATTCCTGATAACTAATAAAACTTATTTTTAACATATTTAGATATAAATTAAGATAATATAAGAAACACTTCACTGGTTCCATTTTTGCACTACTGTCCATAGCCTATTCCAAATGAACCTTACAAACTGGAATTTAAGTAACATAGTGGTTGGGTAGTTACGTTTTAAGAGTCATATAGCCTGGATTTGAATCCTGGTTCTTCACATGGAAAGTATACCAATTTGGGAAATTAACTTAGTCTCTAAACTTCGGTAGCTTTTTCTGTAAAAGGGAGTGATAAAACCACGTATTTTCTAGGGCTCTGGATAAGGACCTATGAAATAATATCTATGAAGGACCAAATATAGTAGGTGGTATAAAAGGAAATCAAAACATGGCTTCTCTTGACTCAGACTAAATATCAAAGGCCCTACAATGACCTCTAGGTATCCACACAGCTAAGTCCCTTTTGTCTTTCATATGTCTTTTCCCAAACGTCACCTTCTTTTAATTCACCATCACTCTTACATTCCCAATGCTTTTTTTTTTTTGCCATTGAACTTATTTTCGAATGTAATAACTGATTCATACTAAAGTACTGAAATATCCAAAGGGGGAAAGGGTTGGTGAAGGAGTAAGAACCAAGAAGGAAGGAAGCACAATGGACTATGGTGATAAGACTATGGGGAATTTGTGGTGGGTACCCTATATTGGTGATGAAGGTTATCCTAATATTACCACAATTTAAAAATAAACAAATGACTTATGCCTATTGCCTTTTTGTCACCCCTTTCCCAGGAAGTAGAGTCTCCACAATAGATATTTATCTTTTATTCTGTGATCTTTGCCATGCACCCAGAATAGTACTAATTACTTGCTAGGCATTGAAAAAACATTCGCTGAATGATTGAATATATGACAGTTTTGTTTTCCTGGAGCAAACCAAGAAACTTTTTATAAAAGGAAACAGAGTATCAGAAATGAAATTTTTCTTACTACATACCTCCTATCATTTTTTAAAAAAAGGATTTATTTATGCATACAAGAGCTGGGGTACAGGCCAGAGATGCAGGGGTAAGAGGACTCACCAGAGACAGAGTGGGGAACAGAACAAGCAGATCTACTGAAATACACTGCTGAGGGGAGAAGCAGGAGAGAGAGGAGAGGTCTGCTGAGCCACGTGGGTAGCTCCCTAGCTGGCCAGGGATCGAACTCGTGCTGCAGAGGCTGCAAATAGCTTCACAGTGCTGTGCTTAACCCCTTGAGCCACCAGGGAGGTCCCCTCCTATCATTTTTTGTACACATCTTGCCTGATACGTAACAGATGAAAAACTTAAGAAAAACATTTGTAATCTATATTCTGAAAGTAATACCAAACACACTACCATTTAAAATCTGTAACAGGGGCCTCCCCGGTGGCGCTGCGGTTGAGCGCTGGGTTGCGAAGCTGCCCACGGCCTCTGCGGTGCCGGTTCGATCCCCGGCTGCTACCCGGCCACCGGAGGAGGGTCCCGCATGGCGCGCAGACCTCTCCTGCCGCCCGCTGCTCCCCTCAGCAGTGTACTTCGCTCCTTCTGCCTGCTCTGCTCCCCGCTCTGGCTCTGGTGAATTCTCTCACCCTCCCGCGCTTCTGGCTGTACCCAGTGCATGTATAAACCAAACAAACAAACAAATAATAAATAAATAAATAAATAAATAAATAAATAAGACATGCCTCTAGAAAATTAAAAATAAATAAATAAAAATAAAAATAAAATCTGTAACAGGATTAAAAGTGTTGACTTCTTGATTCAAAGCCCAACAACTAAAATTCATTAGCTGTATGATATGACCAATGATATTGGTCAAATAAATGATATTGGATTATTGTGGGGCTATGGAGAATATCTATAAAATGCTTAGAATAGCCCTGGCACTTAGTGTTGTCTATAATTATTATCAAGGAAAGGCCTAATACTGACCAATTCTGACCACAGATGAAGCGAAAGAAACTTCTTGTTAACTCATTCAAATGGATTAACTGTAATCCTGGACATTTTTAGAGAACACAGAAATTCTGAGGTAAGATATTGGCAGAGAAGAGAAAGGGAAGCTAGTATTGAGATGTCAAAAGCTTAGGTCAGATAAAACAGGTTTTTGATAATATGCATGTAAAAACGAGAAATAAAATCAAACTTAACTACTTTAAAACACAGCAAAGTCCGAACCTCCTCCCTACAGACCTTATTACGAATGCAGTATTTCATTAGGAAAAAGACAAAGAATGTGTATGTTACATGAGTCTCTAAGGCAATCACTACTTCTAAAAGAATATTCCCAATAGTTCAATACTACCAACACAACATTTTGATTAATGTTTAAAGCAAATATATAATTAGATGGAAAGTAATTTAGTTTTATAAACTAAATGAAATAGATTTATGTCTGGGAACTTGAGAAGTTTGGGGAAAAGAGGAATTGTTCTATTATAGCTAAAGACAAAAATGAAAAATAAGGATAAATGAACCAATCTCTAGATGGCAAAGTAGAAAAGTTCTAGGAATAGTCTTATTTAATAGAGTTATAAATTACAAATACATATACTGTGAAATTATCGAGTTTACTGGTAATGCTAAGCAATTCTGGATGGTTAAAAGGCCAAGCTGATAACAAAAAAAATAAAGAACTGAAGGTTGTATAAGTGGGCAGACCTACTTCTGTAGTGGTAAGTAGGAGAAAATCTGCCAACAGAAAATAATATACTGAAAAACATGGCCCAACCCATCAGGCATAAGGTAGAAGACAGTATTAAAAATCCCTGCAGATGTTTCTAAAGTTATCAGTCTTAATATGCTTTCAGAAACAAAGTAATAAACTGTCAGGTAAAAACCAGAAGGATATTGGAAATAAAACTCAAATCATAAAAAAAAAATTAGAATATAATGTTCTGGGGTCATTAGATCTCAAATAAAGTATATTACAACTGAAGATGGTCTAGAAAAAGACAAAATAAAAATAGAAGCTATAAATGGAGTTGGCTTGAGGAAAAGGACTTTTTAAGGAAAGTAGAACTAAGAGGAATTAGAATTTTCAGTATAGTAATGAGGACATGATTGAAGTCTATAAAATTCTGAAGCATGTTAAAATGACTGAAGTTTAAGGAAAAATAAATGTAGGACAAGTAACTAACTTCACATACTCAGTGGATAGATACTAGTCTATTATGAAACCGAACAAAGACAAATTTAAACAAGACAGCATACTATCCTATTGTATAAGAAAGATATGTTCACAAAACTGAATTGACTAGAACAGAAGACTTTATTTAAAGTCCCTATGAATAAAATTCTATCAATTTAGCAATTGTAAACATAGAATGTTAAGATTATGAGACTAACTGTATATAATATTAGCTAATAATAGTTTTATTTTATTCAACTTTGTTTCTAAATTCAAAGAAAAAATTGTACTATGTACAACTATGCACAGTAAAGAAATGCTAATCCTGAAGGAAAAAGGAGTTAGGAGAAAGGCCAAAAAAGACAAGTGGTTTTCAGTTACTATTTTTGATTCTTTAGCATTAAAGAACCATGATTAGTTGACATGGTTATAATATATAATCTGGGAATAGATATAGGTAGATTCTGATGCTCATGAAATCTAATAGAAGTACTAAAGACTCTCTTTCATGCCTGCTTCCCAATTTCTGCGTAATCTTTGTCCATCCTTAACCTCTCATTTACTACTTATTTGTAAAGTATCACTCAAAGTCTTTGATTCCAGTAATTTAAGACTAAAAATTAAAATCTTACAAAAGTTTTTAGACTTCTGATTATTATGCAACTTTTAACCCTTTAGAGTTCACAGAGATTTCTAAAAATCTTCTAATAAAAAATTCCACCAATCTGTTTGTATGGTGAGAATCCTTGACTATTCACTCACGTGGTAATCTTTTTCATAAACTCTTTGGTATTTATGAAAAGAAATATAAAAAGGTTTACACTATAGTTATGGCTTCCAATTCAGAGAAATAAAAATGCATTTAAGTTATGACAACAGAATAAAGAAGAGGTGAATTTGGATACCTTGTACACAACAACACTTTCCTAAAAAAGTAAGATAGGCCTCCCTGGTGGCACAAGGGGTTAAGCACAGCACTGTGAAGTTATCAATCCCTGGACAGTTTGATCCCAGGCCAGCCAGGGAGCAACCCACATGGCGCAGCATATCTCTCCTGTCTTGGCTGCTGCTTCCCTCAACAGTCTATTTCAGTAGCTCTGCCTGTTCTGCTCCCCCCTCTGTCTCTGGTAAATTTTCTCACCACCGGCACCTCTGGCCTGTACCCCAGTTCTTGCATGCATAAATAAATAATTCCTTAAAAAAAAAGAAAAAAAGATAAAGAGATGGTAAGTCCTTAAACCTGAAAAGACATTTAAAAGCGCCTATTTATTTCAACTAAGTTGAAGGATAGCATAGTGGCTGATTTGAAGAATTATTGCCCAATTTCTCACGTCCACTATAATGCAATGGTTTCATAAAACAGAAAATAGTGGGTTACCAATACAAATATAAATTGCCCAGGCAATTTCCCACTAAGTCAGGCTAGTTTCTACTGAACCCAAAACAGTCATTTTACTGACTTCTACTCTTACCTTCCTTCATCTCTTCAGATCCATATGCCCCTTGGACAGTGCTCTCTCTCAACCAAATGGGTCGCTCTTTGGCAGATTTCCCCTCCAGTGAGGTTCGATGATCTTCTTGGTCATCCATGTTAATGACAACATTCTGAGTATATAAGTCCTCATAGGAGGGACCTTTGGTGGTGGTCCACGCTTCCCGGTGGTGCCCACTCGCCAGGCCAGCAGCTCCGGCAGTAGTTGCTGTGTGATCCTTGCTACATTAAAAAAGCAGAGGACAGGAAGAAGAAACATTAAGTAGAAACATTAAGTCTTGGAGTTAGAAAAGGACAGCTGGAGAGGTGCTTATGGAAGTTTTACAAATAAACACTATTTAGCAAATATGGACACAATGCTTTAGCAATTCTGACAAAACCCTCTTATCTTCAGGGTGGAAGTTGCATGGGTTAGAAGAAGACATTCCTATTTATATCAAATTTCCTCAAATGCTATAGCCTCTGGTATATATAAGTGTCTGAGGTTTTATAGATCAAGATGTGTCAGTTAATCTATTTAGGGAGAGGGGGAAATGATATTGTGACAAAATCTACTTAAAGACATTATTAGTCCAGTGAAAAATTTTCCCAGTAATATATTTCATGAGTATTTTGTTTAAAAACAAAATTAAAAAACTCAAAACATTTTTTAAAGCATTCTCTCAGCTCAATCTAGAATGCAGTAATCCCCAGTGGAGTTTCTCTTTCTACTGTTTTAGTGACTATAGTCAACCACTGTCTGGAAACACCACTGACATTAAGATATTTTGAGGGGATTGAGGGTGTTCACTAACTTTTATTCCAGTATATCATTAAAACTGTTCAATTTTATTATTATTGCTGTTAACCTCTTATTGTGTTTTATCTGTAAACTCTAGGTATGTATGTATAGGAAAAATATAGCATATATAGGGTTTGGTGGTATCCATGGTTTCAGGCAGCCACCGGTGGTCTTAGAACCCATCTCTTATAGATATTGGGGAATTACTATATTTGAAAATGATTCTGTGTGCTTTTCCTTACTTTTGTGCACAGAAAAGCTTAATGAGTCTTCTATAAAGCCAGAACTCAACTCAGAATTAATGTTCCTCTGGTATTCATCAAATAAGGTATATCCCTATGCAAAGATTAGCCTTTTTTCTCCGGTTGTGTCTTTCGATCTCTGCACCAATGCTGATTCTTCTATGCACTCCTCCATTCCCCAACCATTATTTCTATCCCACAGTAACCGTGGTCTATTTTTCATCTATTTTGTTGTGCTTTTTACCAATACAACCAATGATCTTAGCCTGTTTCAGGCCAAACTATTCTTTACCTTTCCTAGTCACTAATGTTTTCTCATCTCTAAGTCAAGTTTTCAATCTTCCTAGTGGTCACTATTCATTTCACTTTGTCCTACATTCTTTCTCATATACCTGATTCACTGTGTCCAAGTTCCTATTTCATCATTCTCTGCCTGCTGCTGCTGCTTTTTCTGCATCAACTTCTATGTCTCTTTCTCACTGTTTAGCTATTTTATTCCATAAACCATCTTCATGCTTTGCGTTGCCTGCTCACTTCATGCCTGCTTCAAGATTTCTTCATACCTTTTGCTGAATTCCTCTCAGTATCTACTGGTTGACTCGCTCTCTTTTTTTTTTTAAGGTTTTTTTTTTTTAATTTATCTACACGAGAACTGGGGTACAGGTCAGTGGCCCGGGAGGGTGAGAGAATTCACCAGAGACAGAGTGGGGAGCAGAACAGACGGACCGAAGACACTGCTGAGGGGTGCAGCGGGAGAGACAGGAAAGGTCTGCCGTGCTATGTGGGTCCCTGGCCGGCCAGAAATAGAAACCACGCTAAAGAGTCTGCGGACAGCTTCACAGCGCGGCACTGAACCCACTGAGCCACCAAGGAGGGCCCCCCTACTAGATGACTCTCTTGGCCCTGTATTTCTCCTTTTTTTCTCTTCCATTTTTCTCGAAATCTTTTCCATGGATCCTGGGCACTCTCCTGTTGAAGTCCTATTTCATTTTGAATTTAATTGATACTATTTCACCTGTATTTTTGTCTTGTACCACTTCTTTCTTTCAGAAACCATTAACTATTTCTTCCTTCTCTGTGTTCCTACTTCATTTTGCTTACTTCATTACTTTTATTTCTTCCAGAGTACACTTATATCTACTTGAGCTTTTGGTCTCATGCATAGTTGAGGTTTCTCCGATGTATATTTCTGCGCATTTATCTGTTCTCCCTTCCTAAAAACACTGTGTTTCTGACCATCCTCTGAAGATGATCTTGGGCTCACTCCTGTTCTGCCTCTGGATATCTATAGGTCCACTGCCACTTTTGCTATCAAGAAATGTATTCTTCCAGTAGTCCCCTCCATACAGATCCAGTCATTTAATCCATGCCTGCAAGCTACTGCCTCTATCTGTTTCCAGGGCTGCTATGTAAATCACTCTGCTCTGTACCAGTTATTTGTTCTTCCACTCTTCAGGCCTACTCGGCATCTCTCTGTAGCCAATCCATCTGTATCTTGCTGTATTTATAAGTACTATACTCTCATCACAAGTATGTGGATTCTCTCTACTTTCTATTTCTTTCTGCATTCATCTAATGTCACTTATGCTATATTTACTGTTTGTCTTAATTTAATTCATATCTGTCTCTAGTCATTCTCTTTCTATCTTCTACCTGTTCCATATTGTCTTTTAAAAGGCTGTTTTGGTGTTTTCACTATACTCTGACTCTGCTTACTTTTTCCTCTGATATAAACTGGCTGTTTAAAAGCTGGTCTGCTCGAGCATTCACTTTTCTTTATCTTCTCTTCTCTCTCAACCAGATCTATATTTATGTTTTTGTGCTTACTTTACACCCTGCATCTCTTCTCTCTTATCCAGTTGTCTCCTTGACTCCTTGTAATGTTTCTATCCTCAATGTACTGATCTTATATTGAATCTGCTCTACATAACTGTTTGTCCCCAAATATGTCTTCCTGAGCTAACCATGTACCTTTTTCTGTCTCCCTCTACCCACTGAATATTTCTCTAATCTGTCTCTTCTCCAGATTCTTAATAGATACACTCATTCTTTCTGAAGCTACTCTGTTTCTCTCTACATATAATTTTCAGCTATGTGCTATCTTTAGCATTGACTCTAAAGACTATCTCCAGAAGGTTAACAAGCACTCAATATTTTGAGTAGAGAAGAACAAAATGAAAAGCGGAAAAATAACAGGATAATTCAAATAAATGTTAGCATGAAAAATACTTATTAAGTCTTTTGTTTTCAGTACCCCATTATAGAAACGAGATTTTTTGTGAGCGATCTGATCACAAGTCAAATAAATTTTAAAATTTGATAAAATTTAGCATGGAGAGTTAAACTACATAGATTTCTACCTTCACAACAGACACAGACATATCTAAATAATCAGCAAATTTAATATTGAAGAAAATTTAGGTGAGAGGCACCAGAGTTCATTTTTACGTATTTAAACTTCTTTTTTTTTTTTTTTTTAAAGATTTATTTATTTATTTATTTATTTATTTAGACAAGCACTGGGTACAGTCAGAAGCGCGGGAGTGTGAGAGAATTCACCAGAGCCAGAGCGGGGAGCAGAACAGGCAAACTGACAAAACACACTGCTGAGGGGAGCACTGGGCTGCAGAAGTCTGCGCGCCATGTGAGACCCTCCTCCAGTGGCCGGGGAGCAGCCAGGGATCGAACCGGCGCTGCAGAGGCTGCAGGCAGCTTCGCAACCCAGCACTCAACCGCTGCGCCACAGGGGAGGCCCCGTATTTAAACTTCTATGGAGAGAATGCATAGATTTTACGTAAAGATGAAAAAAGCGGCAATTCATGACAAGGAATTTCATTCAAAAAAAGATAAGAAGACTTTAAATATCACCAATGGACTGACTTGCCTAAAGGGTGGAGCTGTCCATCAACACCTGAGTTAAGTCTACTGACAGCTCTGCAGAGGCAGCATCTGGTTCCTGATCTAGAGATAGGCTAGAATTTAACTGGTTTATACATTAGTCATCAAACTAAATTGTGCCATTTATTTTTTAAAAAATACAATAAATGGGGCCTGCCCGGTGGTGCAGAGGTTGAGCGCTGGCTTGTGAAGCTGCCCGCAGCCTCTGCAGTGCGGGTTCGATCCCCGGCTGCTCCCCGGCCACAGGAGGAGGGTCCCGCATGGCACGCAGACCTCTCCTGCCGCCCACTGCTCCCCTCAGCAGTGTACTTCGGTTCTTTTGCCTGCTCTGCTCCCCGCTCTGGCTCTGGTGAATTCTCTCACTCTCCCGCACTTGACTGTACCCAGTGCTTGTATAAATAAATAAATCTTTAAAAAATAAATAAATAAATAAATGAATGAATTAACATTGCTTCTGACTCCCATATCACTCTACTAATATTACTTTTCTTGTATTTGGGGCAGGATGGCTAATACAGAACTGTTATGCTCTGAAACAGATCCTATAGCAGAAAGGCCAAATCAACACTATCTCCAGGATGTTATATCCAGGCAGTTGAGCTTGTCAAATGCTCAGAAGCCATCTCAACCATGGTTCTTGTAACATGGCTCCAATGGTCTTTCCTCTGATCAGTGGAAGCAACTGTACTTTGTTCTAGATGGCAGCTCCAGCTACCCCATTCTATCTATCTTGCCTGTCTCCACTTCCCCTTTCTTCCTGAGTCTATACCATTGTATATTCTCTTATCAATTTATTTCCTCTATTTTTTAATTCTTTTTTTACTTCTGGAGTCACCGTCATTTCTGATAAGAAATAGGTGACTTGCCTATTTATAACAGATAAAACCTGGAAACAACCCAAATGCCCAAAAATAGATGACTGGATCAAGAAGATGTGATATATAACACACAATGTAATACTATTCAGCAATCAAAAAAGATAAACCAATGCCATTTTGCAGCAACATGGATGGAGCTAGAAGGAATTATGCTCAGTGAAATAAGTCAGAAGGAAAAAGAAAAATATCGGACAGTTTCACTTATAGGAGGAATATAGGAGAACCAAATAAGACATCAGGGGAAAAAAATAATAACAATACAAAACACAACAAAACAAAAACAAACAGACAATTATAAACCAGAGACATCTGCAGGGAAGGAGGAGGGAGAGGGATCAAAGGGATGGAGGGAGGAACACAGGGGACTGTGGTGATGGTGCATGGGTGAAATGGTGAAGGAAATTCTGTGGGCACTATACCTGGGGGGTGGGGAGCAAACATTATTTAAAAATGAGCAATGATGTAATATATATATATATATAAAAATAAAAAATATATGTAAAATATTTTTAAAGTGAAAATAAGAAATAGGTAACTTGGTACAGTCAGCTGCCATGAGCCTCTAGCATTACTGTACCATTCAGACTTGTGTTCAGCATGGAATAAGAGATACTGAAATAAAGACATTCAAATGAGAGGTAGACTGTGGAAATGGGGAACAATAGAGGCAGGATGACAATGATGGCAGTGAATAAATGCTATTTTAGTAGGGAAGAATCTTAACAAACAGGAAAATAGCTATAGTTAGAAGAGGAAACACAAGAATAATTCATACAGTATAATGTCATGTAGAAGCAATCAGAGTAAGGTGAAACATATTTTAATAAGAAATAACACAGGTGTAAAGAATTATTTTTATATAATCAATTTTTCTCATAGGCTTTTATTATATAAGTGGACAGAAAAAGATATTTAAAAAATAAATTTGTGATAACAGACCAAACGAATGGAAACAAAAAGCCACTCCTTTGCTTACTGATTTCAAATACTGATGGCTGTTTGTTCCAAAGGACTCTGAGGTCATCCCCAGGCCTAAGAGGTAAAACTTAACTAGTCAAAGCACCAATCATGTGACCTCACTTCCTTTGCCAGATACTGTTTAGAAATAAGCACATAAAACAATTCTGGGAAATGAAGGTGACCCTCTGGGTAAGCCTCAGTCTTATAATAGGACATAAGGAAAGGACAGCCCCTTTTTCTGCATTTGGACAATTTCATCTACACAATATACCTAAAGAGATATGGTCATCTTAGGTTAGCTCTGCTCATAAGGCCAAGAGGACAACCAACAGGCTGAATTCAGCAGAGTAGAAACATGGAACAAACCTAGAACCCTGAGGATATAATTGAGCTATGAAATTAATTTTCAACTATATTACCTCAGGACTTTTGGTCATGCCAGACAAATTTTTCTTACTCTTCAAGCTACTTCTAGTTGGGTATTCTGTTATTATGTAAGGCATCCTAACTGATACAGGGGGCAAGGTAAAAAAATTTACAATAACTCACACAGATACTAACTTTTTGTACAACTGGACTATTTTTAACTATCCAAAAGAAACTCAATTTGCTCAAAACTGCCCCAAACTATAACATCAGTACCAGAGGGTGTGAAATAACAGTGCTCCTAAAAACTACAGTTACAACTTTGTATAATGGGTTCAATGACAGCAGTGAATGGGTGGATACGCTACACCCTCAGCTTGACACGGGGAAGGAGAAAGAAAAAGGACAAAGTAGGAACATTCTCCCAGATCCAATTCTCATTTATGTTTTTCAAAAAAGAATACAAACTACTTTTTACGGCATAGCTTTTTATAGCATACTCTTTAGGTATATTAAGGTGCACTGACAAAAAAAAAAAGGAGTCACAGCAAGAAATATTTCCTGGAGAATACCTACTATACTTAACTGTCAAGGAAAATGCATTGAAAACTAAGGAAGAGAAGAAATGCATGGTTAAAATGCTTCAAAAATAATAAAACAAATGCTGTATTATAAAGAACTTCAGACTTCAGAACTTGGTTAGGAACATTCAAATATTCCCAAGAGGCGCAAACTATTGGCTGAATTGCAACAGACCTAAACTGAGTGAGGACTTGAAGTCAAACCTGACTATTTAAGGATTTTTGCCTAAGGCCCATACTGTTCTGCATTCAGCACAAATTTCATCACAGGCACAAGTTAATAAGACAAGTGAGGCAGAGCTCAGAATCTATTTGAACATCACAGTTTAACTCTCTTGATAAATTACTTACCCGCTCCTGCTGTCCAACTTAAAGAAGTTAAAACAACTGTGAGCTTACAGGTGTTTCTAACACTTACCTCTGTTTCAAGGCTGGTATTTCTGTGGGTTCTGGCTCAAGTATTTCATAGGCCAAGTTGACATCTTCTGTTTCCCGAAGCAATTTATATATGGGCTCAATTTGTTCATTAAACCTTGCCAAAAGTGTGCGTGCATCTTTTTTAGGCATTGCTGATTCATCTTCTTCTACCTCTGTATGGCAAAAAGTACAGTGGAAAGTTCCTACAGAGAAAACAAAAGTATTAGGTCGGGGAAGGGAAATCCTCAACAGCAAAGAATTTCTAGTTCTGTTCCTCCTCCAACATGCTGTTATTAAAACTTTCAAATATATGAAAAAGTCAAAAAGTTACAGTGAACATACATGTGCTTAACATCTAAATCCACAATTAACATTTTGCTACATTCGATATATCACATCTATCTATCTCTTCATCTATTCATTTTTTGATGTAATTCAAAGTAATACCACCACTAAATGCTGCAGAACAAACAGTATTTAATCACATTTCTAATATATTTACTTAGGTTAAAATCAAATTCTTTACAATTTACTATGGAAACTTCTACCCTCTGCCAACAGCTTTCTCTTTGTAATTACTTGGGTCTACATTATAAAGAAATCAAATAAATACCTAAAGCCAAAAGTGTCTGGTCATCCCCAAGATCGCCACAAGGCTATTTCATCAAACTTATTAAGCTTTTATATCTAAATAAATAGAATCAATCCATTTCCAAAGTTAAAGTTCAAGAAGTCTTTATTTTTCTTATTTCTATATCCTTCCCATTCAACTTGCAATTAAACTGCAAAAATTCCTTAGACACATCTCAGATTTTCCATCTCTGTCATTTCTTTAATCTAGGTTACCATTAATTGGGCTAAAGCAGTTTCCTAGATCTGATTTTTTTTTTTAAGGGGCTACAAATTCTCAATTTTTATTTATTTATTTGTTTGTTTATTTATTGTGTGTGTGTGTGTGTGTATAGAAGAATTGAGGTATAGGCCAGAGGTGTGGGGGTGAGAAGATTCAACAGAGATACAGTGGGGAGCAGAACAGGCAGATTTACTGAAATACACTGCTAAAGGGAGCAGTGGGCAAGACAGGAGAGGTCTGTTGTGCCATGTGTGGGTTAGTTCCCTGGCCAGGATCAAACTCAGGCCCTTGCAGTGATAGTGCTAATATTAACTCCTAGGACACTAGGGAGGCCCTTCTAGATCTTATCTTTGAGCCTCTAGCTTCTGCCTCTCCGATGCCAAGATTCTCATATCGCCATTTTTATTATTTCATCTGCCTGTTCTAAAGACCATCAGGTAGCTGAATTTCTAAAGTTCAAGACTTCAAATCTAAATTTCTCATGCTACAACCAAGACTCTACATAATCTGGCCCTCAAACATTAACCCATCCATAACCATTCACCCATCAAGTAAATTCAAATACTTCAGACAAAACATACTAGAATTCAATATTCATTGTATTTGTATTGTGCTTTCTGTTTTAAAATGCTCCTGAAAGGTTGATGCAGGGCACAGGAATGAGGAAGCCCACATATAAAAAATCAGACAGAAACATTTCCCTGCCCTGTAAGCCCTTCCCTACCCTGAAACCTTTCCCTGCCCTGGAAACCCAGTTTCCCACCTAACCTTTCCTCACCCTATAAAAGGACATCCCTCCCCCACAACAGGTGTGACTTCTCTGACTTAGGGGTCGGGCGAACCTCACCTGGAAGCACAATAAAGTTCCTGCCTGTGAGAAACTTAGCTTGGTTTTCCTTTTCTTTACCGCGCCAATCCTTTCAGCTCCCACATACACATTTTGAACCTTACATCAATCCTGTAAAATGGTGTCAGAACTGAGGTGCTGAATTTTGTGATCTGTCTAAATCACATAGCAGCTATTGTTTACTGAGTGCTTGCCAAGTACCAAATACTGCCAATCAACTGAAATTGTATTATTATTGCCCACTTAAATATGTAAAATTAACAGGATGTAAGGAGTTGAACAACTTGCTCAAGATAATACAACTACTAATTAAGGGGAGAAGCGGTGAGATTCAAACCCAAATTTTTACACTGAAACTCACGATCTATATCAAGCTTCACTTAGGTCTCCAGTTTGGTTCTTACCCTGAATGTCAAGGACATAGGTATTCTTCCCTTCTAATCCAATTGACCTGACTGATTAAGAGAGATCATACAAATACTGAATGTCCAACACATAGTTAAGTACTCAAACATTTAACTTTTTTTTAAAAAGATTTATTTACTGGGACTCCCCTGGTGGCG
The DNA here is from genome assembly GCF_964194135.1 of Talpa europaea. NCBI lineage: Eukaryota > Metazoa > Chordata > Mammalia > Eulipotyphla > Talpidae > Talpa > Talpa europaea. The sequence goes on along the minus strand of NC_140070.1, from coordinate 101,802,026 downwards.
CAGCAGTTGGTTGCTGGGCTGCAAGGCTGCCTGCGGCCTCTGCAGCACCAGTTTGTTCCCCGGCCACGGGTGAGGGTCCCACCCAAAAAAAAAAAAAAAAAAAAGATTTATTTATTTATGCATATAAGAACTGGGGTACAGACCAGAGGTGTGGAGGGTGAGAGGATTCACCAGAGACAGAATGGGGAATAGAACAGGCAGACTGACTGAAATACACTGCTGAGAGGAGCAGCGGGCAAGTCAGGAGGGGTCTGCTGCACCATGTGGGTCACCTCCCTGGCCAGGGATCGACCCCTTGCTGCAGAGGCTACTGATAGCTTCATAGGTTGTGTCTTAACACCTTGCGCCATCAGGGAGGCCCCTAAAACGTTTAACTTTTTTAAAGCCCCACATGTACTTGATATCTAACCTTAATTCTAATTACTCTTCTCCAGCTAGGAATAAATAAACCAAGCATCTCTACTTTGACATAATACTACACCCTACTGATACATTTCAAGCAAAATAATTTTTTATTGCCACTCACACATAATCAAGTACATACAAATTCCTTTTCATATAAGATGTTTAAAACAATTACAAAGTTTTCCTGCTGTCCAAATGCTACCTAATCAAATGGCTGCTCTATTAACTTACCTAAGTTGTTTACTCAAATGCCACCTCAGTTAGGCCTTTCCTAACCAATTTTACCTAAATTTTTAAAACTGTACTGTCCTGCCTTTTTCCCCCTTAACATTTGTCACTATCTTACATGTTATGCTTTATTACTTGCATAGTTTTGTAGTTTATTTACCATTAAAATTGTCATGCTAAAGACAAGTTTCTTTTAAAGTCATCTCAAATATTACCTTTTCTGTTTTGAAGACAACATACATTCCAGACTTAAGCTTTAAGCAGAAAAAATATCAACATGTTTATCAGGGTAGCTCACCCATATAAAATAATACTGTTTTTATTTTGGGAAGAGAAAGAGATCACTGTTATCATCTCATATTAGGACGACATTAAAGTAACAGTCCTTTAAATTCCCTTGAATAAATTTAGTTTCACAGAATAGAGTGGTGAGAGCATAGTAAATAACCATACGGAACCTGAATTCTAGCCTCATCTAGGAGCTTTCCAGAGAACTATACTTAAGATTTAACGAGAGTTACTTGAAGTAGGCCTCCCTGGTGGCGCAAGGTGTTAAGACACAACCTATGAAGCTGTCCGTAGCCTCTACAGCATGAGTTTGATGCCTCGGCCAGCCAGGAAGCAACCCACATGGCGCAGCAGACCTCTCCTGGCTCGCCCACTGCTCCCCTCAGCAGTGTACTTTGATCAATCTGCCTGTTCTGTTCCCAGCTCTGTCTCTGGTGAATCCTCTCACCCCCCACACCTCTGGCCTGTACCCCAGCTCTTGTATGCATAAATAAGTAAATCTTTAAAAAAAAAAAATTTACTTGAAGAAAGGCCCATTTTGCGTTTCTGACAAGAGTGTTAGACAAGAGTGTTCTACTTTCAAGAACTGTTAGAGGTCTGAGATTTTACCCTACTTGTAGTTAGCAATTTATCCTGCCACAGTTTCATGGATGTTGAAAGATGCAAGACAAGCCTCCTAGGTCAGAGACAAAGAACTTTATTACTAATGGCAACATCAGTGGCCAGAGTCAGCTTGTCAGTTCCCTGAACCCCAAATCCCATAGGGTAACACAAAGAGGGCCAGGTGACAATTATACCTGCAGTGGGTTTTATTACAGGAGAGAAACCTTGAGGTTATGGAACCCAAACCTTTTATAATGTGAAACAAGACTGATACTTGTTCTGGAAGGTAATGTTATCATTACTATAAACTAAGTAGACATGTTCAAGATGGAAACATTGCTCTAATTACAGCGAACAGTAAGCATACCTGTCCTTTGCTCTGCAGAAATATAATAAGGCTGATCACTACATAAACATCCTTGAAAAAGTCAGTATTTGATTACAAAATACACACAACTCATCATATACTATGTACAAAGCACCTTTTTATTGAGTGAGTGGTGCTGGACACATAGACACAGAATCTGTCATCAAGAAGTACAGATGAATGGTAGTTGAACACACACATGATCTGGGATCAGTGGGAAAATAAAGCACAAACGTGTTCTGGAGTTCAAAGAAGGAACATGACTTCTAGCTGAGGGTACTAGTAGAATTTAGAAGAAAAGCAAATGTGACAAATCAAAGAAAGGTGGAAAGAGAACAGGTCATTGTAGATCATCATAAGGGCAGTAGGCAGTTAAAAATAATGTGAAACTATAATTTTAATATAGAAGGAATTTGTTTTCAAAAAGAATGGTAAAATAAATAATTAGAAAGGTAAATTAGGGTGGCCATAGATGGATCTTGAGTGTCAAGCTATATTTTGATGGTTTTGGAAATAAGTCACTGAAAATTTTTGGGAAATGACATGAGGTTATCAAAACAAATATTTATAAATATTGATCTGCCTCAGTGGCTTGAGATGATCTTCTAATTAGCCAGTTCTTAACTGAATATTTACATAAAAATCACTAGCGGAATTTTAAAACATCCAAGCCCCAACCTAGATATGTTGATTCAACAGGTCTTGAGTGGAGTCCAAGAATGTACATTTTAAAAGTTCCACAAGTAATTCTAATGCATACACCTAGTGGAGAGCTGCTGTTAGGTAATCAGCATGATAATATCCTAACTCTTGTTACTAAACCTCTCTGTACTAAGTAGTGTACACAGAATACACTACTCAAAGAATGTGAGAAGGAACCAGAATTGAAATTCACAGCTGTTACATCTTTTCCATCCTACACATTAAAACTAAAAAGGCAAAATTCAACAACAGTGAATCCAAGTGACAGAAGCAGAACATTCAAGCTTGAAGTGACATCAGGAAGAAAAATGAAGGCTACAAAGATTCTTTAGACTAAGCTTCTAATCCCATAAAATGGGATTAGAAGGGGAAAAAAAGAGTTCAATGATACAGCATTTGCTTATGTATTACTTACAAACCATCCATGAGAGAACTAAGACAGTTGCTTTACAAATATTCCCACATGTTCATCTTACCTATGTCTGTAACATAATATTATCCAAATCTAACATATAAGAAAATAAAGTCTCAGGTTAAACTTACCTAGTCATAACTTAAAAGCAGAAATCACTTAGCCTAGATTCAATTACACACTCTTTTGCCAACCTCTTATCACCCTGCCCAGCTAAATTTAGCAAACTTTCTCCATGTATATACACAGGCGCTAATTTTTTTTTTAATATGGAAAGGAAAAGAGGACTTATAACAAAGAATTTAATAAACATTGACTGCCTAGCACATGCTTAGCAGTTAACTAAGCTGTGTCTAAATGTATCAGGCTTGCTAAAAGGATCAAAACATATCCAGGTGTAGACAGACAGTCAAGTTGAAAATATAGAGAAAAAAAAAATCTTATATATAGATTTCAAAACTATTTTTGGGCTATCTAATCAGCAGCAATATGAATGTCCTGATTCTACACCTCAGGACCCTTCTAACAAAGGTAAGTTATCATTCCAGAATAAGACAAGAAACAGCGATCAAATTGTGAGGAAGAGAGAGGTGAAAGAGAGAAGGTAAAGCAAGAGGGGGAAAGTTCCACACAATTTTAACTTTCTCTCCAAATAAGAAATGTAAGAATAAAAGCTAATTGGGTAGCTAGGGAGAATGGTAACAAAAGAAAAAAGTAACTGTTCTAAGTATTTTTCCTTTTCTACACAGAAGAAAATTTAAGTGGTTTCTATTATGCTGGCCAAAATATTCCCCTTAACTGCTTCCAACATGTTACTCATTTATTCAACATGTTACTCATTTTAATTATGTGAGCATTCAGTCAAGGGAACAATAAACATAAATAAAACCAAAGCAGACAAAATGTTTATCCTCCTTAGTTTTTAAGAAGAAAACAAATTGGAAATTTATCATGATTGAGAAGGGCACAAGACATTATGAGTCAAATTTCCCAAACAACTCAACATTACTTAAGAATGCATCTTTTTTTTTTTTTTAAGATTTATTTATTTATTTATACAAGCACTGGGTACAGTCAGAAGCGCGGGAGGATGAGAGAATTCACCAGAACCAGACCAGGGAGCAGAACAGGCAGAAGGACCTAAGTACACTGCTGAGGGGAGCAGTGGGTGGCAGGAGAGGTCTGCGCGCCATGTGGGACCCTCGCCTGGAGGCCGGGGATTGAACTGGCGCTGCAGCGGCTGCAGGCAGCTTCGCAACCCAGCGCTCAACCACTGCGCCACCGGGGAGGCCCAAGAATGCATCTTTTTCCTCTTCACTCCAATATATACAATGAGTGGGCCATCAGTTAATATCCAGAAATACTGGATTATCTGTCAAAGGCATTAGCTGCAACTGAAAAACATTCAGCCATTTTCCTATCAAAAAAACAAAAACAAAACCCAAAACAAAACCTTTTTGCTGTGATAAACCCAATTGCTTTGATATGACAGATGCTGCAGTGCTGAAGTGGGAGTCATGTTGCACCCCACTCTTCAAGACTGGCCAAGTTACCAGGGAGATCAAATGTCAACTGCTGCAAAATCAGCACAGCACAGTTTCTCACATTCTGCTTTCCTAAATTTAGCCAATCTTCTGAACTACTTTTGTGGAGTTCACGTTCTAGTTGGGAAGAGTCAAGACAAAAAGTAGCATCAGATACTGATTACGATAATAAATAAAAACAACAGAATGGGCATAAGGAAAAAGAAGGTGAAGGGAAAGGAGTGTCACTCTCTTACTCAGGATACTCAGAGCAGGCCTCTCTGTACAGCAACAGTGAGCGGAGACTCAGATATAAGGAACAAGTCATACAGATATTTGGGCAAGAGGCAATAGCATGTAAAAAAGATTAGAAAAGTGAAGACATGCCTGGTGAGTGCAAGGCACAAATAAGATGGGCCAGCACAACGGCTGTGGAGTGCACATGGAAGAAAATGGTAGAAAAAAAATGCCCAAAAGGGGGGCATTTGGGAAGGAGGAGGAAAGAGAGTAGATAAAGAACCATGTAAGTTCTGTTAAGGACTGACTTTTCTGAGTAAGAAAGAAGCCTTTGCAAGATTAGGAAGAAGCTTCTGTAAGATTCTGAACAGAAAAGTGACATAATCTGATGTGTTTTTTAGAAGGGTCACAGCTGTTAGCTGTTGTTACATAAAGTCTATAGGGGCAGCAAGAGTGAATGTAAGGAGAATAGCTAAGAGCATAGTGCAAAATCAAACCAAGAGATAAGAGCTTAGATAACCTGGACAGTCCTATGAAAAACTTTAAATTAAAAATTTTTACTTCTGGGCCTTCCTGGTGGTGCAGGGCTTAAAGACAGCACTAGCAAGCTATCACCAGCACAAGTTTGATCCCCCCCACTAGCCAGCAGACCTCTCCTGCCTCACCCACTGCTCCCCTCAGCAGTGTATTTCAGTCAATCTGCCTGTTCTGTTCCCCACTGTCTCTGGTGAATCCTCTCACCCCCCACACCTCTGGCCTGCACCCCAGCTCTTGTATGTATAAATAATCTTTAATAAAAATTTTTTTACTTCCCGTCATTGAAACAACTTCCCGGAAAAACAGTAAGATAATTAAGTTGCATGTTAAAACCAATAACTAAGGAACAGAACTTCTAGAATTTTTGTGAGATGAATGGGATACTATAAAACTTCAAAATACATCACTGGAATTAATCTTATTATACTGTAAAAATTCATCTACCATGTATACCTTAGGAAGCATATTTGGACATTGTTTCCCCTTCCACTAAATATTTTACAAATTATGCATATTTGAGGAAAGGGAGTGTACTGGGGGACTTGGTAAAATAAGACTGCCTAAAAATTGTAAATATCATTCTCCATTATGCCACAGTGTGATTTTGAAGATGGCATAATTAAGCAGAGCATACTTTCTATATGGATACTACTGTAAACAGGAGTTTCAATTCCTAACCAAGGCTTTCAAATTAAGCAAAAATGATTAACATCATCCTTTAAAAGCAGTGCTAGAACAATCCCAAGTCTCTATACACTTTTAAAATGTCAACTACCCTCCAAATGAAAGGGTTCTTTGAAATTAAAGTTGATAAGAGCCAAACATATAACAGACTGAACCTGTGATTTTACATATGGTAAAAAAGGCCTATGGTGAGTATATGATTTGTCCAAGGGACTATTTATTACCATACCGCAATATTAGAAGTTAGGGATCTGGAGTCCAAATACATTGTTGCTTTACTTATACACACACACACACACACACACACACACACACACACACACTCTCTCTCTCTCTCTGTGTTTTTTGTTTGTCCTTTGGGAGCACACTGATAACGCAAAGGACGCTATGCAGTAAATGCTCCAAAACCCTTACCAGAAGTTGACCAAGAATTAAAACCATCAGCTGTAACAATAAAATATTTAAGAATCATTTTATTATATTTCAAAAGACCTTATGGGGTGGGGAGAGGTTGGAAATGTAAGATAAAAGAACTTAAAGAATAACCACAGAACTTAATAGCTGCTAATACACAGAAAATAAGAATTGGGGGCTGGGTTGAGTGGGAGAACAGAGGAAAAATCAGGTTTCCATTTTAATCTACATATTTTTCTAGTTGAGTCTTCAACAATTTTATATTCATATACTATTCATGTATTTTTAAAAGAAAATATTTTATTTGAATACTCCAAAAGCATGTAACACCCTCTTAACTAATATGTAGTAATCATGTCACTATTGTTGGGCTATTCTTTGAAAGCATTATCAAGGCTTCTGTTATTACCATCATAAAATAGTAACAGGCTTGACAGAAAAACAGTTATATATTTCATGTAATACTCTATAATAAAAAGAAATTTGATAAATCATCCTTTCACAATTCATTGCAAAACATATGACACTGTAAAATATTCATTTGCATGCAAAAGGAAAAACCAAAAGCAGCTTAGTGTATTTTTAAATTCAGAAAAACCCAAAATGTATTAATGATCTATACAATATGCCAAAACTCACATATCAATGAGATTGACATCTCCCTCCTTAAATGGATACATTAGATGTAGTCTAATCATATATTATTCTTATGTTCTAGAACTCATTATAAAGGGGAGCTTGCATAGGAGGAAAAAAGAAGCTGAAGTATGATATTTAGGTGATTACTAAAGCAGTCAATAAATTTTCCAAATTAGGTCTCAAATCAAATTTATCTCATGAGCAAGCAAAAAGTCAGTCACTTTGATATACTATTTTAAATCAAAAGGATAAAAAGCAGCAACTCTCCACAAACAATTTTGCTCCTATGTAACCAAAATCAAAAAATATAAGGCAAAAATACGAAATACAAAATAGATAAGGCACAAAATAATTTTTAAAATAAAGCTCTAAATCCTTAAGACCAAAAGCAGCAAAATATTTTTTTAAAAATCAAGCCAAAGATTTTGGGACAGAGGAAAGGTAGAAAAGTAATGCCACTTGTTTCTTATTATTTTTCCATTACTTGTTTTTATTTATTTATTTATTTATTTTAAAAGATACATCCATTTATGCATACAAGAGCCGGGGCACAGGCCAGAATTGTGAGGGGTGAGAGGATCCACCAGAGACAGATTGGGGCACAGAACAGGCAGACTGAGTGAAACACAATGCTGAGGGGAGCAGAGGGCAAGGCAGGAGAGGTCTGCCTCGCCATGTGGGCTTCTCCCTGGCCGGCCAGGGATGGAACTCGTGCTGCAGAGGCTGAGGACTATTTCATAGTGCTGTGCTTAATTCCTTGCGCCACCAGGGAGGCCCACTTGTTTTTATTTTTAACTTACTCATTTAATACACCTCCCTCAACCCTTCCAAAATATACACACCTCAGAGCTTTCCAAAATAATCTTCAAATAAATCCATCCTGGGCAATATTATAAGTCAATCCCTGAGCAAAGTAATCCTAGAAATATTTCTAAACAGGAAAAGGTAGCCTGCTCTATGAAGGAAAACAAAGAATCTCACAAAGACAGTAACAGTATGAAATATTAAGTTCAAGGGAATTGAAGAATTTCAGTGATACTGAGATCAGAAAACTGATCTGTCTCAACCAAAAAAAAAAATTTAACCTGCAGTCATAAGGCAACAAGGGAATCATGATTTAACCTTAAACTTTACATATAAATGGCCCATATTTAAATCCAATCTACTTAAATATTTTAAGTGATGTAAACTAACCACTGGAAGTGGCCTATTCCCATTGCATACATGCTTTTAAGTTGATCTTAAAATCTGTATTTTCCAAGGAACCTCATAAAACAAGTTAGATTTTGACAAAATCTATCATATTCCTCCCTAACAGTCAACCTAAAATATTCCAGAAATCAATATAGCCCTAGTTATATTTATTATTTTCTAAGATCTTCCACACCATTAAGGACAATACAGGTATGTTTATATGCACCTGCATGCACACCATTTGATAAGCTGAACTAATAATTTCTAAATTCATATTTCTAAGATTGAATATACACATAAAATTCCTTCTTAAAATTTTAACTTATTTCAAAGCTTATTAAAAATGGTGTTCCCAGGTCTTCAGGTGAATTCACTGATAATCACAAACTGTCTCTAATTCAAAAACCTAGCAATTTTAGACCACTCACAATAAAACTAGGGTGTGCACAAATATGCTTTTACCCAACAGTCCCACTGCTGACAATTCTTAAACAAAAACTTAAACAGAATAAAATGAGAACTTACTTTTGTACAAAAGTAAGTACTGCTTCTATATTGGCAATAGCAACAAGAACAGAAACTAGATATTCACCAAAAGCAGTACAAGAAAAATGGAGAGGTTTAGGGATAGGGCCACACTTAAATATATTTTGAACATCAGATAGAAACAGAAAAGTTTGGTACATTAAGAAACTAAGAGATCACTATTTGTGACTGTGGTAATTACAGGTATATGTAAAAGGTTGGTGGTCTTGTAATTTTTTTCTCTTCAAAATCTTTTCTGGAATTATGGCCACATTGTTTTTAAATTAAAAATGGAAAAAATATAAACTAGAAACTTAAACAATGTTAAAAGCCAATGTTAACTCAATAAAAAAAAGTTCCCATTATGTAACTTTTTTTTTTTTTCTCCAAAGATTTATTTATTTATTTATACAAGCACTGGGTACAGTCAGAAGCACGGGAGGGTGAGAGAATTCATCAGAGCCAGAGCAGGGAGCAGAGCAGGCAGAAGGACCGAGGTACACTGCTGAGGCGCGCAGCGGCGGCAGGAGAGGTCTGCGTGCCATGTGGGACCCTCCTCCGGTGACCGGGGAGCAGCCGGGGATCCAACCGGCACTGCACAGGCTGCGGGCAGCTTCGCAACCCAGCGCTCAACCGCTGCACTACTGGGGAGGCCCCCCCATTATGTAATTTCTTAACAAGGGAAAATATAAAGCTAATTCCATATCATCTAACCTTAACATCCAAAAAAAGAATAAAGCCTCTCCTTCCCTTCGGGGAAGTATATTGCTGAACTTAACTTAGAAGTAGCATTAACCAAATAACCCATGAGAGAGATTGCTAGACTAGAAATACTAAGTCTATTTACATGATCAAAAAGCTTGCTAAACTAAAACATGCATTTATGAAACACAGGCTATTCTGCTTTTTTGAGGGATTTTAAGTTATACTATCTTTGTTATGAATATGATTATATAAAACCCCATATTTCAGGAAGTAAGACAGTTAGTTTTGGATGATTAAGTTTCTGAAATTAGGGACCAGAGCACAAATACTAGGCTAATTCACTTTAATAAAATAAAGTATGTATATATACCAAGTGACAAATATTTGGAAAATTCAACCGAAGAACATCCAAGACAAAAACTACAGGAAAGCAGGGGAAAAAATCTACAATCTTTAGAAAAAAGAGAGATGTGGTAGAGAAAAGTTATAAACTGTAAGGAGGAAAATCACTAGCTACGTGTGAATTAACAATGGTGAAACAATTAAGGTTGGATTCAGTTTTCAGAGAGCTGAATTTCCAGGTGTTCTTCAGAAGTTCATCCAGTAGTCACTACCCCTTTGTCCAATGGCAAAAAGCTACCCATTTAGTTAAGAACTTTTTACTAGGCAAGGTGGAAAGTCTAGAAAGTCTTAAATTTTCATTCCTGAATTAACTCCCTAATTGCTAATTCAACCTAAGAACTGCTGAGATGAGAACAGAGATAGCAGTCTGTCAGTTATCGCCATTTTGTCAAAAATATCATCAATTTCCAATAGCAGCTAGGACACAGAACAGCTTTGTAAAGGACAGGGCTTAGAATGAAAATTGTAATCATTCTATCTAAACAGAGCAGAAATATTATAGGAAAAAAACTTCCCTCTTCCTTCTTTGATATACACACCAAATGTTTTATTTCCATCTTCTTAAAAAAAAAAAAGGGGGGGGGCTGTGTATGTGAATACTGAGCAAAACAGGAAGAGAGAGGAAAATGACCACGATTTCTAAAGGTAATGTACATACCAAAGTAGGCTGTAGGGATTTTTAATAGCGAAAAAAACATTACAACAGAAGTGAAAAATATACTGGGGCCTAATGTCAATCATGTCAGCACATTCTCTCCTTAAAAAAAATCCAAATGGAAAGTCAAATTATAACCAAAAGCCATGTGTATTCTCAGAAAGAAGATTCTCAGAGACTAAAGAGTCTCAATCATGATACTATCAGGCTACACTGTAGGGATATACATGCCAATTAAGTTGACTATTAGTTAATCAGACTATTAGTACTGTAAGGGATACCAAGATAAAGTGACCTCTTGCTCTTCTGGACTACTTTCTACTTTCAGGCTTTCTACCTTCACGCTAACCATAACCCTCATATTAAAAACAGAGTTCTTGCTCAAAGAAGTCACAAACAACTTTCTGTTTTGGCTTCCATTCATAAAATGCTGTTATTTGGCCCACCCTATCTCAACTCTCTAATTCAAACAGCCTTGACTACATTGGAAGTTAGACCACCTGTTAGTTAGAATTAGTTTCATTCAGACACTGATGCTAGGAGAAACTCAAAGAACATCATAGGTCAACCTAAATAGTGATATATAAGGTATGGGGTAATTTCCTTTTAGAAAGTTTCATGTAATTACTTAAGAATCAAAGGATGCATAAATGTAGTAGAAGCATGTTATTTTAGATCACCCTCTCTGAGGGACTGGATAACACCTTCCTCTGCAGTCAAGAGCGATGAAGATGACCACTGCAACATCAACATCTGCAGAGAATCACCAAACCAAAACCCGGAGCAACTTTACGTAATCTGTTAGAGCAAATGGCAAAAATGACAATAATTTTCTAGTCTATTTGGAAGACTTTCAGATATACTCTACAACCTCTCCTTGTTACATACTGAAGCAATTCTTATGCTCAGGATGGTTAAGATTTTCTTATAACCAAGATCTCTTAGTTAAGCCCTTTCCAGTTAAATAGGTTAGCACAAACTAAAACATTTAACACAAATGTGAAATCTTTAAATGACTTTGTCCAAAGTGAATGTTTCACAGCAAATAAAGGAAAAAATATGTAAGCTCTAGGTTTTTTGGTCAATAATGTTAATTGGATAAATGCTTTAAAATGTACCCAAAAAATCCACAAAAACTGAAATTAACCATATATACAAATCTGTAATTTTTTTACAACAAAAATTTCATGTATGAAAGTTTAGTTACATTTTCAGATAGTTTAAGACAGATTTATAGACTAAAAAGTAACCTACATTCCTGAATTCAGTCATGATAAAGAGACAACCTAGGGCCTCCCCGGTGGCGCAGCGGTTGAGCGCTGGGTTGCGAAACTGCGCGCGGCCTCTGCGGCGCCGGTTCGATCCCCGGCTGCTCCCCGGCCACCAGAGGAGGGTCCCACATGGCGTGCAGACCTCTCCTGCGGCCCGCTGCTCCCCTCAGCAGTGTACTTCGGTCCTTCTGCCTGCTCTGCTCCCCGCTCTGGCTCTGGTGAATTCTCTCACCCTCCCGCGCTTCTGACTGTGCCCAGTGCATGTATAAACAAAACAAACAAACAAACAAGCAAACAAATAAATAAAGCATGCCTCTATAAAAAAAAAAATATAAAAAAAAAAAAATAAAATAAAGAGACAACCTAACTTAATAGCATTAGTCAATGCTATAGATTTTAACCTCTAGAAAATACAAAATTGAACTGCTTAATTAGCAAAACTAAAGTCCCTTGTTGAAAATAACAAGATAAAATAACCATATAACCTAGTATTTTAAAGTTTCTCATATTAATGCTAGACATACTGCATTTTTAGAAAATGCATGTTTTGTATTTTTTTGTGTTGATAATATCTTTTAAACTAAAGAATTTAATTAAATGAAACATTAGCTTATGATAATTCTCTTCTATTAATGTATGGCTAAAAGATGCAAAATAACTATCCATTTACTTAGAAAGGGTATCCCTCTATTTCACCCAGTTAACTCTTACTCATCTTTTAGGTCTTAGCTGTTACTTAGTTTTTTCCAAACACCTTGCACAAATCCTGATTAAGTACTTTTGATAGCACTTTGTACTTTCATTACCAAAGCATTCTTCAAATACATTACAATTATCTGGCAGTGACTGGTACAAAAAGATGTTTAAATATTTTCAGAACAGCCTCAAAGTGGTTGAGAAATCAACCCTTCAGATCAAGCTGTAGCTGTAAATAAGGGGTGGAGGTTTGGGCAGAGGTAGGAGGGCTACTATGGTAGGACAACAGGCAAAGGATACTTAACGTATTTCCCCAAGAAGAAAGACTGCAAAAGCTTCTAAAAGTGCTATGATGGTAGAAGAACTATGGGAACTGTACCTGAGGGGAAAATCAAGTACCGTACAAAAATGAACACCAATATAAGAAAATAAATTACTTTAATTATAAATTATAAAGTAAAAATACATCAATCCATCACTTTTATAATGATATACACGTGGGCCTCCTTTGTGCTGCAGGGGTTAAAGACTCAGTGCTATCAAGCTATTTGCAGCCACTGTGACAACAGGAGTTCCATCCCCAGCCAGGGAGCTAAACCACATGGCACAGCAGCTCTCTCCTGTCTCACCTGCTGTACCCCTCAGCTATGTATTCAGTAGATCTGCCTATTCTATTCCCTACTCTCTCTCTCTGGTGAATCCTCTCACCCCCACCCCTACACCTCTGGTCTACACCCCAGTTCTTGTATGCATAAATAAAAAACCCCAAAACTTTATAATGACATACATGACTGGCTTAAAAATCAGATGAATCAATTTAAGAAAGAAGGTATTTTATTTTTGAGTTGCTTAAAAGATTCATAAACTGGAAAAATCTCACCTGTCATGGGATCAAAGAGCTGATTAGCTTCCAAGTCTGTAAAAGTATTACTACAACAAGGACATTTGAAGGAAGCCCGATTGGTGGAATCTCTCTCATCAGTTTCAATTCTCCTCCTCATGTGGTCCAGTTTATATTTTACCACATTAACAAGAGTACGATAATTAATAAAGTAGTAGTTATGACGAGTGGTTTTTCCATCTGCAGCAGTCTCTACCCTCATTCTGCATTTGATGAACTTGTCTCCCTTTAAATTATTTAAAACTGATCTAAGTTGCTTCCGATCAAATTTGAGAAGCTCCAGCATATCCTCTTCTTTCACACAGGGGTTCCGGATCAAGATGTCCAAAGCCAAGGCGTGCTCAATGCCATAAAACCCCCGGATCACATACTTGGCTAACCTCTTCAATGCTGCTGGAACCTCAGTGAGGACATCTGGGTCAGCCATCTTTTTGCAGCAAATTTCAACTTTTACTGAATCCAGAAAAAAAAAAAAAAAGTTAGATGGACATAGCAATAATTTTAAATCTAGTGGCTAGCTGGCAGCTACCACTATTCTTGGAATATCACAAAGGTACTCAAAACATTTTTTTTTAAAGACTTGTAATGCCTAAGTCTTTAAACTCTTATGTTCTAGTTAAAGAACAAAATTCTCCTTTAGAATGTAGAGAAGATTACACCTACAAAGCTTGATATATTTCTTAGATGGCTACTTTCAGATCTATAGTGTGCCTGATTCTATGAAGTAACTATTACACAAAAAAGCTAAATGAAGTCTCACTAGTTTTAATGATACAGATCATTGAAAATGCTAGGAACCCCCTAAGAAATCTAACAGTTGACATTAGGTTCATAATGTGTTTATTTCTTTTCATGGGTAAAATTTTTCTACCAAGATAGATTCTAGGGCATTTCACATAGTCATGCTCTCACAATAAAGACACAAAAACCCAATAAACACAATCTCCAGTTGGGGTATATGACAATACTACTAACTGTTACAAATCTGAAAGAAATTAATACTTGGATTCAGACAGAGTACAATTCTAAAGAAAAGAAAAATCCCAGGATATCCTGAAATATCAGATTTCTTGCAGAACAAAGCAGAAGCGAATTGTATCTAGTTCTCAAGCCATGACCTGGAAAGCTCTTGCCCAAACTGGCATGAACTAGCTGTTAAAAAGCCTGGATTTTGGAATTCAGAGTTAGACAGCCTGTGGGTTTTTTGTTTGTTTGTTTGTTTGTTTGTTTGTTTTGTGGGACCCTCGCTGATGGCCGGAGATCTAACTGGCGCTGCAGAGGCTGCGGGCAGCCTCGCAACCCAGCGCTCAACCACTGCGCCACCAGGGGAGGCCCAGACAGCCTGTGTTTTAGTAGCCGTGTAATTTTGAGTAAATCCCTTCAACAACTTCAAGTCATTTCAAGTTACACTTTACTCTGAGAAATAAGGATAGTATCAGCTACCTCAATGAGGTTGTTGTGAGTTAATGAGAATGTATGTAATGTGCTTAGGAAGCACTTGTTAATAAGGAGAGAGCTTCCATCTCAATTTATTATGTCCCAAAATAAAAACAAGCAGGCTATACACATAGACCACGTCAAATGAAATTTCCCAACACTGAGAGGAAATTTTTAACAGGCATAGCACTTTGAACTATTTCAATGGGAGAACCAGAGAATTTATGCTAACACCATGTTCAAAATCTCTACATTTAAAAACTCTCCTTCCTGACCTCTGCCCTTTCTCCTCCACCACTTCTACTCCCTATATAAGCTAGACAAGTTTATACTGAACCTTTAAAAAATATCAATCAGTGGTTATCAACATTATCAGATTGAATACCCCCACAGTAATATATATACTAAAAAAAAAATTCCTAAATAACCAATCGTTATGCATGGGGGGAGGGAGGCATAAAGGAAAGTTATAATAAAAGTTATAATAAAGTATATATTTCTAAAAGTTATAATAAAGTATATATTTGAGATAGTAAAAGCACAGGCATGACTATAGATAAGAGACAACAAAGTAGCACCTAGATGGCAATCTGGTTTAGGGCCTTTCTGTCATCTTAAAACTTAAGGCCGCCAAGTAAGTATCACAGCAGTATCACAGCATATTAGCAGGTGCACTTTGGTCTCCTTTCCAATTTGGTCTATATGTTTATATTTGAAACCAGTTTTAGTTTCCTGTTTTAATCTTCAACAGGCTGCAGAACATAACACTTCAACAGACTGCAGAACATAACAGAACAGAAAATGCATGCAACAGAGCAATAAATGACAACTATCAAAATTACCTACCTTTCCAACTCATTTCCGACTATTATGTTCCCTCCCTGACCTTGCACCCATACACTCTATTTTCCAAACCAAGGGTTCTCAACCCTGGCTATAAACTAGAATCAGCTAAGGAGCATTTTAAAATACCCACCCTGAACCCCCATTCCCAGAAATTCTGTTTCAGCTGGTGGAGGGGGAGGACAGGGCAGGGAGGTACATTAGGCGTCATCTTAATTTAGAAGTTCTTTAGATGACTCCAACATACAGAAAAAGTCCTTGATCACGGCTTGAGACAAACTGGATGCCTAGCTATGATATATCCTGCCAATGCACAAGCTGCATGGGACAGCCTTATCACTCAACCTGTTTCCTTTACCTGAAACACCTTAGGGACCCTAAAGATTTAACGGAGTGACAGGAAGACAGCAATTCTAGTTTTAGATTTTGAATCCCTGTTCCACCATTTCTTAGTGGGTGACCCTGGAAAATTCTCAGCCTCAGCTTCCTCATATATAAAAAGTGATGAATAGTGCTTTCCTCATACAGTTCATGTATGGATGAAATAATTGATACAAAGTGCTCTCCTTTCAGAACTGGCATCATAAGAATTGCTTTAAGTATTGACACTCATAATTAGACTTCCTATTTAGAAGTGTTTGAGGAATGAGGACTAAAGTAAGTGCATATAGAGGCAAGAAGGAAGTAATAGAAGCTATAGAAATCAAACCTAACCTAAGGAAGAGAATAGGATGAATCAAACTTATTACAGAAACAAAATCAAAAGGACCCAATAATCTATTGGAAAATGGAATAGGAAAAATTTTAAATAGCTTTTTGTGTTTTCCCAATTTTTTAAATTCTGGTAAAGTACACAAAATTTACCAATTAACCATTTTTACCTATAGAGTTCAGTGGCATTAAGTATACTCATAATGTTATGCAACTATCAGCACTACTCTCCAGAATTCTTCGCCTTTTAAAACTGAAATGCTATACCTATTAAACAATGACATAGTTTAATGCTATTAACAATAACATATAGTTATTTGTTATGAGCCAATGTAAGTAGGGAAGAATGAGGCATTTACTTTTAGTTTCTTGTCTTTGAGAAAATACCACAGAATATTCCTGTGAAGATGTCCAGTAAGTAGCTGGACAAAATGAAAATGGAGTTCAGAAATGAAGTCATGCTAAGCCACCATGTTGAAAATCTATACATTTAAAAACTCTGCATACATTGAGCAAAAATGAAGAGTGATGTAAAAAATATATAAAGTCAAAAAAACCCAAAAAATTCTGCTTTCTCCTCCACCACTTCTACTCCCTGTATATGCTAACTTTCCAAACTTTGGATTTCTAGCACCACTTAGGCCAGATGTCTCAAATTGGCAGCCTCTGCCACATCGTTTAACACAAATGATGCTACGAAAATTTTCTCAATTGTCAACATTTTAAAATCCTAATGTTTCACGTAAACTTCAATTAACAGCTCTTGAAATTTGGGATTATCTGAGGAAAAAAGTAAGTCCATGTTCCCACATGGTAACAAGTTGGAACTGAGGAACAGTTGTTAAGAAGGGAAGGAAAGAATGGGGCACAGGCTGTATATTGTTAAATGCTGGCTTCTAAAGACTTTTGAGTGTGTGACCTCTTAGAGTCAGCCCTTGTTTCTTTGCTGTAGTCTCACTGTCTAACATTAGTCACCTCCTAGGCTTAACTCCCTACCCCACGCAGCATCCCCACTGCCAAGTTGGTTTTGTTTTTGAACCATATGAGTCTAATCATACAAATATAGAAGAATTACTGGGCACTAGACACAGAGTTGAAGAAACAAAGTGGAAATGAATGCTCTTGCTACACTCTGTCTACCTTTGTCAACCTCATATCCAGCCACACTGGCTCTCAATCCTTAAAGCCATTCATGCTGGACTCCTCGCACTCACTTCTAGTCCTTTGCACATGCTGTTTCCTTTGCCACAAAAAATAAAGCCCAAACTGCCTTCTCCAAATCATCCTTCATATCTCAAATGACACTGCCTCAGAGAAATCTTCCCAGATTCCCGGTAAGAGTTTAGAATGATCCCCTTTCAAATCTACCCATAACTCTTTCTCTTTCCCCTTCTTTTGTTGCAGTGAATATACTAATACTTTCTTCATGTCTACCTCTGAGATCAAGGACTTAATCTTATTCACCATTGTCCTTTCAGCATCCAGCACAGCTAGCTAATCAAGTATTTTTATAAAACTTTCAATACATCGCCTAACCACGTGGTCTTCCAACAGGCCCATCCTGCCTGCTTCCCCCAATTCACTACTTCCATTGCTGCTTCCGGAACAGAAAAAGACAGGCTACAGAATATCTTCTTACATTTCAAAAAGCTTTAAGAAAGAGGAAATGGGATCAAATTCTCGATTTTAAAAGATTCGCCTGAATGCGGGGTGCAAAATAAAAGGGGAAAAGAGTGGATGCTAAGAGTCCAGTTAGAGTATCTCAGTCCGACAGCACTATTCCAGTCGTAGAAGTACTTGGGTTCTATAACTGTAGTTTTTCCCTTTGCCATATTTCAAAGTACTCTCCACGCCTTCATACTTAAAACAGTGTATCACCATGAAACCTCCAAACTAGCTGCCCTTCAAGAGCCTTCTTCAGTCATGTTCACTCCTCCCCACTGCGAGACCCCGAGCCCCTAATTCGCTTAAGACTCTGCCTCCTGAGTCCAGCGGCCACACTCCATGCGGCCAAGCCCGTCCTACCCGAGGTCGCACAAGAGCCGCTCCGGGGTCAATGGTCCCTTGGAGGACCCACTCGAGGGAGTCAGAGTAGGGGACCTAAAGATGGAGGAACAAAGATAGGGGAGACACCCTGAAAATGCGATGCCCAGCCAGGGAACCAAGAAGAAGTAACAGGGAATAAGGTTTACCAAAGCGAATCCTCGAACACTCCCACTACAGCGTCTCTGAGCGCCTCAACTACCGGCTCCAATGAGCCACGCACGCCACTCCTGCGACCAAGCCGACGTCGTAGGCCTGCGACTCGTTTGCGGCCCACTCGCCACATTTAAACGGGCCGGCCAATCAGTCTTCAATCAAGAAGGTCACTTTCCGATTGGCCAATGAAATGGAAGGTTCTGTCCCCATCCCCAGCGCTCATTTGGCGAACAATTCCGGAACAGGCGTTAACCCCGGGCCGGCGGTGGCGAGATGGCGTCCCTGGATCGGGTGAAGGTGCTGGTGTTGGGAGACTCAGGTGAGCGGCTTCACCCACTTCCGGGGCTCCCGACAAGTTAGAGTTCTCCGAGGACCCTCCCCTTTCACTAGTTTACGTCCTCAGTGAGGCGGCTCTTCGGCCTGTGGCTGGAAGCCCCCTTAAGGGCTAAAGACTACACTTCCCAGAGGACTTTGCTCTAGTTCACGAAGCTGGCGGCGTCGCGCGGGCGGGGGGCGCGGGGCCCTGGTCCCTCTCCGCCTTCGCCGCTTTCCGGCTCGGTTTCCCCGACTACCGCGACCGTAGTGTATTGTCAATTCCTTTGTTTTAAAAGAGGTGCAGACATTATGTATTGTAGGGGCGCCGCGCGAAGGCTACGGAAGTTAGGATCGTGCCTTCAAAAGAGTTTGTTCAGGGCTTCCCCCCGTGGCGCAACGGGTTGAGCGCAGCGCTGCGAAGCGGTCCGCAGCCTCTGCAGCGCCGGTTCGAGCCCCGCCTGCCTGGGAGATACCCACATGGCGCGGCAGACCTCTCTTGTCTAGTCCGCTGTTCCCCTGAGCAGTGTATTTCTGTCGGTCTGCCTGTTCTGCTCCCTGCTCTGTCTGGTGAATCCTCTCACCCTCCCGCACATCTGACCTGTACCCTGATTTTTGAATGCATGATAAAGCTTAAAAAAAAAAAAGAGTTTGTTCGTTAGGGAAGTCAAACGTACACTAAGAATGAAGCTGACCCAAGTCCTCTGCACATACTAATATGAGATTTAGCCCAGTTGCTTCATTTTACACGTGAGAAAAATGAGGCGGAGAGACTTAAGGGACAGACCCAGTTGATTATGGGTTGAACCCATAATGTATGCACTTAAACGCTGAACTGTGTTGTGAAATGAAATATTGGGTGGTAGTCTTCTTTCTCTCAGTGGTCTTCTTGATTTCTTTAATCTTAATTGAAAACCTGTTATGTGTTACCTTGTAAACAAAGAAATTAAGTGAGGGCAATATTATGAACCAGGTAGAATTTAATACTGAGCCCAATTTAATCTGGAAGTTAAAATTCTTTTCGTTCCTTGGACGTTGAGAACTAAAATTGAAATCTGCATTTCCCTTCTGCCTCCTCACCAGCCTTTCCTTTCTCAACAAAATCTTCACTCTGTTTCTTAAGAATACGGAATAAATGCTAGCCTTGCATTTCAAAGATAAGCTCTTCTGGAGTTGACCTTTGAATGTGTGCTGGAAGTAAAGACATGTGGTGGCGAGGACATACCCCAGAGAACTTGAAAACTGGCCTTACAGAAGTGTTTAGGTTGGCTGGGGAGAGTTAGACGTTGAGAATGTTTTCATATTGCCTGAAGATGTATTGCATTACAAAATATTTTAGGAGAGAATTGTTTAATATACTCTTCAAAGAGATACATTATGAAACTCTATGAATATAATCCAATTTATGTCAACTCCAATTCTTTAGTTTGAAAGTGGTACTGAAATTAATTTAATAAAATCACTCAGTTTTATAGAAGAAAATAATGTGGAGTAAAGAGATTTGGCAAGAGTATCCCCAAGTATAATTTAGGACTGAAATCCAGAGCTAACTCAATTCTTATTGAATAAGGGAATTGTATGTTCTTGTCTATAATTCCCTCTTCTATTGCATCTAACAATCTCTTCATGTTACATATTGTTGAAACTAGTGAACCACCCCACCCCCCCATAGGTACTTAAATACCGATGACATAGCAGGTGCTGTATTAAGTGTGGGGTAATAAATGTGGAATCAATGCATTACATAACAGCGTCGATTTAGCTGGTGCATTAAATGTAAAAAGTGATTTGGAAATTAATAAACTTTTTTCCACTATAGTTTAGTTGTAAAACAAAAGACACCCATTAAGGAAGTGACTGATCTTGTCACACATTCACTGATGTTAGGTTACATGTATAAAGTCAGTTATTGCCTTTTTATCAATTTCCTTTTAACAGTGATTTGCTATCTGGCCATTTAAAATCTACTTTTTATACATCATCTCTCCTTGTATTCAATATTTAAAGTTTACTTTTGAAGAAAGGCTTATTTCCCATGTGAAACTTTGAGGCTTTCACAAATATATAAAGGAATGACTTGGGATTTAGAGATTACTTTTGTATTCCATGGAGATATTAGGTAATTTATTAAGGAATCCTGAAAGTCTCTCTAACTTGCACTTCGCTGAACCAAACACATTACCAACAACTGTATTTGAAACTGGCCCTTATTTGATTTTATCGTGCCTTTCCTCTGGCCTCCAGCAAGTGTATTCTTTTAGTCTACTTTAGTTCTATTGATAAAAACTCAGATCCAGAACCTTCACAGTTCAATTATTCTTTCTGTTGAGAGTTCATCCAGTATTAGCTAATTCCCCAAAGCAGTTAATTCATGGAGAACTATACATTGTTACTGCTGTAGAGACTCTGACATAGTTGAGCTTAATTAGAAACTCAGGCCTTCCATCATGCTGATAACTAATATGTGCCTCTAATATAAGCAAACAGACATGCAGTCACAAGAAAATCTGCAGTTGCCTAAAGGTCATAGATATTAAATGCAATGCAATAAATACAAACAAAGCTAAGTTTGCAAAAATTTTAAATATTAGTATGTACAAAAATAAAAAGAATAAAAGGGGAACCAAGGGAAACTGATTCAGTTATATGAGATGACAAATTGAAAACTGAAACCCAGTAGAAAAATGGACAAAGTATGTCAGTAGATAATTCATGATAGGAAAGGCAACTGACTAGCTAAATGTCTTTTTTTTTTTTTTTTTTTTGGTCTTAACAAATTAACAGATGAAAAAGCAACTACATATATTTGAGAGACAATAAGTCCTGTAGGTGTATGTGTTTGCATAAGACTGGATAAGCCTGCTCTGCTCTGCTGGTGGCAGAGCAACCTGATGCAAATTGTCAGTATATATCAGAACTTTAAATGTTCATTTCCTTCTACGTATTAATTTCACTTCTAAGAAAGAAATGAAATTTAATTTTAAAGAAAGTTTAGGTAAATTTTTCCCCTTATTGTAGAGAATAGTTCAAAACACCCTAAATATCTAATAATGGGGGAATGGTTACATAAGTTATGTCTACTCCCTGATAACCACAGAGGCACTAAAATATTTGTGAACATAAATTTTTGTCATTAAGTGAATACTAATTATGGCCCTGTTCTGAGATTTTAAAAAGATGAGTAAAACACAGCCCTCAAAGAACTTAAATAGGGCCAATAAAACCTATACTGATGTATTTTTAAGTGCTCTGTAGGAAAGTGTCCAGGGTATAGTGAAGACCCAGAATCTGGTGGATGGTGTGCTTAGTTCTACCTGCATGGAGTCATTCTTTATAACTAGAGTAATGCCAAGTCTTGAAAGATTGAGCCTTAAAGACTGAATCTTTAAAGGCCAATTGGGGATGGGGAGGGAGTAGAGGGAGACCAAGGATAGGATATTACAGTGAACCAACTGTGGAAGAAAAGGTTTATGTTTCATTGTTTTAAGTACACGTGTGTGTGTGTGTATTATATATATACATATACATATATAATACATATATTCACAATAACAGCCTGCTTATAGAAAACCACTCTGTGGAATTAAATAAACCTACATCTTGACAATAGTGCTCTTTTTTATACTTTCTAGATTGTCTATAAATAAATAGGTTCATATGCAATAATGCATACAAAGAGATGGTCTGAATTTTTTTTAAAGATTTATTCACTCATGCATACAAGAACTGGGGTACAGGCCAGAGGCATCGGGGGGTGAGAAGATTCACCAGAGACAGAGTAGGGAACAAAACAGGCAGACTGGCTTTAATACACTGCCAAAAGTCGCAGCGGACGAGTCAGGAGATACCTGCTATGCCATGAGGGCATCTCCCTGGCTGGGGATCGAACCCGTGCTGCAGTGGCTGTGGACAGCCTCATAGGCTGCATCTCAACCCCTTGCGCCATCTCAACCCCTTGCGCCTCTATCTAAATTTTTTATAGAATTTAGTGATGTTGTATGCTTCATCAAGTTGATGGTACATAGATATCCACCAACTATGCTGATCATAAGGGCATCCCAAAATGCTGTTAATTAAATGAGTGCATAGGAAAAGCTCTTTCCCTTTCTTTTTCATACATATCTCCAAATGATAATCCTGGTACTAATAGCTACATTACTGTGAACCCAAAAGAAAATGGCCTTTTAAAGGGCCATGATGTTGAAGAGGGAAGAGAGTTCTCTTTTTTTGGAGTGTAAGTCTGGGCCAAGTGGTTTGCTGCCTTTTAAAAATCACTGGGGGCTTCCCTAGTGGCCTAGTTAAGTCATAACCTTATCACCACTAGGGCCTGAGTTTGATCCCCAGCCAGGGAGCTAACCCACAAGGCACAGCAGACCTCTCCTATCTTACCCGCTGCTCCCCTCAGCAACTTTTTCAGTAAATCTGCCTGTTCTGCTCCCCACTGTACACTCTGTCTCTGGTGAATCCTGTCACCCCCATGTACCACTGGCCTACACCCCAGTTTTTCTATGCAAAAAAAAGAACCTCTAAAAATCACTGGACAACTGGAGTATCTAAGTGTCAAAGTGGGAAATGTAAGTCCCTGTCACTGTCAGTGTTCAAGCACAATCGGAAGAACATCTAACATGGTGCTGAGTAACAGACTCTGTATTGAAAGTCAGAATAAAGGAGATTGCCTCTGAGATCTAGTAAGATTCTAAAGTTCTAAAATAAGCCAAATAGATGAAATCATACAAAAAGAAAGGGATTAGTTCACATGAAATTGCCCTAGGACCAGTAGTTCTCATAGTAAGCCCTCAGACCATTAGCAGCAGCATTTGTTGGGAATTTGTTAGAAGTGCAAAATCTGGGCTCCTCCACAGACCTCTAAATAGAAAACCCTAGAAGCAGGACCCAGCATTTTGTGTTGTATGAGCCTTCCAGGTGATTCTGAAGCTAAATTTGAGAGAACTATTGCCCTTGACTGTCTTCTTTCCATCATTAAAGCACACATTAAAATGGTTGGCATGGTATGAACACCCTTTAAACCATTCATGTATACATTCATATATATATTTATATTTAAATATAAATAAATATATATCATTTTTATATATATCATTATTAAGCATATCCTCAGTATTAACTCTGGCCATGGTAGATTTTCAGCATGCCTCTTACATGATAGAATTCTTGCATCTTTTACAGGTGTTGGAAAGTCTTCACTAGTTCATCTTTTGTGCCAAAATCAAGTGCTTGGAAATCCATCATGGACCGTGGGCTGCTCAGTAGATGTCAGAGTATGTGTTGCTTATATTTTAGTCTTTCAGTAGTCATATTAAAGATAATTCCTTCAAACTATATAGTCAAATTACAGTACTTTATTCAAGACTAAGTAATAATAATAGCTGTGCTTATTAAGCATCTACTGTGTGCCAGATACTATGATAAATGCCTTACATGTCTTTGTTTATTTAAACTGTGAGCTATAGCTGTATAAACTAAGGCATAGAGAAGTAAAGTAACTTGACCAAATTGACTCAGTTCAAGAAGCAGAGTCAGGATTTGATCCCAATTAGTCTGATTCGAGAAATTTCAGTTATAATTACTATGCTACCTAGCGTTTAGTTAACATGCTTCATAAGTATTTCTGCCTAAGCTTTTGCCACTAAGTCAACTTTTGACTAGAAATACAGTGTAAAGGCAAAGACTTTATATCTAGGTCATCTGTTCTACCTCACCTTTAGAAAACAGGTTTAGTTTTTACTGAATTAAGTATCTTCCCAGATATTGTTAGTCTTTGCTAATTCCATATAATTCTGTTCAACTTTCATTTCTGCTGGCTTACTTCTGTCTGTTGAGTTAGAAGTAAGAGAAGGATGGTAGTTAGTTAGATTGATGGTTACTGTGTAGTTCTTAGAAGCTATTATTCCATAGTCTGTTAATGTTGCTGCTAATTAGAAATCTTCTGTCAGTCTAGTTCTTATTGTTCTTTAAAGTAATGTGTTATTTCTAGCTGCTTTTAAAGAATTTTAATGTTTGATATTTTGTATTTTTGCTCATGCACATCTAGGTGTAGATTAGGTTTTAATCATCCTGTTCAGCATTCCTCTATCCCTTCCTTTTGTACCTGTATTAGATTTTTATCCTCCATATCATTTAATTACACTTTCATGTTTTCTATTCTTTGTTTCTCCTTGGTTGCATTCT
Source organism: Talpa europaea (assembly GCF_964194135.1). NCBI lineage: Eukaryota > Metazoa > Chordata > Mammalia > Eulipotyphla > Talpidae > Talpa > Talpa europaea. Next base: position 101,776,947 of record NC_140070.1, on the reverse strand, counting down.
GGATAAGATATTCATATTTGCCTTCTAGGTAGCCGAGAATCTCTTCAACTATATCTAATCTGCTTTTTAATATATCCTCTCATCTCTATTACTAATTTTTAATATCTAGATGTTCTTTTTAGTTCTTTGTCAAATGTCAAAATTTATCAAAATATCCTGATCTTTCATTAAGATTTTACTTTCTAATCATTTTCAACATACTTTCTATGCTTTCTTTTCGATTGCTCTATTTTTTTTTTTCTCAGTAGGTGATAGGTATTCTACTTGCTGAATATGAGACTCTACTTCATAGAAATGTATTTCCTTGTGGTTTGTATTTCTTTGAAGATGGTCACAGCTTCAACAGGATTTCTTTTCTTCTTCCCCTTGGAAGTCCTGTATGCTGTGTTGTGAAAGTACAGTGCTTTTCATTTCAATTGCTGTCAGAGCCCTAGGGATTTCAATAGTCTTTATCATTCCTCAGCTCAGAGTTCCCTTGCCATCTAGATAATGTCAGTTCCCCTAATGTCCTATTATAACATGGACTGGTGGTTTCCATTTCTCACATACTTTTTATCTGCTCTCTACCACCCTTAGCCATTGTCCCTGACAGAAAGTGTTTCCTGCTTTCCTGAACCAGGGAACAATGTTTTTCCTACTCTGTCTTTCACTATTGCTCATCAAAGGTCCGATATCATGAAGGGAACTACATTTTAGTCTTTGCACTCACCCACATATACTCTTGCCTTAACAGCTAGAAAACAGACCTCTATTTCTGAATGGGCACTAAAACTCCAGGGACCAGCTACTGAAGCTATATTTGAATCTGGATCACTTCCCAGTTCTCACTGTGATTTTAAGTTCTGTTTTTCAATTCTAGCATCTGGGGATAATCCTTTCTCTTGATCTTGTCTTCTGTATATTTTAGAAGTATTTTTATGGCATTACTATGAATTGAAGTCAAAGGGAACCCAACAAGGTATTTCAGTGTGCCTTGTTCCCTAAATTCTTATCAATAGAATAAAAACTAATTTAACATTATGAGTTCAGTGACAACTTTATTTAAGTTTGGGATAATAACCTTGAACAAAATCCCCTTGGACTTTCTAGCTTTTTCTTTCCTTCAGATTTTTATTTATTTTAGTATAGATGAGCTGGGGTATAAGCCAGAGGTGCAGTGGGTGAGAGGATTCACCAGGACAGAATGGGGAGCAGAGCAGGCAGATTTGCTGAAATACACTGCTGAGGGGAGCAGCAAGTGAGACAGGAGAGGTCTGCTGCACTCTCTAGCTCCTTTTTTAGGAGAGAGCATGACATATTGAAAAGAAACTGTTATTAAAACTTGCAACGTAGAAAGACAGAGAGCAAAGAGGGGAAAGGAAACAAAGGGCTATGGTGGAGGAATATTAGTGCCTTGGTGCTAGGTGTGATGTAGTAACATATATCTGAGGAGGTATGAACCTGTACCTCTGAATCACATACAGTATTATAAACCATCATTACCTCAATTTAGAAAATGCTGACTGTAAAAAAAAAACTTTAATTAAATTCCCATTTGGGAGTGAATCCCCATATTACCTTTTGCTGTTTTTTAAAAGATTTATCTATTTATTTATTTGTTTGTTTGTTTGTTTGTTTGTTTATTTATTTATTTATTTATTTATACAAGAACTGGGGTACAGGCCAGAAGTGCGGGAGGATGAGAGGATTCACCAGAGACAGAGCGGGGAGTAGAACAGGCAGACAGACTGAAGACATTGCTGAGGGGAGCAGCGGGCAAGACAAGAGGGGTCTGCTGTGCCATATGGGCATCTCCCTGGCCGGCCAGGAGTTGAACCCACACTGCAGAGGCTGCAGGCAGCTTCACAGCTCTGTGCTCAATCTGCTGTGCCACTGGGGAGGCCCCTGCTTTTTCCTTCTTAAAGAATGAACTTAGACTAATCACTTTTGTCCTCAAATTCTTAGTATGTCACCAGCAAACTATTGGTAAATAATACCTGCTATATCTAGAGTACAGGTCTGCAGGAAGGACCAGAGAAGTTTAACAGACGTGAATTAAGGTCTAATGCTTTACAGTTTGAAGTTGAAATTGAAATTTAGTTCAATTTTAATGCCCCTCGCTTTTACCCCTGCTCTGCCCCTTATTCCTACCCAAAGCCCAAACTGCTCACATCATTTACCTTTTGCTTTGTTTTTCTTTATTCTCTTATCTTATTGAATTGACTAATTTTCTAGTACAATGTTGAATAGAAGTGGTGATAACAGGTATCCTTGTCTCACTATCCCAGGAAATTTTCAGTGAAATACCATTAAGTATAGTGTTTATTGTATGTTTTATACATATGCTTTATCAAATTAAAGACATTCCCTTCTGATCCTATTTTGATGAAAGTTTGTATCATGAACTTGGTGGTGTATTTTATCAGTTGCTTTTTTGTAATAATCATAATTTTCCTGCTTTACTTTGTTACTGTGGTGAATCACATTGATTTTTGTTTGTTTTAGAATGTAATTTTTTTAAGATTTGTTTTTATTTATGCACACAAGAACTGGGGTGTAGGCCAGAGGTATGGGGGTGGTGTGGGTGGAGGGAGGTTTGAGAGGATTCACCAGAGACAGAGTAGGGAACAGAACAGGTGGATCTACTGAAATACAGTAGACAGGAGTGAGACAGGAGAGGTCTGCTATGCCATTTGTGCCTTAGCTTCCTGACCCTGGCCAAGGATTAAACCCAGGCCATCGTGGTAATAAGGTAATAGCACTGTGACTTAACCCTTTCGTCACCAGGGAGACCCTGATTGGTTTTGTTTAATGTTAAAAGTATTTTGCATTCTTGGAATAAATCCAACTTCAGTTTGCTAATTTTCTTTCAAGTATTTTTAACTTCATGAGCAAGATTAGCCTATCATTTTTCTTTCTTTCTTTCTTTTTTTAAAGATTTATTTATACAAGCACTGGGTACAGTCAGAAGCACAGGAGGGTGAGAGAATTCACCAGAGCCAGAGCAGGGAGCAGAGCAGGCAGAAGGACCGAAGTACACTGCTGAGGGCAGCAGCGGGCGGCAGGAGAGGTCTGCACGCCATGTGGGACCCTCCTCTGGTGGCCGAGGAGCAGCTGGGGATTGAACCGGCACTACAGAGGCTGCGGGTAGCTTCTCAACCCAGCGCTCAACCTCCGCCACTGGGGAGGCCCTCATTTTTCTTTCTTATAATCTCCTTGTTGGGTTTTAGTTTTGGGTTGATTCTAACCTTAAACTAAGAAGGGGAGTATTATTAAGAAGGCTAGTATTATTTTTGTTTCTAGTCTCTGAAAGTATTTATATCAGATTGGTGTTATGTATTTGACAGAAAATCTAATAGCTAAGAATATGTTCACAGGTGAAACCATCTAGGACTAAAGTTTTCTTTGTAGAAGGTATTTTTTTCACTTTAATTTAAAATAATATTAAAATAAGAAAATTATGATATTCCATGTCAATTTTGATAACATGTTTTTGAAAGAATTTTTATATTTCTTGCATATATTATCAGAATTAGTTTGTAATATCTTTTATGTCTTTAAGTATCTATGGGATTTTCAGTGATATTTCTTTTCCAATTTCTGGTATGTGTAATTTATGACTGTTCTATTATTTTCTTGAACAGTCTTGTCAGAGGTTTATCAAAGACCAATTTTTGGCTTTGTTGATTTTTCTCTATTATATATAGTCTATTTCATTAATTCTGCTCTTTATTGTGCCTGTGCTTCCTTTGATTTAATTTGTCGTCTTTTTTTCTGACATCTCAAAATGAATAGTTCTTTCATTGATTTTTTTTCATCGTCCCCTTGAAGGTCCAAGTGTCTATAAATTTCTATCTAACAACATTTAGCTATACCTCTGAAAATTTGTTTATTATCATTTAATTCAAAATATTTTCTCATTTCCATTGTGATTTTTTTCCTTTATTTTATGAGTTGTTTAGAAATGTGCTACTTAATTTCTGAACATTTGAGAATATTCATTATCTTTAAATAATTGATTTCTAGCTTGCTTTCATTATGCTCACACATACATCATATGATTTCAACCCTTAGAATTAAGGGATTTACTGCATGTCCCATTTTATGGCCACCTTTGGTAAATATCTCATGTGGACTTGGAAAGAATACATATTCTGTAATTGTTGAGTGCAGTTTTTTTAATATCTCAGATTAATATTTTATTCAAGGCTTCTCATCTCTGTTTTTTTGGTCTGCTTGCTTCATCAGTTGCTAAGGAATGAGTGTTATCATCTCTAAGTATAAATGTGGATTTTTCTATCTTGCATTTTCATTCTGTCCATTTTTCATTTATGTATTTTGAGCTTGCTTTACTAACTATGTACTAATTTCAGATTGTGTAAACTTCCTGAAGGATTTAACTTTTTATCATTATGATATGGCCCTTTCTACATCTGGTAATACGTTGTGCCATGAAGTCTATTTTGCCTGATAATAAAATAGCAAAACCAAATTATTTTTTATAGTTTAATTGAAATATAATTGACATAATTTGGTATTAGTTTAAGTGTACAACCTAATGATTTGGTATGACTATAATGTGCAGTTATTGCCACAATAAGTTTAGTTAACATCTCATATAGTCACAAGAAAAGTATTTTTTTCTTGTGAAGAAAATTTTTAAGATCTAAGTATTTATCCACAGATGAATGGACAAAGAAAATTTACTATATGTAGACAATGAACTCTTTTCAGCCATAGAAAAGAAGCAAATCCTGCCATTTTCAACAGCATTGATGGATCTTGAGGGTGTTTTGCTAAGTGAAATAAATCAGAGTGATAAATACTGTGATCTCACAGTGATCTCACTTATATATGGAATCTACAAAAGCTGAGCTCACAGAAACAGAAAACAATTTGTAGTTGCCAGAGGCAGTGAGTATGGTTGGGGGAGGGAGGGAGATAAATGTGGTCAAAAGGTACAAACTTTCAGTTATAAGATAAATACATTCTGGGGATATAAAGTATACATGGTTGCTACAGTTAATAATACTGTATTATATAAACCAGCTTATTTTCAGTTCATGTTTCTGTGGTCTATCTTGCTTCTGTCTTTTAACTTTTATGCTTCTGTATATTTACATTTATGGTGTACCTAAGAAGGATATAGGTAAATTTTGCTTTTTAACCAATCTGACAGTCTTAGCTTTTTAATTTGGTTCTTGGACCTTACAAATATTCTGATTCAGCATTATACATGGTGCCCAGGACTCTTCATTTTAATTAGCACCTGAGATGATTTTAGAGTAGGTGAATAGAGTCTTGAAGAACACTGGGGGATTGGGTGTGGAATTAGTTTTCCCAGTGGCTATGGAAGTTGTTCATGACAGAACATAGACCAAAGGGGCAGACTATGACTCAGATACTGATAGGAAGCTAGTAAGTATGATTAGTAAGGCAAGGAAGGAGGTAGATGATCCAAAGCCTCTAAAGAGCACAGGTATTTATATATTTATATATGCATTTATATATTTATAAATATATCTATATTTATTTTTATATAGATATATATATTGATTGATTAATAAATAGATAGCTAGATAGAGGAATAATGTACTGGAAATGGCTTTGGGAAGAAGCAAGACATTTCCTGTTTTTTGAGTTCCAAGGAAATAAAATGTGAAAGAGTAAATAGCATCCATCTAAGAGGGCAGCAGGAAAATTTGTATCTACATGGTAAAGGCAGGCATCAGTTGATATAATGAGTTGAAGATGAAGATATAATGGAATTTTGTAATCGTGGAATAAGAAGAGTGGAAGAGTGGAAGAAGACTGGAAAGATTTGGAGGAAGACTGGAAACAATTGGAGGTTGAATGTGAAGAGTAGGGAAAGCAAAAGAAGATTGAGTATGAGAATACCAGAAGTCAGGTAGGGACCCAAATGTATGGTAATGTTAGGCGGAAAAGGATGTCTTAAAGCTAATTCCATACAGACTTTGTGGACTCCACCCCCCACTCCAGACCAAAGCCAAAAGACACTGAGAACTCCAAATCCCATCACCACCAAAGGGAAGGTGGCTGGGACCTGAGGGTGGGGTTAAGCAGCCAGGTTTGGTATAAAGCCAGACACGTGGGCTTTGGAGAAGATCCCCCATTTTGGCTCTCCGCCAGCTCACAGCAGTTCAGCCAGCTCTAAGAGTGCCTTTGGGTTTCCAGGTCAGTGGATCGGGTAGGACGCATTGAAGACTTTATTTCCCTATTTTCTCCCTGAGTTGTACATTTCCTTAATTCCCTTTCCCTTGTAAATAAACCTTTTATTAACCTTTTTTTTTTTTTAAAGATTTATTTATTTGTTTATACAAGCACTGGGTACAGTCAGAAGCACGGGAGGGTGAGAGAATTCACCAGAGCCAGAGCAGGGAGCAGAACAGGCAGAAGGACCGAAGTACACTGCTGAGGGGAGCAGCGGGCGACAGAGGAGGTCTGTGCGCCATGTGGGACCCTCCTCTGGTGGCCGGGGAGCAGCTGGGAATCGAACCAGCACTGCAGAGGCTGCGGGCAGCTTTGCAACCCAGCACTCAACCGCTGCGCCACGGGGGAGGCCCCCTTTATTAACCTTTTTGTGTGTGCCTGTAGTGGAGTATTAATAAGTCCCTTTTAAGCGCGCAGGTGAGGACCCACAGCCAGGCAACCCGTTTTATATCAGGGTTGCCCATAACAGTAATAGGGTGACAGGAATGTAAAATGCTTTAAGTGTAACTGGTGGCAAAATTTCCAAAAGAAACTTCGTGCTAGCAGTCTCCTATCATGAAGGCAGAGACTTGATTGGGTCTGTAAGGACTGCCTCTGTGTAAGTCCTCAAATGAGATAAGTTAGTTCTCAAGACTCTGACCAAATTTTAGAAGTAACAACCATAATTCCCTTTGGAAACCTCTGTTTTGGGGAACGTGAGGTTGGAATTCCCTGGAGTTAGCTTTTGCTAAAGTCCTCTGTATTTCCACAGAATATTGCCCAAAAGGAAGCTGTGATGAAAACTACAGTAGTCAAGACAAATGTCATATAATAGTGTAACTGATTTTACTGCAATGAGTTTGGTACTAATTAACTCTTAAAAGCCCGTCTGACCTGAATTGCTTTACTGTAAAAGAATGGCACTTGTGGTTGATTACTGTCTTGCATCTTAAAGAAGAGCGCATTTCTTGAGTGACAGCATAAGAATAGGGTGTTTTAAAACAATAATCTTAAGGAAAATTGTCATAGACATGTAAATCATTTTGACTATTGTTATAATAAATAAAGTGAACCACCGTTCTTCCCACTAGCAGGAATGATTAAATCTGATAAAGCTTTTACCTAAAGAGCTTAGAAGAATTCTTTCTTCTGTAGCAACTTTCATGTTGCAATTACATTGTCTGTGTTAGTGAAACCTATGAGAGATTGTTCCAGAGTCATGTAGACCATGAATACACACACTTTAAAACTCTTAGAAACAGTTGTCCCATTTAGCTCATTTCACATCTGTAAGAGCCAACTAAAAATAGAAATGATTAAGGTGATAATGCAATTATTTAATTTCAAGTACAGGGTGAAGCTAATGAACCTAATGTATGTGCTCAGTAATTATTATCATCTTGGATTTAGTATGCAGTACAGAGATGTTCCTGCCTGAACTAAAGGAAAAGGGGAGAAGTTGTATTACTGGTCTTCTGCATTCATTCCTGTCTTCTAACTTTGTTGCCAAAGTCTAATGGGACTAATATAAATGCATGGCTACTCTTAATTATGAAAAGACTTCCAGACAAATTATAAATAAGGACATTGATTTGTCATTTCTGGTTCACTGTAGTGGGATTTAAGTTCTCTAATTTGCACATTATATGCAATCAATATTAATTGAATTCCTCTTTGGGCAGCATAACAATATGCAAGCACTGAGGAGAAATGGGGTGGGGGAAGGCAGTCTGTCTTCACTAAGAATATATAAGGCAGGATGTTATAGATGGGACAAGGTTTATATATAATAAAATAACAATAGTGATAGTTAACATTTTTTAATATCTAGTTTGACTAGATACCTGTTTTACATACCAGTTCATTTGATTTTCAAGATAATCCTTTTAAGGTACTATTAGGGTTACCATTTAACACATGAAGCACTTGAGGGGCAGAGGTGTTAAATAATTTGTCCAGGGTCATATTGCTCTTACATAATGGAGTTAGGACTCAAACCCATGCAGTCTGGTTCAAGAGCCTGTGCTCTTGATCACACTCTCTACTACCTCTTACTCCAGAATGGTATTAAGAACAAAGTTTTATTCTGGTGTTGTTAAATACAGAAGCCATTACACTCATGTGGCATTTCAAATTCAAATCAACTAAAATTTATAGTTTAGTTTCTCAGTTGGATTAACCACATTTCAACAGTCCAATAATCACATGTTGCCAGTGGTGACTATATTGAACATTCCATCATCATTAGAAGTTCTCTAGGACAGTACTTAAGTAGAAAATAAGTTGTGATAGCAACTCGAGAGAGAAAGTGCAGTGTTTGTGAAGACTGGAAAATTAAATTGGGCTTTAAAGATTGAATGGAAGGTCTCAGCAATAGACAAATGGACTATTCCCCAAGAAGAGGAACATATATTATAGGTCACAATGAAGGAAATAATAATGAATTCAGTTCTGGAAATGATGAAAGGGGGTATCTGTGAGCTATCCAACTGAAAGTGTCCAGAAAGCATTTTAGAAGAGTTGATAATGATTTGTATAAAGATAATACTGAACAATGAAAGAAGATGAGGTTTTCAAAAAAGGAAACTTAGAAAGAGAAGAGCTAATTGGGAACCTTGGGGTGTTTTTAGAGAGTTGAAGGTAAAAAGAGGAATTCAAAAAAAAAACAAACATTCGGGCCGCCCCGGTGGCGCAGCGGTTGAGCGCTGGGTTGCGAGGCTGCCCGCGGCCTCTGCGGCACCGGTTCGATCCCCGGCTGCTCCCCGGCCACCAGAGGAGGGTCCCACATGGCGCGCAGACCTCTCCTGCCGCCCGCTGCTCTCCTCAGCAGTGTACTTCGGTCCTTCTGCCTGCTCTGCTCCCCGCTCTGGCTCTGGTGAATTCTCTCACCCTCCCGCGCTTCTGACTGTACCCAGTGCATGTATAAACAAAACAAACAAACAAGCAGACAAATAAATAAATGGAACATGCCTCTATTAAAAAAAAAACAAAAAAAAAAAACAAACATTCATCAAAGAGGTAGGAGGATATCCAAATTGATGAAATACCACAAGAGCAAAGAGAAATGAAAATTTCATGAAAAAGGGATTGATTTATTTTGTATAAAATACCGTAGAGATATATGGACTGAGAGAGGGGTAAATTGAATATGGTAATGCTAAAGTCAATGCGGACCTTTGATAGTATAAAGGAATTTTAGTAGCAGAAACCAAATAGAGACAGGTTTAAATCAATCCTTCACAAAGTGTAGAAGTTAAATAAAGGAGTGATAGGTATAGTTACAAGGGAAAAGTAAAGGTTTTGTTTGTTTAAAATAAAGGAAATTACTTCAGCTGAAGGCAAAATAGGATTGCTGCAAAGGGAGAGACAATTAACAGTAACCTTTATACTATTCATTCATTTCTTTGTTCATCCAGTATGTGTACTGCATACCTGCTGGATACTAGACACTGCAAGGAATTAGGAATTGGCGTATAGTAGTAATGACATGCAATTCCTGTTCTCTTGGCACACTTATCTTGTTGCTCCTTTCTACTCATCTCTCTTTTCTCCCGTCTCTGTCCTAAGATCTACCTTCCTGCTTCTCTTTAATAATAATTCTGCATACATACTAAACCAAACTTATTAAGAAATACCTTTAATATTACAGTGTTCTTCTTGATGATGTGTATTGTTTTCTTTACAGATTTGTTTCTGCTTTTTAAAGGTTAAAATGAATAAACTTTTTAAATGAGACAAAGTCTTTGGCATTTTGTCTTGATTTGGTTTCCTATAAAAAGTCAAGAGATGAGTAAATGAGAAGTACCAAAGTCACAGCAGTACTAAGAAGTATGGCTACATTTGATGATCAACACATATTGTTGCTGCCTGCTGAGAGAATCCTTCCCTGTATAGCTGTAAGGTCTTTAACAACTCTCAGTATCAGATCTTGATGACCTGATTTAAATATAAAACACATTTCTTACAGATTGGCATTACCCCCCATTATGAGGGACTCTTAGTATAAATCAAGGTACCACTTATTGTGTCAAGAGCACTACTTGTTATACTGTCAAGTTTTCCCTTAGAGCTCACTCACTCATGTGAAAGATAGTCATAGCTACAAGCCACTGGCTTAAAGTTCTTAGGACTCATTCCATTTGAGTTAAGTTAAATTTAGACAGTATTAATTGAGCAAGTTAGAAAAAAGGAGAACTTCTCTTCTAATTCTGGAAGTAAACATGAATAAAAATGATTAGGAAAGAGATTTTGAGGTGGCAGAGAGTCTAAATGCGTTGGTCAGTTTGACTTGGGCCAATCTTGGCTGTTTTAATTACCAAGCTCATTTTGTTCATTATTTCAAAGGCACATAAAGCATATGCTAAAAACTACTTCATTTTATAGGCAAGGAAACTAAGGCTCAAAGATATTAGGAATACTCGGTGGCAATTGTGTCATATAATCTAGGCCTCCTGATATCAAAATAGGGTTCCATTCTATAAAATCAATAGTTGTTTCTTGTTTGTTCCTAAGGGCAGGTCTTGCAACAGGAACTTTGTTGCCATTTTGCAGCAGGAACAGAATCTCTCCTGGAGCAGGTCTACAAGCCAAATTCTGCTACTTGAGCAGGCCTTCTTGTGCCATTTATTAAAAGAATACAGGCTAGTAAAAGCTGACCATGCCACAAATGGTATGAGGAATAAGGTCCAGAGGGTGGAGTAGGAATAAGGGACAAAGTTTTACCAGGGGCAGGGAAGGGGACATCATGACCATACGTCAAGAGACATTTGCGTCAGCAAAGTATGATGTTATCACAGGCAGAGTTATCCCAAGACCACGGGACCACCGTGGAAATAGTCACATAATCAGGTCCACAGCGGCCTAGGCATCTCTGCACCTGCCTCATGATATGGCTATACTCCCTAGGTAGTCAAGGAATGCTCTGCTGTGATTTGTAGATAGCAAATAGGTCACAGTTGCCCATGAGTGATCAGCTCATAGGAACCCATAGGCAGGTTTATTAGAAAAGAAGGAAAAAAGACGGTTGCATAGACACAAGTGGACAGAAAAAGCTGCCTAAAATCAATAGTTCTTAACTGTAGGTTACAGCAAAATCATTTGAAGACTTGTTCAATATGTATGCCTCAGGCTAAACCCCTAAAATCCTGATTCAGTAAGTCTGATGTGTATATTTGTGGTTTTTTAGGAATATCCTCTTTTTTTAAGCTATGTTGAGGCATAATTCACAAATTAAATTGTATGATATTTACAGTGTACTTTATGATGATTTGATATATGTACACATTGTGGAAGGATTCCTTCCAACCAGTTGACACATTCATCACCTTACATATTTATTTTTGTATTATTTTTATTTTTTTGGTGAGAACGTTTACATTCTGTTCCTTAGCTTAATTCAGTTATGCAATGCAGTTTTATAGTCTCCTTGTATGTTGTCACCAACCACAGTCACTGTGGTACAACAGATCCTGAGACCTTATTCACCTTGTAACTGGAGCTGACCCCTCATGGAAGTTTGTATCCTTTTACCAACCTCTCCCTATTTCTCTACCCCTCAGCCCCTGGCAACAACTTTTTACTCTTTGTTCTTAAGAGTTTAACTTTTTTACCCCATATAAATGATGCCATACAGTATTTATCTCTCTTTTGACTTATTTCACTTAGCATATTTCCTTCAGAGTCTTTCCAAGTTTGCTCAAATGGCAGGATTTTCTTTCTCATGACTAAATAATAGTGTTTCTTATATATTTTACTTATTTTTTTATTTATTTACCTCCAGTCATGCATTGATAGAATCTTAGGTTATTTCCATTTCTTGGCTGCTATGAATAATGCTACAGTTAATATGGGAGTGTAGATAATTTCTTCGATAGTCTGTTTTCATTTATTTTGAATACATACCCAGAAGTGGGATTGTTGGATCACATGGTAGTTTTGCTGGATCACATAGTAGTTCTATTTTTAATTTTTCCAGGACCCTCCATACGATTTTTCATTGTGTCTGTACTAATTTACAGTCCCACCTACAATACGTAAGGATTCCCTTTTCTCCATAACTTTTCTAACACTGTATTTCTTGTCTTTTTATAATAACCATTCTAATAGGTGTGATGTGGTGATGTGATGTCTCACTGTGGTTTTGATTTGCAGCTCCCTGATCATGATTGATGGTGAATACCTTTTTATGTACCTGCCACCATTACGTATCTTTTTTGGAAAAGTGCTTAGGTAGAACCTCTGCCCATTTTTTTTTATACCAGATTGATTGTTTTGTTTTGTTTTGCCATTGGGTTGTATGAAATCTTGATGTACTTTGAATTTTAACACCTTATCAGATATATGATTAGTAGATATTTTTCTCCCATTTGTCACGTTACCTTTTCATTTTGTTGATGGTTTCCTTTGCTGTGTAGAAGCTCTTTCATTTGATGTACTCCTGCATGTTTACTTTTCCTTTTGGTGGCATGCATGTGTCAAAAGAAATTCCTGCAAGATTCTAATGTATATTCCTCATTTTAGCTATATTGCAATAAATAAGATTGCCGTATACTAGAATTTGTTTCTGAATAATTCTATAGTACAGGAATCAGTGCCTTTAGAGGTTAGACTATGAGAAAAGGAGTTTATTCTAAGAAAGTCATTAGAAGGTTTTAAGTAGAAAGATGGTTTACTCTAATTTGCATTTTAGAGGGATCACTCTAGCTACTAAAGGGAAAACAAGTGGTGGAGTGTGGAGGTGTGAGCAAGGCAAGATTCTAATAGGCAGATCAGTTGGGAGACAGTAACATTAATTCAGGCACAGAGATAATTAGAGGCCTTGACCTAGGTGGTAATTGTGGAGATGGTGAGAAATAGACAATATTAGAGGCAAAATGCAATAATATGATTTGCTGACATACATGTGTCATGAATTAATAAGGATCAGTCTTGAGTTTTGTATCCTCCAAGTAACTAAAAGGACATAATTGTCTTTTACTGAGACAGAGAAAGTTGAGAGAACAGGTTTGGGAAGAAGAACAGGAAATTATTTTTAGATATATTAAATTTGCGGTACCTCTTAGATATTCAAATTGTAGTCTGGTAGATATGTTAGTTGGAAATTCAAGGGGCTGGTTCAGGATGGATATAAATTTGGAATTCATCATCATAATGATGACATTTAAAATCTTAAGATGAGATACAGTTGCCAAAAGAGCAAGTATTGATAGAGAAGAAAAGAGGTGAAGAACTTAAGCCTTACGACAGACACTCCAACAATTAGAGGTCAGAGAGATAAGGACAATGCAAATGGAAACTGAAAAGGTTAGCCAGTAAATTGGGGGAAAAGGTAGGAGTGTGATATCCTGAGAGCTAAGTGAAAAAGTTGTTGCGAGATGAAAGAATAACTATTATATCAAATGGTGAGAATATGATAAAAATTGTTTAGTGATGATTGCCATTAGCAATGTGGACATTATTGGTGATTTTGATAAGGAATAGCTGGGTGAGGTAACTGGGTAAAAGCTTGACAGGTATAAATACAAAAGTGTATTCTTTTTTGACTATAGATTTGAGCCATAGAGCAGGGAAGGAGGAGGCCAAAGGGTCAAAACAGGGGAGGGAAGAGCATAAGGGATTATAGTGATGGTTCATGGGTGCTGTGGTGGTGGGAGATTTATGGGCACTACACCTGAGAGGAGAAATCAAATACTGTACCAAAATGAGGAACACTGTAAGAAAATTTTAAAAAGCTTAATCAATTTAAAAAAGAGAGAGGGAGAATGTTAGAAAAGGAATTAGAGACAGCTAAGAACAGATAACTCTTTAGGGGTCTTTTGCTATGAAAAGGAAGAGAGTAGTGGCATGGTGACTGGAGGAGGACCTGAGGTCAAGAGAAGATAATTTTTAAGAGAGGAAAAATTGTGCATGTTTGTATACTAGTGGGAATTAACCAACAGAGAGGAAAATTCAATGATATAAGGGAGAGAGGGGAACGGTAGAGCTACATCTTTGATAAGAAAGAGACCAGGTCTCACACACGAGAGGAGGATTTGGCCTTAAGAACACAGACCAGCCTTTCTGTTACAGCTGGTAAGAAGGCAGATTATATAGACACAGTTGCAGGGAGGTGGATAGATATGGGAAGAACTGGTTGTAGATGTTCTCTTCGGAGTCCTTTCTTCTGTCTCATGAAGCAAAGCTATTCGCTGTATCTAAGGTAAGGGAAAAGATAACTGGAAATTTGAACAAGAGTAGTAAGTATGAAATAGTTGTCTATGAGAGGAAAATAGAAAATGGAACTGTAGAACTGATTGAAGGACAAATCCAAAGGTACATTTGAATTTAAAATGAATCAGCCACTTTGATGTGTATATTTCTGAGCTTCATTATTCAGCTAGGTGAGTTGCAGGCATGAAGTTGGGGGAAAGGTGAATGTGATTAGGGTGAGAACTTGGTTAGATGGACACAGTAGATAGAGGGGCAAAGGAGTGACTAAAATGACAAATTATAGAATTTATACTTAGTTAAGAAGGAAGTGAGGATTTGGAAGTAGAATGGGGAGCAATGAAAGGGGTTAGCATCAGTTAACTTCAGAGTCTGTCAGGTCAAAGATTAATATTAGCATTTGAGTGTTAAAGGAAGGAAGCTTGAAAGATTGATTGGAGGTGATCAGAGAATTAGAGGGCAAGGCTGATTTGGAATGATGGAATGTCCAGTATTCTAAACTGGAATGAGGATGTTTGCCCATTTTCTTACTGGTATAGTAATTTTTTTTGATGGATTGGTTTGTTAGGTTCATGACTACAAAGAAGGAACTCCAGAAGAAAAGGCCTACTATATAGAATTATGGGATGTTGGAGGCTCTGTGGGCAGTGCCAGCAGTGTGAAAAGCACAAGAGCAGTATTCTACAACTCTGTAAATGGTAATTCTGTATTTTTCTTAAATTTCTACCACATGTTAATAGTATAGGAGTATAGATTATCTAATATGGAGTACTGTGGGACGCCAGACTCAATTTAAGTAAGAGCTAATATACTCACAATTACTATGTCAAATCTACATTGTACATTATGGTTTGTGTGGCTAGATTCTAACCATGTAATTCATAACATTAGATATCTATTTTGCCTGCATATTCCTATTTACATTATTGTCATAGTCCTGTTTACATTATAAATATTCATATTCCTATTTACATAATAAAGAGCTGTCTATGGATGCAGAAATTTCATCCAATTGTAGATCTTCAAATACTTGGAACAGACATCCAAATGGAGGTGTGTAATAGAGGATATATTGTGACTCAGATTGCCTAAGGATATATGTATCTCCTAGAGGATATATTGTAATTCAGATTGTATTCAGGGACTAAACCATTGACACCTGTATCTAAATGAGAAAAACTATAAGGTAGGATGGACATAGTGTTCAGTGACTTCTTAGAGACTAATAAAGAAATGAAGCCTGGCTTATACCTAGAATCAAATGATACTGTTGGATTATATCAACAAGACAATTTGTCAAAATTAATACCAACCCAATCTGACAAAGAAAAGATTGGAGATATTATACTTACAATTTAGATATTGTTGAGAAAGAGCTGAAAAATTATAAATAAATAATAGAGGTAAATACCATTGAAATCCTAGAAACTTCATGGAATTCTGAGTTGCAAACTTAGGTGTTAAAGAAGAAATCCATCTAAAGTCATATTTATCTTTTTTATAGTTAGTATTCTTTAGTAATTTGTCTCTTTCTTGAACATTAATGAAATAATTATATAGATGTTATGTTAGTTGTACAGATAAAACTGAAATACATTCCTATTTCTTAAAAAAAAATACCATAAGAAAAATCAAATTTCTAGTTCTTTCACCCTACCTCTGGTAGAAGCACTCAGGTTCTTTACGTCATCAACCACTTAGTTTCAGACAAAAACAAAGCATAAGGCTTACTCTACTCAAATTCATAGTCTTTATTCTTAGTAATCACTTTCTTCCCTGAATACTCTACCTTCCTCCAAGTTGATGAGTAATTCCCAGTCAGTAAAGTGTTTTTTTACCCCTCTCTTTTAAGATTAGAACATAGTCTGATCAGCCATCACCTTTGACTACTTTCCTCTGGACCCTGTGGTGGCCCTTCTTGTTCATAGACTACAAAGCAAAAACTCTCAGACCAAATGAAAGAGGGAGAATAAGGAAAAGAGGTGCTTAAATGCCCTTAAAAGTTTTAAAGCTTTTAGTCTCAAAAAATAAACTTCTCCCTGTCTATCTGGTAGCTCATCTTGGTCTTTTATAATCTCAAATGTCTTACCCATAGTTTTATGATAATTATACCTGGGAAATAAGGAGAGGAGAAATATCTCCTCCTTTCCCCTAAAGTGAGGCTTTAGATTGCTTTCTTCTAGACTTTCACAGTTAGATTAACTGAGTTCAAATTCTGGCTACCCCACTTACTATGTATTAGGGCAAATTACTCAGCCTCTCTGAACCTCAATTTCCACATGTATAATGGAGACAATTCTTACCTCACAGGGGCGTTCTGAAAATCAAATTAGTTGATACATGTAAAGCTCAGTGTGTAGCACTTAAGTGCTGTATAAATGTCAGCTATATTCTTTAATGGCAGCTCTTTATTCCTTTTTAAAATCTGTCCTCTCTCTTGTGTTCTGGATGTCTAATAGAACCCTTCACTGAGGGAGTGGAGTATGTATGATTGGATGTGGGGATGAGTGTCAGATCTCTGTTCTAGATACCAAGAGAGATGCAGATTTATCTGAACTAGCTGGAACAAGTCAACTATAACTTGCCCAAGCACCTTAGTTGTACAAATGTCTGTAAAAACTAGAGAAGCCAAATAATTCTAACTCTTCTGTTCTTCTTTTTCAAATTGACATTCCTTACATCTTGAAGATGGAAGAATCATTAGTTTCACATCCTTTCTTCAGTAGAATATGGGTAATACAGGGAAAGGTTGAGGATTTGAAACCTGTAGGTGTTACCCTAAGCTCTGCTAGCATTCAAATCTTTCTTCTTTGCCTATATCTTGCGGTAATAATGACCTGCTCTGTCTTTCTATCTTGGCTATCGAGTTTATTTAATTGTATTTCTGAGCCTCATTGCATTTTGTTATTTATCTCAGTCTCTCGAAGTCCATCTATTTTCTACTATTCATATGTCTTGATATATTCCTACTGCTTTCTAAAGTGGCACTTTTTTTTTGCTCTATAACTAACTCTCTTAATAGGTAGCAAGCTTACATAGCTAACCAATAATCAAAGATTTAA
Organism: Talpa europaea; assembly: GCF_964194135.1. NCBI lineage: Eukaryota > Metazoa > Chordata > Mammalia > Eulipotyphla > Talpidae > Talpa > Talpa europaea. The sequence goes on along the minus strand of NC_140070.1, from coordinate 101,759,491 downwards.
AAAATTAGCCTTTTGAGTTGATTAGGCCCAGGTGATTTAAAACATTTTGTACATTAAAAACAAACAATTGCATCCAAATAAAATAATACCCTTTTAATAAGTTTTATTTAATATTTCAATGAGTGTTAAGTAATGTGTAAATCTGTCATGTTTAGAACAAAGTTCAGAAACAATGAACTTTTTAAATGAATATAATTTCTCCTATATTTGAAGTAGTTCTGGTTCTTATTATTGATGAGGTAGTTCTGCAACTAATACTAAACAGAGTAGGCACTTCTGAGGTGTTGAAGAAAGAAAAAAGACAAAGATATTCTGAAAGTTTAAGGACATTTTGTCATCCCTTGTAGAATCTCAAAAAGTTATATGTGTCAAAGAAAATTTCGTAATTTTTTGTATGAATATGTAGAGGAAATTTTGAAACAATTGTATTTTAGTTAGTAATACTAGAATGCTAGGTTCACTGAGAAAACATAATGCTTGTATTTACTAAGCCTCTTTTTGCCAATTGTAAAATGAAAACTTGTTACAGTATTGACATAATTTTCTCTGATTATTTTAGGTATTATTTTAGTACATGACTTAACAAATAAGAAGTCATCCCAAAACTTGTATCGTTGGTCATTAGAAGCTCTCAACAGGGATTTGGTACCAACTGGAGTCCTGGTAACAAATGGGTAAGGCCAGATTACATCACAATTGGTTTGAAATGTTATAGCAATCACAATAATGTACCCACCAAAATAACATTTTATACGATGTTTAATTTGCAAATATTTCCTCCCATTCTGTAGATTGACTTTTCATTTTCATAAAAGTATCTTTCACAAAAGCAATAGTTTTTCATTTTGATAAAGTTTAACTTATCAATTTTTTTATGTATTATGCTTTTGTTATCATGTGTTAGAATTTTGCCTAATCCCAGGTGATACAGGTTTTCTCCTAGGTTTCTTCTTGAAGTGTTTAGCTTTAGGCTTATTTTTTTTATCTAATCCATTTTGAGTTAGTTATAATGTGTGATGTTTTGATTGAGGTTGACTTTTGTATATGACGTCCAATTGTTCTGATACCATTTGTTGAAAAAATATTCTTACTCCCTTGAACTACTTTTACTCTTTTGCCAAAATTCATTTGACCATGTTTATTTGGGTCTGTTTCTAGACTCCATTTCTGTTCCATTGATCTGTGTGTGTCTTCACCAGGACTACTACACTGTCTTGATTATTATAGCATTATATTGTCTTAAAATTAGGCAGTGTGATTCCTTCCACTTTAGTCATCTTCAGAATTGTTTAGCTGTATTTGCTTTTCCATATAAATCTTAAAATAGTTTGTCTAGCTTGACAAAAAATCTGCTTGAATTTTGACTGGAATTGGGTTAAACTTATAGACCAAATTTGGAAGCGTTTTTGTTGCATCTTCCAATCCATGAACACAAAATGTCTACTTAAATGTGTAACTTTAAAGTATAAGGTCTTTTTCAGCATAACCAAAATGTAATTCATACTTAGAATTTAATAATAGGTCTATAATACCAACAATTATTTTGATTTATCTAAATATCTCATGATTATTGGTTTATTCAAAAAAGTGCAGTAAGATCCACTCATTGTATTGACTTAAGCTTCTCTTAATCTTAAGTTCCCCTTCATTTTTTTTACTTTCCAATGGTTTATTTGTGAAACAAAATAGACTGTCCTGTAGAGTTTCCAATAGTCTGTATGTTGCTGACTATATTCCTGTAGTGTCTATTAAATCTTCTCTTAAAATGGTAGTTTTGGAAAGACACAGATGGTTTTGGTCCCCGAAGTGATATTTTGTATGTAATTTAATACCTGATTGTCTGTCTCTTTATAACATTAAATTGTTGTTATCCATACTCATCCATGATAAAAACCCCCATCTGTTTTTCTACCTAATGGTTAAAAATAAACTTCATCATCATATTTCATATTGGATGTAAGACTTAATCAAAGTTAGAAAAAAGGAAAATTTGAAAGAATTAAGAGGACAAATTATATATGACAACATATATATGGCAACATATATATGTTATATTACATATATACTATATATATAAAAAATATGCATGAGCCTATATGGGATATAAGTGGCAGAGATATGTGTATAGCAAAGATGATGTTTGGTGAAATAGCCTACAGAAAAATTTTATATGGACCAGAGTTAGTGAATATAGGAGGAAAAAACAGTCCCAAAAGAGGACGCTCTCAAAACTCTATTGTCTAATAAAGTAAATTTTAATTTTGGACCAGGGTTGATACTGGTAAAAAAAAAAAAAAATGAAGACCTTGAACTCAAGCTGTTTTTGGCTTTGGTGTAATAAATATAATGATATATTTTTATTAAATGGGCGATTAACTCAAAACAGCTGTGTTCCAAGGCTGAACAGTTAATTGGATCTCTGAAAGGCAAAAATATTTTGTAATTTTACATACATACACCCCCAACTTAAATTATTCAAAGAGAAAGAAAAATAATGCCAAAGGAAGAAAAAAGCTATACTCAACTGGGCTGTATTGACTGAATTATGCACTATTGATTTGCTGTCATAGCTATTCGCAACCAAATTTTGCTGATACTTGCAAATTGAGCTTATAACATGTCAGAAATCCAAATCTGTTTTATTTCTCAGTGTGACTAAGAATTTAAATTGAGTTAACAACGTTGGACTCTATTTTATTTTCGGTAATAGAAGGAATACCATTCTATTTTGGGGGTAAAAATAGAAACAAAAAGGATTGTAATAGTTAATGACCCAAGGCCACTAACCCTTGCCTGTCCTCTGTTCCCATGACTCTCATTTCAAGACAAGCAACTATTCAGCACCTAATTCTTCCCTTTTAGTATTCATTTTGGCAATTTAGCTGTTTCCTTCCCTTTCCATTTTTAGAATCCATCTAGGCTATAATATCACCTAGGACCAATTTCCTGGCCTTCAATGTCCTTATTTCTCATTTCCCTAAAATGATCTACCCTTTACTCTTCACAGACAGAAATGTGTGTGGTAGATATGGAACTTATGTATACCTTAGAAGGAATCCACAAACTTACCATTTCCCCATCTGACACAAGGCTTGCGTGCCATAGATACCTGGGTTTTTTCTCCACTGATATTTGAATCTACTAATTAGATTACAGAATCTATACAGAAAAATGTCTTAGCTGTTAGGCTTAGAAGATGGAGCTTTGGAAAAAGTCAAGTCAGCCTGTTCTGTGTTTGCCTCGTAGGCACTTAGTTATTCAAGTGATCTATATAGCCTCACTCGAGCATATTTTGAATAGTTTAGATGAATAATTAGGACTCGATAGATCCTGAGGATGACTTGATAACTGAACAAGTAGATGGAAGAAAGTAGGTTTATAGGAGATGGATAAGCAAAAGCCAGTGAAATATCAGCAAAATAGTGTAAGCTAATGATATTTAAATATACAGCTACATCAGAATAGTAAATTCTACTCTTCATTGTTTGTTCACAGGGATTATGACCAGGAACAGTTTGCTGATAACCAAATCCCATTGTTGGTAATAGGGACTAAACTGGACCAGATTCATGAAACCAAGCGCCATGAAGTTTTAACTAGGACTGCTTTCCTGGCAGAGGATTTCAATGCAGAAGAGATTAATTTGGTGTGTATTTTTACTAATGCATGCTTGTATTATCAGGTAAAGGCAAAACCAAAGATTTCACAAGTTCTATACTCTCACAAAAAAAAATCTTTATACTTGAAATCACACTATTTGTGTTCTAATCCAAAATATAATGAAAATTGGACTCAACATAAACTGCCAGATTGGCAGTCACTTCAGCCTCCTTGGAATGTTCAAACTTTGTTCTATGAAAATGTAAATCATGGACTATTTCTTTTATTTTTTACTTTTTAAAAAATATTTTATTTCTTTTTTTAAAATTTTAGATATATTTTACATTTTCACTTGTGTACAATGCATGCTTTTTCCTGTCATGTGTAGCCCCCATGAAATTCCCATCACCAATTCACCCGTGTACCATCACCATCGTCACTTATGCTCTCCCCACCCCAATTTTGATCCTTCTCCCATCTCCTCCCCTGCAGAGTGTCTCTTATTTATAGTTGCCTGTTGATTTTGATTTTTAACTTATTATAATTACTTTTTCCCCCCTTGACCCTTATTTGATTCCTCTACATTCCTCCTATAAGTGAAATAGATGGATATTTTTCTTTTTCTTTCTGGCTTATTTCACTGAGCATAATCCCTTCCAGCTCCATCCATATTGCTGTGAATGGCATGAGTTTATCTTTTTTGATTGCTGAGTAATATTCCATTGTGTATATATACCACATCTTCTTGATCCAGTCATCTATTTTTGGGCATTTGGGTTGTTTCCAATAGCTAGCTTCTTATTGTAAATAGTGCTACAATAAACATAGGGGTGTAAGTGTCCTTCTGAATTAATGTTTTTGTGTCCTTTGGGTAGATTCCTAGGAGTGGAATTGCTGGTTCATATGGAAGCTCCATTTTTAGTAGTTTGAAAAACCTCCACACAGCTTTCCATAGTGGTTGGACCAGTTTGCACTCCCACCAGCAGTGCAGGAGATTTCCTTTTTCTCCTCATCCTCGCTAACATTTGTTGTTGCTAGTTTTTTTAATATGTGCCATTCTCAATGGTGTAAAGTGATATCTCATTGTGGTTTTGATTTTCATTTCCCTGATTACAAGTGATGTTGAACATTTTTTCATATGCCTGTTGGCATGGGCTTTTTCTTGAGAAGATTTTTGAAAATCACACCAAAATCAAAATTGCTAAGAATGGTCACTAATACTGTACCTTGATTAGTCTTGCTTTAGAAAAGCCTCTTTGCTTTTTCAACTAAAGAATTTACCTTAAAGATAGATAAATGGGAAAATTACAAACTGTAAACTCGGAATGCTTTATAAGCATAGTTATAATAAACTTAGGTAGATACAGAAGATTGCATCCCTTCCTAAGATATTTAGCTCAGTTAGAACTGGGTGCTTAAAAGGGTCAGAAAAATTCTTCATATAAGCCAGTTAGTGTTGCCCAGAGAAGTATTCTGGCCAACACAAGTAGAATTTCTGCAACATATTCAGTGCATTGGCATTCTACATGTGTGTTGGTAGTGGTGTCTTAATACTAATGGCTAGCATTTATTAAGTACTTATTACATGCCAAGCTTTATCCTACATACACTATCTCACATACATTGTCTTCACATCAACCTTATGTGGTCAAACAGACACCCCAACTCCAGAGCCTGTGCTCTACCTTTAAGCCTATTTTCCACTTAATTACCCTTCAGCTAATATTTAGAATCTTTGAACTGAAAGAACACTTAGAAATCATCTAGATCGACAGTTACCTGTATTTATATTTCCAACAGTACCTGTGAAAATTTTTGAATAACCGCCTCACAGCTGGAGCTTTTTATTCACAAGGTCTTCACAGGAAGACCCAACTCTATAATTTTAACAAATGACTCAGGTGGTTCTGATGCCCTAACTCTGTGAATCACCATTTGTAAACACCACTAATTTCATCCCTACCTCTACCCCCAACTTCTGCTTGTTATTATTTCTTACATTCTATTTTGCAGTGGAGGTATCTAATTTTTCTCAGTGCCACCTCAGAAAATTCAATGTAAATGCCCCAGATGTGCATACTAGACCATGATATTCCAGAGGATTCTTGCTGCATAGACTACATTTTACCCTTGTTGAATGTTCATTTGAACATTATTTCCAATGGGGAATTTACCATTGAATATACTTAATTTATTTCAGTGATTAATGTATTTTATAATGTATCTGTTTAATGCCTGTGGATTTCTGAGACAGTCACCTAAATACATATTTTTCCTACTTTACTTGCAAAGACAGAGCCATCTTTTAATTCTTAAGAAGATGTAAAGGTACTCTATTGGTAGTACATTGGCACACACCATCTCCATTTTTGTCCTTTTATCAGTGTATAACTTCAGGAACATAGCAGAACCACCAAGAGAGTCATGATTATGTGGAGAAGAAAAAATTGAGGAGGAAAAATGGATAAGAGTTTCAAAAAGAACTAGTACTCAAAAAGGGTCAACAAGTAAATATAAAGCCTCAAATAAAAAAAAAAAAGTAACAGTATTAGTGCTAGTATTCTTTTTTTTTTTCATTTTATTTTTATATTCCCCAAACAATTGCAACCCCTTTATTTTGACCCCAATCCCTCCCCCCCGCCCCCCTCCCCTCATAAAGTGTCTCTGGTTCATAGTTGTTTGTTGATTATGATTTTCACTTTCTTATAGATATTCATTTTCCTGGTCCCTTATTTAAGTTTTCTAGATTCCTGCTATGAGTGAGACCATCCGGTATTTTTCTTTTTCTTTCTGGCTTATTTCGCTGAGCATGATCCCTTCCAGCGCCATCCATGTTGCTGCAAATGGCATGTGTTTATCTTTTTTGAATGCTGAGTAATATTCCATGGTGTATATGTACCACATCTTCTTGATCCAGTCATCTATTTTTGGGCATTTGGGTTGATTCCAAAACTTAGCTATTGTAAACAGTGCTGCTATAAACATAGGGGTGCAGGTGCTCTTTGGAGTTGATGTTTCTGTGTCATTTGAGTAAATACCTAGGAGTGGAATTGCTGGATCATATTCTTGATTACTGTATGAATTTACTTAGAAAAGTAAGAATTAACAAATACATCAAAGATGGAATCAAAATTGCCATCTTGTGCCTGAATAAAGGGCAAATTATGTAAGTCATAAATAAGATTATTTATTGTTTTAATCCTGTTAGACTTATTGCATTGTAGCACAAATTTTCCTGTTATGTGTTTAGTTCGAAGTGATCATTTTGAAGCATCTTCCCTGGTTTATTTCTTTCTCAACCTTGACAAGCTATTTAGAGATACATATTTTCAGGGTTTGTTCTCAGCCAGGATCAATAGAAAAGGACTCTTTCACCTTCAAAATTCTCATCCCAAAATTCTCATCTCTATGATTTTATAGAGATTCTAATCTGGTCAACCTGAAGTTGTAGAGCCTTAGAATTAGGTTTGGAGAAGATTTTCTTTCTTTGCTGTCTGATTTATTTTTTGTATTTAGCACTTGAGTGCTATTAGAAATCATCTTTAAAGTCTTTCAACATTCTGATATTTTATGTAATCAATATCAGTTTCATAAAACATAACTAACACAGGTTTGTGTAAAATTTGTCTCTTATATACCCCAACTGCTATATGAATGTGTTCAAACATTATTTCAAGTACAACAGTTTGTGGAATGGTGTTTCAACCAATCCAATACCTATATAATCTTTTATTATATTAGTGCTTTTGTGTCTAGTAGCATTTCTTTAGAATGAAGAGAGCACGAGCTAATATTTCAGTATCTGTTTTATACCAGACATGTATTACCTCATTTTTTACAAAAACCCTATGAGCTAAGCCTTATTATTCCTATTTCTTAAATGAGTAAACTTCAAAGGTTTAGCAACCTAATCCAATGTCACACTCTCTAAAAGTGTTGAGACCAATATTTGGAGTCAAAGCTTGCTGGTTTTGAAGATCTTTGATTTTTCTAGTTACCCTGTGATCATTAAAACGTTTGTTGTAGACTTTTTTGGTGTGTGGTTTTGGAAAATATAGTTAGTTCCCAACCAGAATTTAAAATGTGAGCCTAGAAACGTTGTATATGGATAAAATAAGTGGTTACAAAATTCACTGGAAAGCAATCATGTGGACTTAGAGATTACAAAACAGAATAAATAAAAATATTTGCACATCATGCATCAGAAGGCTGATATCCAAAGTATATAAAGAACTCATGCAATTCAACAAAGGAAAAAAATTAACCCAATCAAAAAAATGGCAGTAGAGCTAAATAGACACTTCTCCAAAGAAGATATACAGATGGCCAACAGGCACATGAAAAAAATGCTACTCATTACTTATCATCAGGGAAATACAAATCAAAACCACAATGAGATACTACCTCACACCTCATGCCCATATCAAAAACACCAGAAACAAACATTGATGAGGATATAGTGGAAAAGCAACCCTTATACATTGTCAGTGGGAACATAAGACTGGTCCAGCCCCTATGAAAATAGTACAGAGGTTTCTCAAAATATTACATCCAGACCTATCATATGATCCTCTAATTCTGCTCCTACGTATCTACTTGAAGAACACAAAAGCATTTAATTTGAAGAGATGTAGACACTTCTGTGTTTATTTCAGTATTATTTACAAAAGCCAAGCTATAGAAACAGCCCAAGTGCCCCTCCAAAACAGATGAGTGGGTTAGGAAGATGGAGTATATCTACACAATAGAATACTACTCAGTTATAAAAAAAAAAAAAAGTGAATTCTTGACTTTTTCAACAACATGGATAGAACTGGAGGGGATTATGCTAAGCAAAGTAAGTCAGAGGGAGAAAGGCAAATAGCAGATAGTGTCCCTTACATGTAGAGTATAGAGAAACAAAACAAAAGGTCAGATAAAACCAAAACAATAACAAACCCTTGACATCTGACTGCAAAACCGAGGCAACCAGAAGAGGAGGAAGAGGATGTGGGAATAAGGGAGCCGGGGGGGGGGGGGGGGGGCGGGGGGCAAAAGGGGAAGGAGTACAGTGGAGCATGGTGGAGTATTATTGGAAATATGGTGGTCGGCCTGGTGTGAAAGCTTACATATGTAGATGTTTGAACCTGTACTCCTAAAACAAAATGATGTAAACCAACTTCACTGCAGTTAATATAATTGGGGGGGGGCCTCCCCGGTGGCACAGCTTTTGAGCGCTGGGTTGCTAAGCTGCCGGCGGCCTCTGCGGCGCCGGTTCAATCCCCGGCTGCTCCCCGGCCACTGGAGGAGGGTCCCACATGGCAAGCAGACCTCTCCTGCCGCCCGCTGCTCCCCTCAGCAGTGTACTTCGGTCCTTCTGCCTGCTCTGCTCCCCTCTCTGGCTCTGGTGAATTCTCTCACCCTCCCGCGCTTCTGACTGTGCCCAGTGCAGGTATAAACAAAACAAACAAACAAATAAATAAAACATGCCTCTATTAAAAAAAAATAAAAAAGATTTATTTATTTATAAGAAAAATATATATATATAATTGGGGGGAGGGAAGGGGAAAATGCACCAACAATATAACTAGTAATATCCTAAGACACATAGACATCTACAACTGACAAATATCCTTGCAAAGGAGCCTTTATAATATCCTCATAGTTTGTTCTCAGGTGGCATTTGAGGTAAAAATGTGGTCTATCTCAGGCCCCCCCAGTGGCGCAGGCGGTTGAGCACAGTGCTGTGAAGCTGTCCGCAGCCTCTGCAGCGCCAGTTCGATCCCAGCCAGCCTGCTAGGGTCCCACATGGCGCAGCAGACCTCTCCTGTCTGACCTGCTGCTCCCCTCAGCAGTGTATTTCAGTCAGTCTGCCTGTTCTGTTCCCCTCTCTGTCACTGGTGAATCCTCTCACCCTCCCGCACATCTGGCCTGTACCCCGGTTCTTGTATAAATAAATAAATCTTTAAAAAAAAAAAACTGCTCTATCTCTTAACATGACAGGCAAGTCAGTGATGACAAGCAAAGGCAACACAACACTGGAATTCCAGGAAAAGGATAGGAAGATTTTGAACATCTTCACTAATTATTGTAATCTAGTCATTTAATTGTAATGTTACAGATTTTTTTTTTCTCCTCTGGACCCCATTTCTTCCCTATTTCTAAAAGTCCTATGTAAATAATATTTTTATTTTTTTATTTATTAAAAATAACAGTGTATGATATTTAGTAACAACATGCTATGGATATTTAGTAACAATAGAATAGATCTGTTGTTTTTTTATTATCTTTATGACCTGCCAACAGATGTAGTGCCTTACAGTCAATGAATAAAAAATCCCTGACAATTTTTTGAATTCCTTTTTGTTCTTCTAATTCCTTGTTTCCTATTTCTATAAATCACATTCTATTTTCTTCTTTATTTGCTCCTCAAATTCTTTATCTTCATGCTTCTTACTATTTATAAGGAAATGTGTAGTACTTAGTTGAGCACTAGTACTAAAAAGTGGTGTGTTTATTGTTTTTAATGACTCAGTTTCTGCTTTTCAAGGTAAATGTTGGTAGATTACCTGATTCTTGTCTTGGTCTTATTATTAGTAGGATATAGTACTATCTTCCTTTATGAGTCACTTGATGATATAATTGTTTCTATAATTGATGACATAATTGGTCACTGACTGGTTCATTATCTTTTAAAATTGCTCAAATAACAGTGTTGGTGATATTATCTTCCTTTAGCACAGTTCCTCTTTGTTGTATGCAAATCAGTTGAATGTTACATATTATGCCGATTATTTTACTATAGAAATGTGCAACAGGAACAGTAATACCTAACAAAGAGCTTATATTTCCTGACTTTTAATTGTGAATCTTAATGTTTTATCTTCTAGGATTGCACAAATTCACGCTACTTAGCTGCAGGTTCTTCCAATGCTGTCAAGCTCAGTAGGTTTTTTGATAAGGTAATGGCTTCAATTAAGTTATTTTTAAACCCAATTTATATATTATGAGATTTAAATTCTTTGTAGAATGCTTTGTCCTTTTCTTCCTTCATCCTGAACTTCACAGCCTGAATAATACTTGTTTTGATCTCTCTTATCTGTTGGCATAATTGCTCAAGGACTGCTGACGTATTGATTCTATCTCCAGTGTTCTCTAAGCAAAGGATGAAAGCTACTGGATTTCAATGGGGTTTTTTTAAAGATGCCTGATTCCCCTCCTTCAAACAATTTATGTTTCCCTATTTTCTAGGTCTTTTGTACTTACTCAGCCCCCGCTATCCCCACAAAAGTACTAAACTGAGGAGATTCTGCTGAGTTAAAGCTCTGAGTTCTTTTGCTGTCCTAGCTATTAATATTCTTCCCATAAGCATTGCTATTACTTTTAAGGTTATATCATCTTCTTGATTCCTTAATGTTTCCAAATCAGAAAACTTTATATTCCAATTATTGACTCTTTGCTAGTATCTTATTCTCCTGAACTGCTGTGAAAATGTAGAATGACTCAGCATACTGGGAAATTAGAGGATTTGTTTGTCTTTCCTTCACAAGCCCTGACTTCAGTGACTGACTACATTGCACGTAGTATTGACCAAGTTTAAGTCATTTGCCCAATGGTCACATTGCGTAGTAAAGTAAAAGAGGAGGCATTATTAAAATAGCCTATATTATTGAAAAATACTAATCTCAGTATTATATTTCCCTTTAAGTTTTATCTCCCAATGAAAACATCTCCCTCCTCATAACTCTTGTTTTTGAATCACTTTTCTTTTAGTTATTTAAGGACCTAATATCTGACCTTTTGGTCCAATATGTCAATATTAGAAAAGCCCCACACCTGTCCCTATGTGGTGTGTAGCACCTGGGGTTTACCCTATGTGGTGTACCACGAGAGGCAGCTCCACAGGCTAGGCGACCAGCAGCCCCTTCCATTTGCCCCTGTGTACGGTTGCAAATTCTAGCATTTTCTTTGCCATGACCTAAAAAATGTTGAGAAGCACTGCAAAGAATCAGATTTTCTCTCTACATTGTTTTGACACTTAGAATGTAAGAACTTCAGTTTGCTTTAGAGCCTGTACAAAATTCCCACAATTAAGAACCACTTATTATAGGTCTATGTCTGACATGGAAAGATCCCATACTATGTTTTTTACATTTTTAATGATTTTTTGAATTTTTAAATTAAAAAATAGATGTAAGACGTTATATATACTAGAGAAAAAAATGAGTTATAGACCAGAATGACCCCAGTTATCAGGTACAGCTTTATTTTTTTAAAAAAATCCAGGAACTTTGGGCCTCCCCGGTGGCGCAGCGGTTGAGCGCTGGGTTTAGAAGCTGCCCGCGGCCTCTGCGGCGCCGGTTCAATCCCCGGCTGCTCCCCGTCCACTGGAGGAGGGTCCCGCATGGTGCGCAGACCTCTCCTGCCACCCGCTGCTCCCCTCAGCAGTGTACTTTGGTCCTTCTGCCTGCTCTGCTCCCCGCTCTGGCTCTGGTGAATTCTCTCACCCTCCCATGCTTCTGACTGTACCCAGTGCATGTATAAACAAAAACAAACAAACAAACAAATAAATAAAACATGCCTCAAAAAAAAATTAAAAAAAAAAAAATCCAGGAACTTTGGTAAGAGAAGGATATTGCAAATTGACTGAGCTGAGAGTACAGAATTATGAAAAAAAAAAAAACAAAAAAGGTAACTTCTCTCTTCATTGTCTAAATCACAATGAAAGGCAAGTGGAGTAGATTGTTGGCTAGACCTCCAGACTAAGAGGTTACCTGAAACCAAGGGAGCTGGCAGCTAAATTTCACCCAGTTTTCTATACCTCATATCTTAGAGAATTTAGTGTAAATATTTCTATCTTTGGGATCAGTGAACTTAACATTACCCTAAGTCATTTGTGGCTGAAAGTAACCTAGCAATTGTCTTGGAGATAGGAAGAATGTCAAAGACTTGTCTATCAGGCCAGTGAGAGCAAGCTGGCACAGGCCTGGAAAGAGATGCTTTGTTCTTATTCAGAGGCAATCTCAGCTATGTAACTCTAGATTACAGTGTTCTACAGAGTTTAATATCCAACTAATCTGTATTCATATCTGCTTGACTTTTCTTAATCACCACAATCCAATGTAAAAATTATACTGCCTTTGCAAATAGCATTTTTCAAGAGTTAGAACACAATTCATTATTTTTAAAAATATTTCTTATCATCTGAAAGCATGGTACTCTTAAATTCACTGTATTAGGACCTATATATTGAGGCTTCTTTTCAGTAGTAGTGATGGATTTATGCAGACACATCCATTGCTTCTCCTGCTGACCAAATGCAAACAGTTCTGAAACTACTGAATTAGGATACAGATGAAATCCATAAAATGAAGCTAGTTGACTGCTTTTGATTTTCTGTCATCTGTCTCCATTGAGGAACTAAGAATTTATTATTGTACTAGAGGAATGTGGAGGTTCACTGGATTACACAGACTACTCATAAGGAAAGCTGTACTATTGTAATAGTGAAATACCTATTGCAGTACCTTTTGAGACTGGCTGCTAAGAAACTTAGAGCCAAATTTGCTGCCCCACTAGGAAATGTATATTTCTTATGTCAGTCTCTTTATTTAGTTGTTTTGTTTATTTTTTGATCTATCATTAATAGTTTATAGAGTGAGGCAACCTTTTCTGGAAATACTCCTACAATCCTGATCTCACTAGCACCAGTTTTAATCATTGCATTAAATATCTATGGCTACTAAAAGACTTAACTTGAATATATGTCTTGTAATCCCATTGGTGATCTTTGCAGTTAGCCTTGTTTTACCAGTATATGTGCTAAGTCCTTAAAAATCTTTGTTTCTCACAGGTCATAGAGAAGAGATACTTTTTAAGAGAAGGTAACCAGGTCAGTATCCAGCTTTTCTTGATAAAATGAATTCTTAAATTTAGAAAGAGGTGATTTCCAAATTTATTTTCAGAAATAGCTTAAAAATAAGGTGGGGGAAATCTTTATAGGCATAAGCAACTGATTGTCTTCTGTACTACTAAGTAGAACAAAAAAAAAAAAATCAAATTAAGAAAAAAGTGATCCATGGCCTCCCCGGTGGCGCAGCGGTTGAGCGCTGGGTTGCGAAGCTGCCCGCGGCCTCTGCAGCGCCGGTTCGATCCCCGGCTGCTCCCCGTCCACTGGAGGAGGGTCCCACATGGCGCGCAGACCTCTCCTGCTGCCCGCTGCTCCCCTCATCAGTGTACTTCAGTCCTTCTGCCTGCTCTGCTCCCCACTCTGGCTCTGGTGAATTCTCTCACCCTCCCGTGCTTCTGACTGTACCCAGTGCATGTATAAACAAAAAACAAACAAATAAATAAATAAATAAAACTAAAACATGTGTCTATAAAAAAAAAAAAAAAGAAAAAAAGTGATCCAAGAATAAGGTTACATTAAAAAATAAAAGAAGAAAATAATTTGCTTGAAATGCCAAAGGCATATTTCCAGAGTCTACCACACTCAGATAATTCATATAAAGGTCCAATAGATGAATATTAAGAGATTTCACTGTCCTTTCTGGTTTAAATGACACTGTCACCAATTTGTGAAGGTTTTCCATTCAGTTGAGTTTATTTTTACTATTCAGTTTGCTCTGGTTTTCTGAGTAAAACCTCAGAATGGTGATTCTTTAAAGAACAACAAGCTGACATACAAAAACAGAAAATAAAGGAAAAAATATTAAGGCTATTAACATTGGAACTCTGCCTCCTTGAGATTTAACGTAATGATTATCTTTCTTGTCTACAGATTCCAGGCTTTTCTGATCGAAAAAGATTTGGAGGAGGAACATTAAAGAGCCTTCATTATGACTGAATTACACTCATCCTTTGGAAGAGTGAGCAAGCAGTGGCAGTTTTCACAGCTTTCATCTTGCTGTGTTGATTATTAATGTCGCAGTCCTAACGAAATCATCTTGAAATGCCACCCTTCAGCCTCACCCTTTAATGGAAAACTGAGAGGAGTGACAGCGTGGGAGGGCCAAACTTTGTCCCTATTCCCTCTGTTCCTCACCTTTCTGCCTCTGCTTGTAGGTTATATAAAAGCCTTGTGGAAATATGAGATGTTGTCAAAATGATGCAGTAAACGAGTAGTGACAGAGTGCTGCAGAGAAATTTTACTCTTGCTTAGAACTGGAGGGTTTTTATGGCTCTGTAATTTTCCCATACTTATTGCTGAAGGCTTAATTAAGTACTTTAAAAATGCATCTCTATTGTTTTACCTTCTTCAGGGGAAAGGTTATGTTAACCGGTCCTGAGTTGTCCACCCCAAACAATCTCTGTCATTTTCAAAGAAGCAAAATTGTGTTAATTGTCTCCACCCTCATCACACACAAAAATGCCTAATAATAGCAACCCTTGTCTTCTTTCCTCTCCTTTACAAATGGCTCAGTGGCTAGAAGAGGCGGACTGATAGCTGGAGTTAAATATAAATAGATTAATAATACATAGAGAACAGCAGCACAGAAAAGGAGAATTCTATGAGAAATTGACAGCTCACTAAATCCTTCGCTCTTTACAGGTTACAACTGTCTCACTCTTTCTCTTTTCTGTTTGGAAATTGGTAGGGTGAGATGTAAGAACTGCACAAGGGTAGTAGAGATATTTACAGTCTCTTCAGTTTTTATTTTTTTTTAAAGGAAAAGTCAACTCCTGAAATGTCCCTTTACTGTAGCCAGTAAACTAAGAATATTATTCTTTGTGTCTAAGTCTATTTATGGAGAGAAGTTAAAATAAGCACCACAGCAACACATTTACATGAATTATGGTCTAGGATTCTTGCACTTCACAATCCAAAATTGGGGGCAGGGGGAGGGGGTATGTGTATGCGTAATTGTTCGTTGGTACTTTTTTTTTAACCCATCTTTCTTACTTGTTTAGTTCTCTCTGTCCCAGTTCTTATTTTAATATATAAACCTGCTTTCCAAAAACTATAATTGGCTGCCTTATTCAACACTTTTTCACCCATGTTTTTTCTCTTGGTTCTGCTGCAGGTCTTTACACTCCTGATTGTGCTCCATATTAAAACATAATAATAATAAATATACAGTTTCACTTCTCATTTGAAAACCAAAGGGAAAACAATAAGTTTAATTTCTATTCCATTTTTAATTAAATTTCAGAAGTGCTTTAGAAATCAAGGTATTCTAAAAGAAGATATTAAACTAAGAATGTTAGAGTATGCTTTTATAAAGTCAGTACTGGAAATATGGGAAAGGATGTTTTAAGCACTTTTTGTAGTGCCAGAATATTCTCCAATGTTTCTTTGCATCCTCTACCACAAGACGTAGCCCTGATTTCTTTTTTTGACGTAAGGATATCAGGATCTGTATATAGAACTTGGCACAAGTGTGCGATGACAGGGCTATGAAGTTAGGAAGTAGAAACAAAATGCATATCCAAAATATTATACAAAAATGAACAACGATGTAAGAAATTAAAAAAAAATTTAAATGCATATCCAAAGACCTAACCCAATTAAAGATCTTTATGTTTAAAGATAAATGACCCTTCCCTTTGCTCCTCTTTCTTCCTCTTACCTAAAAAAAAAGACCTACCCCAATATCTTTATTTTCTTCCTTATTAAAAAATAAAACTAACCCATCATTGGCTTCAGGATTCACCTTGAAAACTTAATAGTACTCCTTAACTTCATTTCTTCTTCCTGTCAGACTTTACTCCTTGAATTACAGTTTTCTACAAAAAAATATTTTTTTACCTAAAGTAAATGTGCTACAAATACTAGCAGCAAAATAAGACTTTGCCAAAATATTAGCCAGTGTTCTTCAAAACAGTGTTTTTAAAGCATAATTTTTTCCTAAGTCTTCCTGAGAAAATACCTCAACTCCAACCAAGACATAAAACCTTCATCAGAGCCACCTTTTTCTCAGAGGCATCTATACAGGATTTCTTCTTCTAAATCCATTCTAGAGTAACTTAGGCCTGTCATACTCTCTTTCATGTTACCCTGTAACAAACCCAGCTTCCTGGATACAATATTTTTCACTCTCAATGTTGGTCAGTCTCCTAACTAGGATAGGTATGTGTCCCCACCCAAGAGGTGCAAGCACCCAGCTTTGAGGCAATCATTTTCCAAATCATTAATTTCCTCATGTATATGTATGTTAAAATCATCTGCTTATGAGCAGCCCAATATTAGTTTTTATTTCCACCCTCTACTCTCGCAACTGCCTTTTGTCTACTACCGAAATTGAACATCTCACCACTAGTACAACAATACTATGTCATATTACTAGAGGGTATAAATGTTTTCAGAATGCCAACAAAAGGGAAATTTGGAGTATTAGTTTCACTAAATGACTGAGAACAAAGCAAAGAGCATCTGTGAAAATATTTAAAGCTGGCACATTCTTCCATGGCAAGGCTTCCTACTGGTCTATCAAAATACTGAACTTAACATTTTTATCAAAAATAATTATATAGGCAGATGTGAATAAAATTAACTTTTTTATTTTTCCAAAACTTAATGAGTTAGCAAAGCACCTCTCGGTGAACAGTAACAAAGTTGATTCCACAAGTTAGTTAACAAAGCCTTTCCCAATCATGTTTCCAATTATTTGCTTGCAACAAAATTTAAAAAGAACTTAATTGAGTTGTTAACTGATAGGTCATTAAAAAATTTTTAATAATAGATTACTATGTGTGATTTTTGGTACTTAGAAGTGAATGATGCTATAACAAAATTCCTTCCACTCATACTTGTGTCAGCAAATTTTCTCAACACTTATGCATGTAAATCCCAAAAATAGCACTAAGTGATGCTGAATCTTAACCAAAAAAAAAAAAAATTTATTAAATGATGCTGAATCTTGCTTCATTCTAGAAATTAGAGTTAGAAATAATAAGTATTCATGAATATATGAATTAATGGGGGAGCACCCACTTTACTAAAAGATGTAATTCCAGTAGTCCTTATTTAATAATCATTTATCAAAATGTGTTTATGGGCCACCATCCTAGAGAAGAATCCAATTTCCTTCTGGATGGCAAAGCACTTGCCAATAGCATTCAAGAAGGCCACTAGATGAGGCTGCAGGTTTCATCACCACTTATTATACTTGGTTTTGGTCCTACTCCCCCTTCCTGGTTGAGAGTCTGGAACTTCTTTGACTTTTCTTCCAGAAATACTGCAGAGAGTAAATATATCTTGTGCTAGAATCTGGGTGTGGCAGAGACCTGCTATCTCCAATTCCTGGTCCTTATCAAATTCACCTCAAATGTTCCCCTTATGTGGAAACACTGAATCCATCTTCCTCTGCCTGTTTGTCAGCATCTGTTCTTGTTGCTCTGTGACACTCACTCTCTGCCCCAGTACAGTTGCCTTGCCCCTACACATAACCTGCTTCTTTTTGAATGCTAATCACCAGGCCCAGAAGACACCCCCCCATTCAAACTCCCCCTACTTGAAACGTCTGTCTAAATGTTCCCCTTTGCTCACTGGTTTCTTCCACTACGTAGCAGTTTTAGTCACATTTCCCTAAACACTACTTTGCACTGACCTTCCATTTCTCTGCCTTTGTATGCACTCTTCCCTCTGTTCTGTGCCTATCCAACACTTTAGAAAGCTTTCCCTGACCCTCCTAGTTAGGGCAAGGTACCCCCCTACACCCTTCTGTAGGTCCCCTCAACTCTTCCCTCTTAATAGTGTGTATGGCATACTTATAATGGCATCTCTGTATTCCCAGGGTCTGGTGCATAGCAGGTCCTCAATTACTGTAAAATGAATTAATGAGTCTGGGCTTATATTAATTAAAATGGAAGGTCAACAGATGTAGAATCACCTATGCCTGTGTTTTATTTGTTCATAGGCTTCAACCAGGTTACTATTTTTCCCCAACTTAATATTAAGATTTAATTGATAGATAACTTTATATAAATTTAGGGTATACAATGTTGAAAAGTCTTAATATGACTAGTGATAAGAAGGGAAACTCCTAGAATAGTTTTTAAGAAAATCCTTTATATTTTATATGGAAGAATTTCTGCCTTACTAAAAGTAAAAATAGTTACAAAGCAAATACTTGTTTTATCAAACTTAACCAAAAAAAAAAAAAAACCAGGAAAAACAAGATACAGAGTTAGCCTATAACGAGAAATTCCTAAACTTTGGAGATAGGCTTATTCAATTTTAAAGATTTTCAGGCCTCTCAAAGTAATTTTCATCCAGTCAAGGATATGTTACCACTTTCTGCTTTTTTGTAAATCTCTCACACCTTAGGAAAGAACAAACGCATCTTTAAATCTGCCATCAAAACTGATTCAATGGAAAGAACACAGAACATTTATGGAAAAATAAAGTAATAAAGTGTCTGTCTTTTATTGGCTTCATCCATTTTTTTGTCCGAACCACCCAAGACTTAATCTCCAGGATCAATAGAGATTTAAGACCATTGTACTTATAAACTCAGAAATGTAAGAAATAGTTCTTGAATTCCCTTGATTCTGAGTCTGCATATTACAGAAATAATAAAAACCTAGCCTTACTTAAACTGTAGTCTGCATCCCCTTTTCATCCCAGGCTTGCTTCTAAATTCTAGGGAAGCCTATGTAACACTACAATGTCACCTGTCTATGCTGACAATAGGATGAGACATCCTATGAACTGCTTGCTCCAGGTATCAGTGCACAGTTTGCTAACCTGTCATTTCTTTATTTGACATAGCACCTTTGGTCTGATCCTCTCTGTTACCACCTCATGCATTCACAGGAAAATTATTCTGCTCTGCAGTGTCTGGAACCTGGGGACCTTTGGAGATTGCATGGACCCATTTAGAAGGTCTAACTGGGTTTCAAATATGGAGGGTTTCAAACTGGAAACCCATAAGCACTTTCAAACCTGCTTTATATGGTTTTTGACATAATTGCATCAAGTGTCTGTCACCATGTACAAAGCACCCCAAAACATAGTAGGATGTAATAAAACATTCTATTTGTTCACAATTCTGTGGGTCAGCAATTTAAGCTAGATTTAGCTGATAGTTCTGCTGGTCTATCCTTGGGTCACTCATGGCTGTTGTCATGAATTGCCTTGCTCACATCTGGCTATCACATGGCCCCTTTGTCCATGTGGTTTCTCATTCTCAAGGAAGCTACCCTTGCTTCTTTGCATGGTGGTCTCAAGCAGCCAGATATGGACAAATCCTAAGGCACAAGCACTTTTCAAGTTTCTACTTGTGTTTGCTATTAGATTCAAGGAGGTATGAAAAAGACCTCATCTCGTGATAGGAAGAGCAGCAAAGTCTCAATGCAAAGGGACAGGCATATAAGGACGGGAGAAATTTGTGAACATTTTTTGCAATCAACCACAATGGTTTGTTCTTTCATTCATTCTAGTAGTCAAAGTTTAAAAATTCAAGTTTCCCATAAAAGCCTTATCTTGGCCTTCCTGGTGGCACAAGGGGTTAAGATGCAGCACTATGAAGCTGTCTGCAGCCACTGCAGCATGAGTTCAATCCTGGGCCAAAGAAGTGACCCACATGTCAGTAGACCTCTCTGTCTCACCCGCTGCTCCCCTCAGCAGTGTATTTCAGTTGATCCGCCTGTTCTACTTCCCATTCTGTCTCAGTGAATCCTCTCACCCCCCACACCTCTGGCCTGTACCCCAGTTCTTGTATGCATAAATAAACCTTTTTTTTAAAAAGCCTTATCCTGAAAAATCATCTAGCGTACTTGACCCTTTTATATTGAGTTTGTGATAATAAAGTTTGAGTTTGTGATAATAAAGCCTAATTTACAAGATTATTTTGTGAAATTAAATGGGGGCATGTCTGTGGGAAAATATGGTACAAGCAGACCCTCACTACACAGTTTCTTCCTTCCTGAATACCATTAACCACAAATTTGATACCTGACCATGGCTGAGGTGAGTTGCCAAGATGAAGGACAAGAGAGTTGGGGAAAAGGTTCCCTTGCTCTGTTTTCAGAGGAATAAAGGCATTAAGGAACAAGATTCTTAAGCGTTTATAGGAGTAATAAATGTATTTAAGAAACTAAGAGGAACAATGGTAAATATTTCTGTTTGCTTTAAATGAAGTGCGTCAGGCTCTTCACAGATCATTCAACTCATCCCCGGGAGGCATGCATGGAGAGCTGCATAGGCCCTCCCCATTTCAGGCAGCTTTGTGTAACCATCCATGTCAGAAAACAATTTATTTTCCCACTGCTCTTCAGAGGACAAACACTCTGCCCTGTTCCTTCCCAGCCTGAGTCAGGATTGAGTAGAGAAGCCTCTGCCACACAGAGCAGGCCTACCTACCACCGTGCATTTCCTAGATAGCCTTAGCCCTCTGCCTGTAGTAATAAGCCTCTTTCCTTTTTTTTTAAGATTTATTTTTATTTATGCATACAAGAACTAGGGTGTAGGCCAGAGGTGTGGCGGGTTAGAAGATTCGCCAGAGACAGAGTGGGGAGCACAATGGGCGGATCTACTGAAATACACTGCTGAGCGGAGCAGCAGGAGAGACAGGAGAGGTCTGTTGCACCGTGTGGGTTAGTTCCCTTGCCGGGATGGAACTCATGCTGAAGTGTCTGGTAATAGCTTGATAGTGCTGAGACTTTAACCCCTGCACCACCAGGGAGGCCCCCATTAGCCGCTTTCTTTTAACTGGAACAAATAATTGGTCAATCTTTATTTCAGGCAAAGAAGAGATAGGCCTCTGCAAACTCTTTTAGGAAAAGCCTGAACTTAGTCAAACCAAAGACAATTGTGTAAGTAGTTGAGAAATAAGCATTTTGAACTTTCCCCCTAGTTTATCGGTTGGGCAATTCTTGTGGCCAATTTGAATGTCCTGCTGATCAGTGAGCACAGAAAGCAGTGGGAATAACAACCACTGGAGAGTGATCTGAAGGAGAAGCAGAAGCATTTTGGGCTGGCTGCATATAATCTGTGGGCCTGGGTTTCCTGAATTCATCATCCTTGCAGCAGAAGAAAAATGCAGGCACTGAAGGTAAAGTATCTGCCAAATTTGCTGTGGCTTCTTCGGCCAAAAATTTGTGGATATTTCTGAGATTCTCAGGGTGTCAGTTAGAAAGGACCGCAAGGGACACTAGTCCAAACTCCTGTGTTTAGAGGCTTCATGTGGTGAAGACACAGGGCTGGGGTGCAGAGAAGTGATGAATAGATGACGCTCTTATTGTCCATCTCTTGCTGGTATTCATTTAATATGGTCGTGGGAATGTGTAGACATCATAAAGTCTGCCCTGCCATGAGCACATTGCTCATGGACTCTGTCTCCCATCCTCAGCTCCCCGGGATGTTCCTATTCCTGCAGCTTCCTGGACTGCTTCTCATGGGCCAGTTCAATATGCTAAACCTATTTGGTTATTTTGAGGCTCCCAATCAGCCCTTGGCCAGTAGAAACCCTAGCAGCTCCTCTAGGAAATAGTTCTTTTATATTATTTAGTGGTAATTGAGAAATGTGTGTGTGGGTTATGTGCTACTAAGTGCAAAGCAATTTAACTATGAATTTAACTATGGATTACAATTTAACTCATAATCCTCAAAATAAATCTGAGATATGACATTCCTGTTTTTATTGAATCAGTAAAAAAGAGTTCAGAGAGATTAAGGTCACTACAGATAGGTGAAAGAAACTTGATTCTCGTCTGGGTTTCTCTGAATCCAAAGCCCAGGCTCCAGGAGATATCTTGGTGGCATCTGCTAGGCTAAGTGCCTTAAAGCCAAGGAAGGAGAGCGTGTCCCCAGTGTCTAAAATGGTGCCTACTGTCCAGCCCGGGCTTGTATCAATGCCAGCACATGCATGTGAGACTGAATAGAATTACCCAGAACCTTGTCTCAAGTCAGGTGGGTCAGACCACAGTGTTCTTTTTGGAATACTAGCTGTGAGCATTTCTATAAGGCCCTTAACTGATGCTGAGATTGAAGAATCGAACAGCTCCTTAATGGATAGGGATCCTGAAAATGCTTGACACAGGTGTACAAGTTTTTTTTATTTTTAAGATTTATTTGTTTATTCAAGAACCGGGGTACAGGCCAGATGTGGGGGAGGGTGAGAGGATTCACCAGAGACAGAGTGGGCAACAGAACAGGCAGACTGACCAAAACACACTGCTGAGGGGAGCAGCGGGGAAGACAGGAGAGGTCTGCCCCACAATGTGGGTTGCTCCGCAGCCCGCGGGGATCTTACCGGCACTGCAGAGGCTGCGGACAGCTTCACAGTGCAGCGCTCAACCGCCTGCACCACCAGCCACAAGTTTGTTTCTTTATCTTTATGCCTGATTGAGAGTTAGAACGTGATGCTGCAGATTAATACAGGAGAGGTACTGAGCCTGAGGCAGGTAGGGTTAAAAAATACTCCCTGGGGCCTCCCCTGGTGGCGCAGCAGTTGAGTGCTGGGCTGCAAAGCTGCTGGCAGCCTCTGCAACACCAGTTCAATCCCTGGCCACCAGGCGAGGGTCCCACATGGCGCGCAGACCTCTCCTGCTGCCCGCTGCTCCCCTCAGCAGTCAGTGTACTTCGTCAGTCTGCCTGTTCTGTTCCCCACTCTGGCAATGGTGAATTCTCTCACCCTCCCACGCTTCTGACTGTACCCAGTGCTTGAATAAATAATTGTTTTAAAAAATACTCCCTGAAGGAGGTTGTTCTTGAGTTGAGTCTTAAGAGAGAAACAGAAGTTAGCTAAGTGAAAAGAGATGGGGACCAGAGGGAGCGGTGAGTGAAAAGGTACAGCATACGCAGAAGGCCCTGCATGTTGTGGGATTCAAGAGTGTTTCAGCTAAATTTGAGTTGCTGCAGGGACAGTCAAGTGGAGATATCCAGGAGGCAGTTGAATGGATGAATCTGGATCTCAGGGGAGTAGGTAAGACTAGGAGAAAAGAAGGGAAGTCATCCTATGGTGGTAGTTGAAATATTGGAAGAGAAAGTGCATAAAAATCATGTTTCCTGATTAGAATCCTATGGGGGTTGTTCAGCAGGAGTTGGACATATCCTTACCATTTATAAATAAATTATATCTAAAATGCTATCTTGCTGAAACTTTTAAGCAACTTATTATGCGCAGCACCAGCACACCAATGTAAATTGCATGCTGGTCTTTGTTCTCAGTTTCAAAGGCATTCTTCCCAGCCTGCTGTCTAATCTCCACAAGGAAAGGTTAGCTCTGGAGATCAGGAATCCAAACACAGAAAGCCAGATTGCATCATTCTAATCAATAAACATTATATAAGATAAAAAAAAATACTTCTCAGCTTATATTTCTTCATTTTAATGAATATGTCAGCACAAAGCCTTAAATTAAATCACATTTACCCAAAAAAAGCAGCACAATTGTGGGGGTTGGGGGGAGAACATTCAAACTATAAAAATAATAATATTAAATGTAACTATATTCTTAAGTTATTTCACTTCTACAAGTCTTCATTTCCTTATTTCTAAAAGATTAAGTTATTTAACGTGCAAACTTTGGGCTCTACCAGCAGATATTTTGATTCACTGGGTCTGGATTTGTGTTTAATGCTCCTGGGGTAATTCTAAAGATTAACCAGAGATGGGACCCGCTGGTCTACAAGATTATTCTATTACTTTCCTGTTTCTGCTGTAAACAACTTATCACAAATTTAGTGGCTTAAAACACAAATTTGTTCTTTTATGGTTCTAAAAGTCAGCACTCTGAAATCGGTTTCACTGGGCTAACATCAAGGTGTTGGCAAGGCTGATTCCTTTTGGACTCCATTTCCCTGACTTTTCCAACTCTTAAAGCTTGCCTGCATTCCAGACTTGCCCACTTCGCTATCTTCAAAGTGTTTGGCTCTGACCTCTGCTTCTGTCATCATACCACTTTTTCTGTAATCAAATCTGCTTCCCTCATTTAAGGACACTGTGGTTACTCTAGGGCACTCCTAGATAATCAAGGCTATCTCCCCATCTCAAGATCCTTAGTCACATCTGCAAGGTTTATTTTGTTACATATGATAACACAAATTCCAGGGATTAAGACATTGATACCTTTGGAGGGTCATTTTTCAGCCTGCAGCAGTACTCTGCAAATTCCCCTAACAATCTCTGTTCTATGTTCCCAACAAAGGTACTGAAAATATTGGGCTCTTTCCACAGGAAAGAAGGGAACTGTAGTTCCACCTCTACCCTGACCTCTGTTTCCTTCATGGTCAGTAAAAGGAATTGAGGTGACCTCTGTTCATACCATCAGTGTTACCTAGAATCAAAGTCAAGAGAAAGCACCTTATAAAACTGCTCTGACAAATAAATCATATCTTGGGGATCAGGTGAGAATCGTAAAGCTATAGATAGGGAACAACCAAAGAACCGATGAAGCTGAACTTTCAAGGCGCTCAGTAATTTGTTCTTTCATTTAGAAAGGATATCTATAATTCACCTGGAAAGAAATGAAATCATAATTTTTACATTGGATCAAATTATTCAGAAATCTCGACTGAAGAAAATATACTCACACAAGTGTTTAAAAGTGAGACTATCATTTTTTATGTTAGGTATATTTGAACATAGTCCTGAATCAGTGGGAGTTGAATGCTTGGATTTTCACCGTTGATATAAGCAGAGTTCAGATTTTATCCTTGATCTCAAAGCCTTGGGGAAGCAGTTGCAAAATACCACTTCCTCAATTCAGATACCTCCAGCAGTGAGGGACATGGCATTTTAAAGCTCAAATAAGTTCATCTATAATTTTCTCTCAGAGGATTAGGAAAACCAACTGATTTGAAAGTGACTCAGCAATTTCCACCCTCCTCTTCAGCAAATACAACTCAGCTAAGACTGAGAAACTGATTCAGAATTCACACCTCTCCGGGAGCTGGGAGGCTCCTTTCCAAACCACCAGCTGTTCTTTCTATTTTCTTTTCTATTTTTTTTAAAGCAGTCTGAATCAAATGCTTCATAATCACATATACTAACTCTCTTTATCCTTGTTCCAACCATACATATGACCTTGGAGGCAGTTGCAAAGAATGGAGAAGGTTAATGAGTGTCCAGCCATGCCAGCCAGGAAGTTCAGCTGTATTTCTTAGCACTGAAAACATCCTTCCTCTCTGGCAGAAAAAAAACAATGTGGCAGTTGGACAAAGTGAAGGCACAGTAAATACTCCTCACAGATTGGTCTAAAATTCCATTCCACAGATAATTTGGGGTCATTACCATTTCTGAGCTCAAATTCAATCTTGTTGATGGTGAGCATGAGTATCATTTCAAGAGAAGAAAATTGTTTTCAGAGGAGAGACAGGATGCTGGATGATGTCTGCCATTTCCCTAAAGAAGTCACTCCAAAATGCATGTCACGACTGTTAACCAAACTGGATGTAATATTACTCCATGTTTTTAGTGCTGATAGATTTTCAAATATACAAAAAAATGTGTCTGGAGGCGATAAGAATAATTTCACTTCCATTGCGTTCTAGGTCATAACATTTCACATAGCTATTCCTTCCAAATAGAGACAGCTGCCGGCCTGATCATTGCTCTCACATCCAGGCATTGCATCAAACTCATCTCTCTCTGTGCTGCTGAGAACTGAAGGGCTCACCCTCCACCCGCCTACATCCTTCTTATATTTCTTAAAGACATGTACTCAGATGATGGCATTTCACTTACTGAGTAAGGCTGCACTTTCATTACCCTAGGCTAAAATTAAGTACATTTTTTAGGAAAAACTATGAGAAGAATATGGCCTTTTTAAAATATGTATTTAAGTTAAGTGAAAGCAGCATATGTACACTCATATTAGAACAGCTCTACGTAAAACCTAAATCAAAGAGTAGCTATCTATCAAGTGCCTTCGAGGACTGAGCACAGGGCATGTAACAGTAAACCAGACCACCATAGCCCCAGGCATATAAACAATTCGAGAAGCCAAGCAGTGAACGGGAGCTCACAGGTGTATGAAGTGTTGCAAGAGTAACACATAATTTTACACCTGCTTTCCTTCAAACCTCCTAACGTTTTTTCTCTGGGTATAAAGACATGGCAATCAGAATAGACTTTATTATACCACTGTGGACAGTTTATGGTCTAGCACTCATATTTTTGAACTTCATATCCCTGCATCCCCATCAACGCACACACTCTCACACACACACACTCACACACAGTGCTCAGTAGATGAGTCAGATAATGTAGGCAACTGCCTGCAATAAGACTAGTGAGAACACTTTTATCTCAAGGGTTTTGCTGTCAGCTAGGATCCTGTCAGCCTGCTTCCATGCTTCCTTACCACTGCTTATTTCTGAGTATGGAGGAAAAATGAAGCTCCAAACTCAGAAAGGTTTCAGTCTAGGTCCTGCAAGATCCTACTAATCTGGAGTTGAGGTGATATCTGAGCCATCTCCTTCTCCAGAACTCCCAGATGGAGCCAGAATTAAAGGAACTGTTCATGGAGTGGGATAGATAATGAAGAACAAGCCCATAAGTAGACCAAGTACAGCTAAGGCAGAGAGTTTATGCAGTATCCAGTAACTTTCTCCCAATTCTTTGCTGGTCTTTAAAATTTACACAGATGGGCCTCCCAGTGGTGCAGTTGAGTGGGTTGAGTGCAGTGCTGTGAAGCTGTCCACAGCCTCTGCAGCGCTGGTTCAATTCCCAGCCAGCCAGGGAGATACCCACATGGCACAGCAGAACTCTCCTGTCTCACCTGCTGCTCCCCTCGGCAGTGTTTTCAGTTCATCTGCCTGTTCTGCTCCCCACTCTGTCTGGTAAATTCTCTCACCCTCCCGCACCTCTGGCCTGTACCCCAGCTCTTGTGTAAAAATAAATAAATCTTAAAAAAAATAAAATAATAAAATAAATAAAATTTACACAGAAATTGTCTTTCCAAAATTGCTCACATACCACGATATAGCAGAGATATTATGCATGGATCAGACACAAACACATGTCCATATAGAAATTCTTACTTTTGTAGATTGCCAGTGCTATAAAATGTTCTTTAAAACCTATTAATGGTGGTATTTATGTCTTTGTCACATGCAGTACATTTCTGGATTTGGGAATGAATGTGCCTCAGAGGATCCTCGATGCCCAGGTGCCCTGCCAGAAGGACAGGTATAAGTGAATCAAATATTAACTTAGAGCACTCTGAATTGCAGACCTGAGGAACAAATCTTAGAGCAAAGTGTCTGGTCTCACTGTGGCTCTAACAATTAACCTGTGAATTTTGTAGGAAGTCCACAAATCATTAAGATAATTAGGATACAGAACAATAACAACACAAATATATATATTTTTTAATTTATTTCTTTACATCTTTGTTAATTTTTGGATCGTGTTTGATTTCTCCCCTCAGGTGTAGTTCTCATGGTTCTCCAACCAAGGTGCCACATGGACTACACAAAGATTAAAGTCAAATGGTGGTTACTTATAGTAAAACACCCAATCACAAACAGTGAAACTGAGGGACTTCTAGGAGGATCCCAAGGTCCAGGGCTTGGGAACTTCCCTGTAGATCCTTTGAATAGCATAAAAGAAGGCAATGATAAGAAAAGAAAAAGTCTTTAAAAAGAAGAATGCACAATGAGGTTCATACTAGTATTGGTTACAACAGCAAAAACACAACAGATATTTTGTCAAAAATTTTGAAGGGTATTTACTTCATGGCATTAAAAAATTCTCATAATATTGTGTTTCCTCTAAAAAAATGTCTTCATTATTCCAGGACTGCACATATCATAAGACCCCCATTTTGGAGGATAAAGTTAGTAGGAAATATACTAATATCTCAGCATTGGATTATTTCTATTGGGTTAGTCCCATATGGTGAGATAATGGGTGGTATCAATTTGACAATTTTCTCTAATAAGTATATATTTTTATAATCAGGGGGAAAGTCAGCTAAAGTTATTACCAGAAGAATATAAGGGCTGGGGATGAGCTGTCACCCAGAACATCCCCATCCAGGACAGAATTCCCCACTGAGCTGCTTAGTGAGGAGGTGGGATGTTTTGTGACCTGAGTGATGATATTTATTGCCTCCTTTGTTTTAGAACAACCCTCAAGTCTGCCCCTACAATCTGTATGCTGAGCAGCTCTCAGGATCAGCTTTCACTTGTCCTCGGAGCAGCAACAAGAGAAGGTACAGTATTAGATTAACTCTGACCTGAGACTGGGGGACTCATGACCAGGACAGGTGCTGCCCCCCATAACTGAGCCATAACCTCCCAGTGCTGTCCAGGTCCTGCCCTCCCAGGCTGTGCTCTGAGTCATATTCTAGGGAGAACTGCAATAGAATGAAGTGGGAATCAGGTTAAAACCAGTTAGAGTCAAGTGATAGGAGGAAGAAGGTGGAAGAGCAGGTGCCTGGAGCCTGGAAAACACGCGTGTCCAGTTCCATTTACAAACTCTCACCAGTTCTCAGAAGAAAGTTTTCCCGAAAATCTGTCCGTTCCCTAAGGATTTCTCAGTTGAGTTTTGAATTTTGGTTTACTTGTTTATTTTTGTAAATAATGATTAACTCAAAAGTATAGAAGATCCAGTGTAATATGTTCCCACAGCTGACTAGAGACATTATGTTCTTTACATAAAAATGTTGGATATTCTAAGCCTGAGTAGTTGAAAGGTCATGTATTATGGCCCCTTGTGGTTTGAATTAATGAGGTTTTTTACTCTTTAGAATTTGCCTTTGCTGGAAACCAGCATATTCATTAGCACAATGTGTCATGTTTCATGTTTGCACTAATCCTACAAGCCAGGTCAATGAACTCGCTCCCTTGATTAACTCTTATGGGGCAGGTTGGATGCAGTAGATGGTGTGGCTTGGAAAAAAACCCAGTAAGTATGTTGACAAACAAATTGTGTCTAATTGCAGGAATTTCAGGTGAGGGCATGTGAAGAGGGTTCTTACAGACACTCCCTTTGAAGGGAGGAGACTTGAGGAGGAGGGCAGGCAATCTTATACTGCCTGGTAGGAGGGACTGCATTTATCTCCACAGATTCCTCCTGAGCTACTCCGATAATGAGTACAAAAGCACAAGGGGCCATACAAATGATAAAGCTTGTTCCCCTTAATGATTAATCATGACCACTCTGGGGCCTCTCCGGTGGCGCAGCGGTTGAGCGCTGGGTTGCGAAGCTGCCCGCGGCCTCTGCAGCGCCGGTTCGATCCCCGGCTGCTCCCCGGCCACTGGAGGAGGGTCCCATATGGCGCGCAGTCTTCTCCTGCCGCCCGCTGCTCCCCTCAGCAGTGTACTGCGGTCCTTCTGCCTGTTCTGCTCCCCGCTCTGGCTCTGGTGAATTCTCTCACCCTCCCGCGCTTCTGACTGTACCCAGTGCCTGAATAAACAAACAAATAAATAAATAAAACATGCCTCTATTAAAAAAAAAAAGACTTTTGTTTTAAAAAATTAAAAAAAAAAAAATCATGACCACTCTGGAGTCAAGCCCTGGAGTTTAAATCCTGGCTTCTCTTCTTTCCATCTGTGTGATTTTAGGGGAAGTCACTACCCCTTTAGTCTCTGGTTCCTCATTTGATAATAGATAGATAATAGCACCGATTTCATAGTTGTGAGGCTTAAAGGAAAGGATGTAAGTGGTTAGCAGACTGCCTGGCACATAGTGAATACTCAATTAATATTAATGATTAAATCATCATGATGCTCAATTAATATTAATTATTATCATCATCACTATTGGCACCATAGCAGAGCTTCTGCCTCCAATAAGGGTATCCCTAGGAGGTTATCCAGGAATTGAGTGTGAGATGTGGCAGGGCTTATGTTATACTTTTCAATTGCAATAATGCTTACTCTCAATTGAGACATGCATGGAGGGAGGGAGGGGGAGAGGGGTAATTTCCTATACTTGTTAAAAGTCAAGAGTTAACTCTATTGCTGTTTTTATTACCTCTATCTCTATCTCTCTGAAATCCCACATAGTCAAAGCAAGGTAAGTGCACAGACAATTCCTGTCCATTCTAATTTCTAGCAACCTGGCCTCCATGAATATGTTCTTGCCTTTATGTCCCTCTCACTATGGGGACACCTGGACTCCGGATTCTGCTGCCTGCCCCCATTATTCAGCAATATCTTCAGCCAGCAGGAGATGAGCTCTGTTCCAGAAGGCTGAAAAGGAGCTGTTGGCATTTCATTAAGAAGCTGGCACCAGTCCCTGAGTTAGAATTAAATGTCAGTCCAGGGCAAGGTAGTGCTGCTTGGGGAGTTTTATAAACTCAGCTGAAAAACAAGGGACACTAGATATGGTTCACTCATCTGTTTAGAACTCTCCAAAGATATCCACAAGAATTTTGTGAGAATGTTCAAAATTCTCAGTGGAAAGATGAAACAAGTCCCATCCATAGGCAGGCAAGCCTTGAATTCTTAATTTGACGTTATTCATTTAAATCACAGAGCTCCTATAAAGCTACCAAAGATAATATCTATCAGGGATTAGTTTTTACAGATGATGTAGCTGATCCTTTATGTCCTCTGAAGGTGACAGTTATGACAGAGATATTGGAAAATTTGGGCCATCATAAAAACCCACATAATTAAGGAGCAGACAGACAATTGAACACAAGTCTCATAAGTAAATACCTACTCTGTGGCAAACACTTTTGGGCCATAAACTCTGCACCTTCACAACGATCCTAGGATATAAGGATAAGGAAAGTTATGTGACTTAGCCAGAATCACACAATTGGTTCTAAAATATGCTTGACACATGCTCACAATTCTATATATTACTAGAAGCTAGAGAGGCTTAGTTTACTCATGTCCTGATGTCCAAGGTCTGAGGTCCATCAGCTAGAGCTAGAGGAATAAAATGGAAACTAAGATACCTAGCTCGGCTCTCTCTCCCAAATGGTAGGTATTGTGCTGGGGCAGCACTGAAGTAGACTCTCCTAGGACTTCAAGGGTCACAGCCTGCAAAGGTGGGTCTGGTTCTTCCCTTGTCAAAAGTAGGGTTCTTCTTCCTCTACACTCTCTCAGGGTAATGACCTCTGAAAGTACTAGGGCCCTCTTTGTGAGTTTCAGTGACCCTCTCAATTTGGGGAGGGTTCTCCTCCTGGCTTGCATCATCAGAATCTTTTCTTCCTTAAGCCTGAGATCTGGATCCTGGCAGGGATATCTTTGGCTCCAGTCTTAAGATATATAGATAGTAAAATGCAAAAAAGAAAGAAAGGGAGGAAGGAAGAGAAAACAAAGACATAAATTTACTATTAAAAGCATGGACAGATAGTAATAACTTTGGAGTGCAGGAAGTAATAATTTCTTAAAGCTCTTGCAAACTAATATCAAAAAGACAAATAACCCAACAGAAAAATGGTAAAAGACTTGTACAAGTAACTCATAAAAAATGACAGCGGACCAACAAACATACAGATTCTTAACCTTAAAATAAAGAAAATACTAAAATCTTAGAATACTGTAAAAATTCTTAAAGATGAAGTACTATTTTTTCCACCTGTGAGCCAAAAATTATTAAAAATACCCCAGGTTTGTGAAGATGTGAATGATCAGACATTTCCACACACATTACAATTAGTGTGAAAATAAACTGTCCAATGATTTGGCAATTTTGATTACATATGTACACATTGGAGAAATCTGAGAGAATACACAAGGAAGTTGTTAAACTCTAATGCCTTTGAGGAATGACGGCGAAGAAACTGGAAAAGAAAAATTGTCTACCTTTCAGGACTTTTTTAATCAGTTGAATTACTTTTATCATTTTAAAGAAGAAAATTTATTTATATTTCAAAAGTAACAAACTGCCACATTCTTTCAATATATTTAGGCTTCACTATCCTCACCTTCCAGAATTAGTACCTTCCAGGATAATACCTTCCCGGATTCGTGTCTGCTGATGTACTTAGGCTAATGTTTTTCCATGGATTTTCCTGCGCAGATTTCCCACAAGGTCCTTCCCCTTCCTTTGTAGTTTTCGTTGGGAAAGACAATTCATCATTTTTTTTGGCCAACATGGGAATAACCAAGAGCCTCAATTTAGAGTGAGGAAGGGAGTGAAAAGGTGAGAAGAGTCCAGGGCTGTGGGCAGAAGTGACTGTTCAGAAGTGACATTAAAGCCCACAGATGCAGTGTACTTGAGCATCTTCCTGAGTCAGTCTGTGCATCACTTACGACATCACCCTAAGGCTTTTGTGTCCTTGTTTCCCCCCAGCTGGCTGTATAGGATTCTACCCTCAGTTTCTCACAAGCCCTTTGAATCCATCGATCAAGGCCATGTGACCCACAATTGGGATGAAGTTGATGCTGATCCTAACCAGGTAACCTGGTCCTGTGAATTGGAGCACACCATGTATCCAAAGCCTTGCATATTATATTTAAGTCAAGACTGAGTCTGAAAAAATCAGTCTTTTTTTGCTCAAACTTAGGTGGGAATTTTGGGGTTGATTGACAGATTGTGCGTGTCTACATATAAACTTGCATATAAGCCTATATCTAGGTAGGCACAGAAATGATTCAGAGCCCAAGTGAGTGATGGTAGAAATGATATAGGCTGGTGAAAATATCTATATTTCTATCAGCTGGTTTGTTTTTAATCTAAATTTACCGTGGACTACAGAACACTTACATATCTGAGAAGAGGCCTCTGATAATAGGGGTGGGAGGCTTGTTGTCTTAGTTGAATTCTATAAATCTATTGTGGTGACAGATTGGTGTCACATTTTCCTCCAGTGTAGGAATTCTCATTTATTGCCTTAAAATTTCCTCCTTTTGCCTTAGTGACAAGTGGACTTTTCCTCTGGGTATCGGTATTATTTATATACTCTGCTTCTGTAATAAGACAGACCCAAAGCTGCATTGGACGAGTCTTTTTTTCCCTTAACCTTCTGAGAACCCTGGTGTATTCCTTTGTCCCCAAGCTTAAGTCCATGTCACTGATAACAAATATAGGATGCTAGAAGACAGACAGCCCCTCTACTAATTCTCTGCATCTTGGAGACACAGGGTTTCACTCATAGCTGGGATGGTCCCGACGCTGCTGTGCAGCACTGTCATGAAGATGCCATGAAACAGCAGGTGTGCATGTGCTTTGCACAGTGCCTGGCACACAGGAGGCCAAAAACCAGGGCTCTGATTGAACCATTTTGATGGATTCACTTAACAACAGCAGTAGTAGTTTGTATAAATCTTAGAATTATATTCAGGTAATTTGTTTTTCATTTGATACTTTTTTTAAGTCCCCATCTTTAGAAAAAACTTCATATCAGCCTTCCCTGAGAATCTCTCACCTTAAAAATTGCCCAAGTACGAGTGGGTGTTGGGCCTGGCTAGTTTGTCCTCGGTCATTGGGTGGTGTTGAGGTGCTGTTTGCTGGGTAATAGGATTTGGGCATGGAATCATCTGCAAAGCTACTTTGGTCCTATGATCCCGGATATGCCACAAGGCTATTCCCTCTTTTTAGTAGCAGCCAGGTCACAGGTTTAAGAGTCCCTTCTGTAATCAAAGTTTACACAAATGCACAAATCATTCCCTCTCCCACAACACAAGGGAATCTGCTTCCCCTAGATTTCCATGGCATTTTATCTATACCAGCAAATCCCCCTAAATGCTTACACATTTGGTAGAACAAAAGCCAGAGTAATTCATCATCCCTTTTAATATCCTGCCCCGCCTCTTCTCTTTCTTAATTAGGGAAATCTCAGAGAATTAAGTACCTGCTTAAATGCTGCTGATCCTCCTCCAACAGGGACAGAAAAGGAGGCATTCAGAGTGGGGGATACATTGTGAGTTAAAAATTAAAATGTTAGGGCCTCCCCGGTGGCGCAGCGATTGAGCACTGGGTTGCAAAGCTGCCCGGAGCCTCTGCGGCGCCGGTTCGATCCCTGGCTGCTCCCCGGCCACCGGAGGAGGGTCCCACATGGCGCGCAGACCTCTCCTGCCGCCCGCTGTTCCCCTCAGCAGTGTACTTCGTCACTCTGCCTGCTCTGCTCCCCGCTCTGGCTCTGGTGAATTCTCTCACCCTCCCGCGCTTCTGACTGTACCCAGTGCGTGTATAAATAAATAAATAAATAAATCTTTAAAAAAAAAATTAAAATGTTAGCACCTCATAACCATTTCCAAATCCAGCTATTTTGTTGAAACAACTGACCCTCAAACTTGTGTGAAATGTAGTGCATGAAGCAGACCTCCCTCATGCCCCGCCCCCACCTCCACTGGCCTTGGAGCATGTTGGGAAAAGGCAGCACCTGCTCCAACCCCAACCCCCAACATCACAGAGTTGCACGAATGGGGACAAGCCAAGTCACAAGGCTAGGCTTTCAACTCCAGCCTCTTTCCTTTCCGCTGTCAGCATTCTTGTGTGGGACACAATTTGTATAGTCAACCTAGGACCCATCTTCACTTGGTGCAGAGTCTCTCCTGGACTCTTAATCCAGTCTTATCTGCTCTCCCACACCCTGGGGCTAGGGTCGCGTGTCACAGACCATGAGCTTTTCATGATTCACCTCACTCATTTAGTTCCTACATCCTCACTCATCTCATCAAGGGTCATAAACCACTGTAAACAAGCTCACTGCTCTTTCTTGAGACTCTCTTGACTCCTCAGGGGTTACATCTCAAATTCTCTAATCTCTGTCTTAGGCTTGCTTTGTTTTTTATTAATAAATAGACCTGATTGATTAATAATGGGAGTCCATCTTCCATTAGAAAATGTAAAGGATGGATATCTGTACGTTTGTAGGACTCATGGTCAGAGTAGATAATAAATTAAGCACCTGCTATATACCAGTTTGGGATGGTTGAGATGCATTTGACCATAATAATTCTTTTCTTCAGATGACATAAGGAGTCCCCATTTATGTTTCTGACAGTTATCTTAAGTAGAGTCAAATCTCAAATAATAAAATAAACAAACTAGTTATAAATCAGTAAGACAAAAATAACGTAAAAACAAAAGTATCTCTGAAAAATCTCTTAATCACCCATAAGGTATAGGATACATGGTTTTGCATTTATGGTAATAACTGCAAATTATTTATTACCATTTATGGTAATAACTGCCCTGTATGGTAATAACTATAATATTAAATTTAATTAGCATTGGTCTAGACTAAAAAAAAAAAAATTGCAGGAAAATTCCACAAATAAATGTATGGGAATTCAAATTGTGGGGCCTTTAAGATAACAATCAAATAAGTAGTGGTAAATGGGGTGCGGTGGGAGCCCCAGTACCTATCTGCCCACATCACCAATCACCTAAGCGTCTACGACCTTACTACATCTTCACAGATTTGTGGCTGTGTGGGCAATGGTGAAGTCATCTTAATTTTTAAAAAAATATTTATTTTTGTGTAGAAGAACTGGGGTGTAGGCCAGAGGTGTAGAAGGTGAGAGGATTCACCAGAGACAGAGTGGGGAGCAGAGCAGGCAGATTTACTGAAATACACTGCTGAGGGGAGCAGCCTGAGAGACTGGAGAGGTTTGCTGTACCATCAGGCCATAGTGGTAATAGTGCTGATACTTAACCCCTAGGCCACCAAGGAGATCCCCATCCCAATTTTTTATAATTTTATTTGGGGTAGAGGGGAATTAGATTTTAAACCTAAGCTTTAAGGAAAATGTGAGTGCAATGTTGACTCTACTGTGAGTGTGATGTGTAACATGAGCAGCGAAGTCTTTTTATTACACAAGATTATTATAGCTATGTCTACGATTGGCACAATTTATTTAACAAGAATCTACCTCTTTACAATGATTATTTTGGGGGTACAGATGGCCTATCCACGGATGCTAATCGTGTTCTGACAGAATCTTTCTGGTTTTGGCCTACAATAAAAATGATATATATACTTATAAAAATGAAAATGATGCAGAAATTTACAAAACACAAAATGGAAATTTCTCATTAAGTGTGCAAATCAGAATGTCCATTCATTATTTCATAAGTCGCTATATATTTTGAGAAGGAAGTTTGAAAGAATTGGGTTTAAAAGCCAAAGGTAATATAGAGGCATCAAAGTTTTGTACCAAAAGTTTCTCCTTAGTTTCTAGTAGATGCAAAACATCTAGAAACAAAGATACTTTTGTTTCCTTCCCCTTCCCCTCTGTTTCCCATTCTAACCTTGCTGTGCATTTCTCCTTCAGCTTGTGGCCTTCTCTTATTTAGAATTCCTTCAATTATCTTCTGGGTGGTGACCACTAAATGAATTTTCTCCACTATGTCCTCTGCTCATTTTCAACCTTGTGCTCACCCATTTGAGACAGATATGCCCCAAGACTCAATAGGGCTCTATGTCCACCAGCAACAACAAGGTAGTGCCTTCTTGTCCTCCTGCCCTGGAACCTGTCACCTGCCATCCAGCTTCCCTTGCCATGATACATACTTCCCTCCCCGACCCCCCACAAATTGCCCCCCACCCGCTGTTATTGCTACATCTATCCTTTTGTCTTTTTATTCACGCCTCTTGACAAGTTAACATCTCTTTCCAATTTTATGCTTCATTAATTTACCACAGCAATCTGCATTCATCACTTTCCCCCCTCATAACCTCTTCCAAATATGTACTCCAGACTTTCACTGAGAAAGTCTGAGAAAAATATATTTAGGTATCCATCTGACAGTCCTCCATGTACGGGAGCTTTGTCTTCACCTGTCACAGACCAAATCCAACACTTCATCAGCTTCCCCAGCTGCCCACATTAGTCATTTCTGAAGACCTGAGAATTACCTAATATTTCCTTTCAGAGAGCATCATGGATTTGCTCTCCTCACAGTTCTCGCTGATGCTTTCCCAGGAAAGCTGGGACATGCCTCCAAAACCTTGAGTCTCTCTTTATATTTAATCATCCAAGAATTAATGCA
Organism: Talpa europaea; assembly: GCF_964194135.1. Classification (NCBI taxonomy): domain Eukaryota; kingdom Metazoa; phylum Chordata; class Mammalia; order Eulipotyphla; family Talpidae; genus Talpa; species Talpa europaea. The sequence goes on along the minus strand of NC_140070.1, from coordinate 101,722,119 downwards.
AGACTTTTTTTTTGGCCTGTGGACATAACAGTGCTAATCCATTAATAACACACATAAGAAGTACACCTAGTTTTGTTTATCATGCATCTTCCTCAAATTTGTGGAATCTCTGGAATTTAACAAATCTGTATCCAGTTTAACTGCGAATCTATAGACTTCAATCAGCTTTCCTGAATCAGTACTCCTCTTCAAAGGTCAGAATCTTTTAGAGTTTATCATTCTTATCACTACGACCCTTGATTGTTGGAAAATCAGACTCTTGACCCAGTTAAACCTCAGCTGAGGAAATTATCTTTTATTTCTCCACTGGTACAATTTAGACAAAGTAACAAATACCTTAGAGATAAAGACCTATCATAAAATTCCCTCTGTTTCCAGGACATGCAAATTATCAAAAACGTTTCAAAACAGTACTCCTTTATAGGGTATTTACTATCTAATTTGTCAAACTGTTGAGGTCTTACCATCCTAAAAGCCCCCTCCCTCCAAAAATGTCTTGGGGCTTCTGGCACTTTTAAGCTATTGGCCAAGTCTCTCCTATTTACAGCCAGAATTCTTGTGAAAATAATCTAAACCCACTTTATCATTCACATTTACTCCTTAACCCTTTGCACTTCATCCTGCCCAGACCACTTTATTGTGGCATTTATGTCTTCTTTGTACAGCCACAATGCGCCCCCAATAATACATGTTTTTATTCAACATTTACATGAAAGTGTCAATGCCCAACAATTCACCAGTGCAAAGTTAAGCATTTTATGTGTTCATTTCTTTCTTTCCAGTTTTTTCTCTGTACATTTATGTAAATAAATAAGATCTGGAGTCCCACATAGCCAGTTAACAAGTAATTAAAAGTGGTTCCAATCTCTATTTGCTTCTCCCGTAAGCATTGAAGAGGATCCAATATTTATGACCATTGGCAACATTTAAAAAATTCCTTTTGCCCAGTTTTTCCCAGGTTCCAACTCTCTCACACGTCAAATCCTCTCTCTTCTCACCTCCTGTCTCCCCCAAGTTCCTCAAGCCCATTCCACTGGTTCATGACTTGCCTCCTCCTGCTCCCTACCTTCTTGCCTTAGAAAATGGCATGCAGTATGTTTGCTTTGAGTAAATTTTAAAGGACTTTGACTTTAAAATGGCACAAAGTCCTCCCAGCAGCCCTTTCTCACACACACACACTTCCTAGGAGAGGAACGTGCACATAACATGGATCTACATGATAAGATCGGAGGTCAAGGACTGAAAGAAATAGAAATGGATAAATCAGAATTTTTTTTTTTGTAGCGAGAAGGGAAGGGAAGGGGAAGAGGCAATGAACACTCTTAATAATGCTAATTTGCCAAACTGTTCAAGTCTTGCCACCCTAAAATCACCCTCCCTCTAAAAACGTCTTGGGGTTTGTTATACTTTCAAGCCATTGAAATATATATTTATAAAAATTTGCATTTACTATAATTAAACTCATATAGTATTTTACAACTTTTTTTTAAATTTAAACATATCTTGTTCCTTTATTCATGTCTTTTAAAAATCCTTGAGTATAGATATTTTTAAAGGTCACATTATCATCCAATATGTTTATAAGATAATCCTCCTATTGTTAGATATATAGATTGTTTCCACTTTTGCTCTTAAATAAATCATCCATCGCTAAATACAATTATTTTCCCCTCGACCCAAAGCCTGAAGAATGGACTTCCCTCTTTTCTTTCTAAAATCTCTGTCCTTTCCTGTATTCTAACACTATCTGCAAAATAGGCGAACTCCCAGATCCTGAACTATCCTGTCTCGCCTCCCCCATGTCTCCATCGCTCTCCTGGAAGACAGGAAAATACTTTCCTCTCCTTGTGTTTCTTACCCTCTTATTCTCTTCTTATCAGCCCTATCTACTCCTTCCTCTCTATATTACTTTGTTAGGACTGCCTGACAAAGTACCACAGACTGGATGGTTTAAACAACAAAGATTAATTTTCTCACTGTACTAGAGACTAGAGGGCTGAGATAAAGATTAATTTCCACAGAAGCATCTCCCACTGGTTTGTAGATGGCTGTATTTTCACTGTGTCTTCACATTGTCTCCCCTCTATATGTGTCTGTGTCCAATTTTCCTCTTCTTATAAGGACACCAGGCATATTGGATTAATCCCCCAGCCCAATAACCTCATTCTTTAACTTTCTATAAGGACTCTATCTCCAACTATAGTCACATTCTGAGGTACTAGGAGTTGGGAAATCAACCTATAAATTTTGGGGGGAAGACAATTTAGCTCACAACACTCTCTGCTTTCTCCCACTTTCTTCCCAAATATTAAGGATTCCCATTTCCAGTGGGGGTCTTTGTTTTACAGATGAAGGATTAATTACTGTTGATAAGAAATATCCAGATTGGATGGACTAAACACCAGAGGATTTTTTTTTTAAAGATTTATTTATTTATACAAGCACTGAGTACATTTAGAAGTGCAGGAGGGTGAGAGAATTCACCAGCCAGAGTGGGGAACAGAAAAAGACTGACAAAGAAATACACTGCGCCACCAGGGGAAGCCCTCACACCAGAGGATTTTCTAACCCATTTTACTTGCCCCCTTTCCTGGCTCCTATCCCCATACCCACATGCATATACCTCAGCTTGTAGGATTATAGAGATCTATCTCACCCATCATAATTTGAGCCCAAAATTTGGTATAATCTGATAAGCCACATTGCAGTGACAAAACCAGTGGTCCTATCCCGGGTCTTTGGAAGTCATTCTGGGGCTGCCTATATTGTGAAACCTTGTACATAGTCTATTTTCCACTTCATCTCCTTCTCACTTTCTGCATCTCCCATATTTCACTTTTTAAAATCTAACAAACATCATTCATTCCCATGATATTATCATCTCTCCAATATGATTTACAAATCTCTCTCCCAACTTCGAAACCCACACTGGATATTGCCATGTACATGTCCCCACCCAACAGCTTCCTTATAGAAGTCATCAAAGTCCCCTCCAAACTCTCTTCTCTACCAACTTTTCTAGGTCTATTAGTGATACAGCCATTCCTTTACCACACCCAGGTTTGAATCCTAAGAGTCATCTTTAAGAATTTTCTATCTCCTTTTACGTTGAATCAGATGCCAAGTCAAGTACTATATATCAGAGTTACCAGGGGACTTGTTAAAAATGTAGATTCACCCAGACTCTAACTCAGTAGGTCTGGGGTAGTCTGTTCAGATTTTTTACACATGGGTTAGCTCTGAACCACACTTTAAGAAATACTGCTGCAGAGTTTGCTTCCAAAATGTCTCCAGTGTCTGTACTTTCTTTTTCTTAATACTACCTGGTTTAGACCTCATTTGCTCTTACCTGAACTTAGGACTAAGTGGCCTTCACTTTTCCAAGACAATCCTCTAAGTTAGTGTTTTACACTCTTTTTACCTAGAATTTTCTCTTCTTCCATCATAAATATGCACCCATCCAAACCCCACCCATAATTTAAGACCCATCTTAAATAACACTTTTTTCATTGAACCACTTCAATATTTCAAAGGGTATTTGAGAGGGGAATCTATACCTCCATTATCTTTATATGACCCTCAGTGTCCAGCACATCTTCCTAATAGTAGACTCACAAGTATTTGTTGAACTGATGCCCTGATAGTTCAGAGCCTATCCTCTTATAAATAGACTAGACTGCATTTCCCTAATGCATTCACTGGCATTTACCAACATCACAGTGCACATTGTCCTGTTCAGTACTTTTGGACAGCTTGATGGCTCATTTTACAGTACATCTCCATCAACTTACATTGTACTCTTTGGAGAAATGTTGGCACTATCTGCACACCAGATGATTTCATTGTGTGTCTCTTATTTTCTATGTATAAGAATGTTAAATAGGCCCTGTGCCAGGAATTATTCCTAAGGGAACATTCCTGTTTACATTTCTCTTCCAAAGTCTTTTACACTTACCCATTTCCTTGTTTTCCTCTCAGGAAGTATCCACACTTCCAGGGTCTTCTGTAATGGGTTCCCTGAGGAAAGAGATTGTCATGTTCAACTAGTATCAAACCTGGCACACAAAGAGGTTCAATGAATCATTTGAATTGATTAATATAAGGGGATTGAATAAGAATGTGGACCCTGAAGGGCCTCAAGAGGTGGGTCCCAGGAGTCAGATTGAATCATGGCAAATCAGCACTAGAGGAGCAATAAAAAAGAGTCAGATTGGATGCCACATACAAGACCAGTAAAATGAGGCAACCCTTGGCTCAGGAACAAAAAAGATCATGAGTAGACTGGGAAGCAGACTGAGATTAAGGTTCATGGTATAGGTTAATGAGAGAGGCTAATAGGGTATAGAAAACTTAGTAGAGAAAATGTAACTGCTATAAACCATAAGTTTTCTCACTTCTAAAGTACAGATCATAATTATAAAAGTGTCAGAGGCTTGTGAGAATTGTATGCTATCCAACAAATATTTATTGAATGACTGCAATGTTTCAGGTTCTATGCTAGGTGCTGAGTCATGGATGGAAAGCCCTTCGGTTTATATGGAAGGGCAAGACCAAATGGGAATCTAGGTTTCTAGCCATGAAAAAAAATGTCATTCAAATACCATGGGTCATTTTTTTTTTCCTCATAGCCTCAAGAAAGACTCAAAATAAACTAAAGCAGTTTGACTCCTCCTCACCTGTATTCTTGTCTATTACTCCCAAAGAATGCCAAAGGGCCACTCAAAGCCTAGTTTCTTCCCACATCATCACATTGCCCTTCTCCCTCAAATTGCTAGATTTGCTAAAGAATTCAAAGAGCCACTGTGTTGTTTTATTCACCCCTCACCTTCCCTAGTCTGGATAAAAACTCACCATAATGGATTCCTCCTGGTGATAGTTGCTACAATAATTCCTCATATATTGTGAACACTGTTGCCTCTTTAAGCTAATCAAAATTCTTAAATAAAAGATATTGACTCCTAATGACATATCTACCTCTACCCAGCCAATGTTGTTGAGCGTATCCAACTCATCCAATCTAGTTAAGTCCAAGGCAATTTTGTGAGGGAATCTCAGTAAGTCAAAGAATCTCAGTATTGAAAGAGATATCTGCATCATCCTGCCCAATGCTCAGTCTTCTGATGCTGGAAATACTGAGGCCAATTTGCCTTTTCTTTTCATCCTTGAGTTTGCATTTCAAATCTTGATCATTAAATGTTGCTCCTGGTTCTCTGTTTTTTTTTTCTTCATTGTAAACTTAAAGAATTTTTAACCCTGACTTCAACTCCCTTGAAGATGCTTTATTTCTCTTTATTTTAATTGCAGCAGTGTCACATTTGCTTTCAAAAATATTTTTGATCACCTCACTGCTAGTAAGTAAATGTTTATTTTCCAACAGAATTTGCAAAATACAGCTACAAAACAAGTGAGGCAATGGGACTGAAAGGAGAAATAGACACAAGGATGGTTGAAAACTTCAACACCTTTTCCTTAACAGTTGATAAAACAACCAGACAGAAAATCAAAATCATATAGAAAAACTGAGGGTTTTTCATGTGCATAAAGAATTGACTTACATTAAAAAAAAATCTTTAAACTTTTAGAAACATTTCTCGATTTACTAGTTATTGACTAGATATTATATTCACTTCCAAAAATTTTACAAATTTGCTTTAGTCTTATTCTTTGATGTATTTGCAATGTTCTCAGTGCTTTATATTTATAGTCATCCAATCACCCAACAAATAATCATTAACATCCACAATAGTCCAGATACTACAAATAGCATTGTTTTTGAAATGTCTAATAATTAAATTCTAATTATTTAATATTAGAGTTAATATTTAATAATATAAAGCATAAATAAAATAAACTTTAAAAGTTATAATACTGTCACTCAACAAGCATTCTTTATTACTTTCAGAAGCTTTTTTCCAAAGAGAATAATGAAATTAGTTTTCATCTGCACTCCATTGTTACAGGGAAAAATAATTTAAAAGTCCACAACCCAGAGAAAATAAATAACTTGTTTTGGGTCACAGAATAAATGGGTTTGAGGTAGTAGCAGAGTCCAGACCTCCTGGTTCAGCGCAATACACAGCCCCCTTGGGCTGACTTCAGATCAGAGGGCTTCTATATCACAGCATGAAATTAAGCTGAACCCCTGGATTTAGCAGAAGTTACTCTCCTCTACTCTATGAACTTTCCTGTTCATCCTCTCTCCAACTTTCCCTCCTAACATTCAACAAGCTATCACACCAAAGCTCCTGATCAAAATTTCTTGCCTGAAATTCAAAAGCTTGCTCCTTCTTGTAGATACTGAGTTTATCAGAACCACCTTGGTATCTTCATTATCCTTCATGATATTCTAAATATGTCTTGTGCAATCTGTTGCCATCAAACTCAGCAGATAAATTACTCCTTTTCCTACACCGTATCTATCATTTTGACAGGCTTTTTTTTTTTTCAAAATAGAAAAGGTTATTCAAGGCGCTGCCTCATCCAGGATATGGGCCTTATTAAAGGCTGCCCCCTACATAAGCACCTGGGTACACTGCTCCAAGCTCTGTATCTTGGGTTCATTTTTTCCCACTCACAGAAGTTACACCTCTCTTCTGGGGGCCAGAACATCATTTCTACCCATATCAAGTGTTTTAACTTCAGGAGATGTACAAATGTACAAAGGTGTTATTTTTTGCATCAAAACAAGCAGGATCATTCTTTCTCTCTCTCTCTCTCTCTCTCTCTCTCTCTCTCTCTCTCTCTCTCCAGTCCCTACACTGCCCCCCAATCCTCTTCCCTCCCAACCCCTCTCCTTTCTTCTTTCTCTTCTCTTGCCCTCCTTCCTTTCTTCCTTAGATTTGTAAATGCATAGACTTGTATTATTTAAACATCCTTACTATTTGATAACAGGATGTCACTGTCACAACTGACTCAAGATACCACAATTTGATTGATTGACTGGTGGCTTGCTTGCTTGCTTGCTTGGCTGAGTAGACTTTTCTGAATATGATACTTTGTTCAGCAATACAAGAATTACAGAATTTCTGTATTGGGTGTGCACATTAGAAGGGCTTTGATAAAAGAGTTTTATAAAATGCTGATGCGTAGGTCCACCTTCACAGTCTGATTTAATTTGGTGTTGGTTCTCAAAGACTCCAGATGATTCTCATGGTGAGCCAGAACTCAGAATCTCTGAAAGATCTAAGGTTTCCCAGGCATCGATTTGATATTTAAATCCTTTCCACTGGGAAATCTAAAATTATGACTGTTCTTGGAACCAAGATTCTAGATAGTATTATCTTCCACACAGTCTTCCTGGATATATAAACGCTGCATTGCTACTGTAGAGTGAAGCAGCAGGTAATGGTTAGTAATTGACAAGAACCTCCTATTAAAAAGCCAGCAGAGCTTAACAGTGCTTAGCTAATGTCAGGGGCATATCCCCCTAGATCAGTGGTTCTCAACCAGGGGAGATCTTTCCCTTCAGTGACATTTAACAAATATGGAGACATTTTTGGTTGTTACAACTTTAGGAAGTGCTACTGGCATCTAGTGAATAGAAGTCAGGGATGCTGCTAAACATTTGCAATGCACAGGACATCCGCCACAACAGAGCATTATCTGCTACAAAATATCAATTGTACCAAAGATGAGAAACCCTTTTTTAGATCCTTGGTCTCAGGTCCTCCTTCCTTTTTCCCCAGGAAATGTCATTCTTGGGAATGGAATTAATCCTAAATCTTGTCCTTCTTTCTGAAACATAATTTTAACATGTTTTTTTCAAATCAACATTATACATTCTTTTAAAGTAGTCCCAGAATGTGATAATCCTGCTGTGCTTTTAAGACATAGAGACTGTTGCCTTATTGTGTTTATCAGGGCAGCAGTCCAGCTCCAGCTCCTCCCTTTCCATGTACTGCATCCTTCCCATCTGGCTGCCTCCTGAAACACTGAATGAACCAGCTCACCACCTAATGGATGCACTGCCTGCCTGCCTTGACCAGGTGCTGCAGCCAGTAGAGCCAGCTCTTGGGGTGCAGGCCACCCCATGAGATGTGTCCTGAGGCTGCTAGGTTTACCAGCTGCCAGGCTGGCTGCAGCAGGCCTGCTGCCAAGTTGATTAATAAGTGCTGGGCTGACACTTTGAGTAGAGCCTGGACCTGCTGGTTTCTCTCCCCACTTCCTTAGATCATTTCATTATTAAATTAAAGATTGTTGTGATTTAAACTGAACCATCAGGCAGCCTGGGGACAAACGCAGGGTTTGGTGAAGAAAGCTGAATCTGGCATTGCATTTACCAAATCCATTCTCAGCTGGGTATTTTTCTTTTTCCTTAAAGAAATAATTCAAAATTCCAAGTGCTGGAAGCAGAAGTAGAACCTTCCCCTGCAGTGTCAGGAGCCCACACAGAGAGGCTGGCATGCCAGGAAAGGGAACTGATTATAAATAGCATGAAAAGCAGCATCAGTCAAATCTCACTGATGTGCCTGAGCAAAATGTTAATGGAAACAAACAGCTCCTGAAATAAGAAGTTATGATCTTTTTATTTTTGTAATGTAAATGGCTAAAGAACAAAAGCTATGTGTGTGTGTGCACGCACACACACACATACAGCACAGAACACAGCAGAGCCCCTTTAAGGAAATGATGGATGATTATTAACTTTAAAATATCAAAATCACACTCAGAGCCTCACAGAGGGAGCAGCTGTCCTTTTTCTGGATAATCGATGCTATTTATTTAGAAGGTCTATGGTTTCCCCTTGTGGAATAATTTTCCTGTATTTTTTTTTTCCAGCTTAGATGGAAACCATTTGAGATTCCAAAAACATCTCAGAAGAAAGTGGACTTCGTGAGTGTAAGTCAATACCATACACACCTTTCCTCTGTTCTCCTCTTCCACATGAGTGATGCAGCACTCCAGGCCGAATGCCAAGCAGAAGCGGCCTTAGCGGCCGGAAGCAGAGACAGCACCACCTGTCTCCGCTTGCAGGGCTGGCCGAGGGACATCTTTCTTACAGGCACCAGATGGCCCCTGACACCAAAGGGCACTCAGGAGATATTTACACATCTCCGAATGACCAATGGAAATTGAGCATCTACTGCAGGTTCCTTTCTGGGGAGCTACAATAGGGGTTTGTAGCTATTTTATTCCATGGGCTCTTTGGATAAGCAGGTGAAGCCTGCATTTTTAAATGCATAAAATTACACAAAATTATAAAGAAGCCAATTGTATTGAAATGCAATGATAAAATATTAATATAACAAATTTGGTAATCGACCATCCCAAAACGAGTTTTTGGCAAGAGGTTTGTTTCATGGGAGGCTTCAGATGTTGGGTGAAAGTTGTGTTTGATGCTTATATATAAACTTATTTCTGTAAGAGTCTATTCCAGGAAGACCTAACCCTCTTATTGGATTGGCGAAGGCAGAAGTACCTTTGTTTTCCCCAGTAAATGTCCTAGTTAACTTCCCTTTCTTCCCCCAACTCCCCCTGTCTTAGTTAAGCTATTTAAGATGGTGTCTAAAGTCACATGGGTGAGTCATGCTGGGTCTCTCCAGGCATACAGTGGGTATACATGTTATTATTAAACTTCTATATGGCTTTCTCTCTTATCAAAAAAAGTTTTGGTTGGTTTATAGTAACATACATGCTTCCTTATAAGTGCACTCAATCACAAGATGTAGGAACAGATCTAATAATATTTTGGGATATTGGAACAACTATAAAGTGATAAGAAAGACATATGATTTCTATCAGTGACAAGGTTATAGGCACTTCCAATACTACTGTGGCTGGTTGCTTATATGTATATTAATTGAAAGAAATGAGAAATTTCAAATTAGTGAAAATAAACATATTTTTCTCTCACCCAAGTTCAAGAATGCCCCAAAATGGACGTATGGGTTAGGATAGCATCAATTCAGGGTGGCTACTCTAGTTAGTACAATGCTGATTAGAAGTTCTGCTTGATAGCTATGGGCACTGGGAGTATTGGAGTACCTGCACTCAGGGCAAGGAGTATATGGAGGAAGAGTAGGAGGAGGAGGAGGGTAGCTGCAAGGGGGTGGGACTCAGAGAAGCCTGGGAAAGTTTCTGCAGACGAACCTCGGCTCACAGATTACTTACCGGGAGACTTAGTGCCCAAGCACAGGCCAAATTGTTGGATCACACTAAATTCCTTATTCATCCTAGTGATCCAAACCCTGTGTTGACTCATTTAAATAGACCACAAACTTGCAGACTGAGTTCAAATATATAAAGAAATTCCTCATCTTGTATGAATAATGAATATAAGGAGGAGCAGAGCTCCTTCCTTTTGGGCACTCCATCTTCAGGTTTGGCGTTGAGGACTGATTTGAGATGACCCATGTGTTAAGCTTCCTTGGAATGTGGATATCAATTATAGTTGGTCAGAATGATTTTCTCTCTCCTGTTCTGGAGAGATTAGTGCTGACCCTATTTATAAGCAGATGGCTGTCCACATGTTGAGATATATTTAAAGGATATTATTTAGTCCCTATTGCTGCAACTTTCCTCCCCAAGCCTCCTAGGAACCTGATTTTACCTTCAAAGGAAACTCTCCTTCAGGTTGATCATAAGCACCAAACTGATAAATGTCAAGTAATGAACTGATCCTTGTAAGGTGATCTGATGTGGCCATTAAGGCAATCCAGACATAGGGCCATGGCTGGCAACTAGGATGAGCCACTGTCCACCAAACATAGGTCAGTAAATCCTGGCCTCCCTAGAGCAGCCTGGATCCCAAATGTCCCGGTGATTACTAACAGAAGAACATAGCTCATCTTCGTGGTCTCAGAGGCCATGAGGAGTGCTGGTCTGGGCACTATTCACACTCATCCTTCCTTCTCCTGTGGGTCTCTCTCAGGGTCTACACACCTTGTGTGGAGCTGGAGACATCAAGTCTTGCAATGGGCTTGCTGTCCACATTTTCCTCTGCAACACCTCCATGGTGAACAGGTAAGAGCTCAGTGGGAGGATGTCCCTGTTCTCCAGGGCTGGAGACCAGAGGTTTTGTTTTGTCTTTTTCTCAAACCATGTTGATATACCTTTATTAATAATGACAATTAAATGAACACAGTTGACCTGCTGTCTCCATGGGCTCCACAGCCTCAGATTCAACAAACTGCAAATGGAAGATTCCTGCCATGGAGTTAGGCCTACACTGGATTCTTCTGTGCTAAACATGTACAGACTCTTTCTTGTCATTTATACGTAAACAACACAGCTATTTATGTAGCTTTTACATTTTATTAGGTATGAAATGGTACAGGAGGTGTGCATAGGCTAGATGAAGCACTATGCAATTTTATGTGAGAGACATCTGAAGATTTGAATGTCCATTTGCATCCTGGAACCAACCCCCTGTGGATACCAAAGATGCGTATCTCTTGGCTGACTCCTGTGACATAAATAAGAATGTCACATCACAATGCAAATAGAAAAGGCATGATGGGGCACTGGGAAGCAGGAGTAGTACAAGAGGCATTGGACTTTAACCAGGTTTCAGTCAAAATACTCTAAAGTTCTTGAGATTCCCAGGACTGTAAGTGAGTCCAAAGCCATACTGGATGAGCCACCATTAAGGCCACTTAATGGAGCCTGGCTGACCTGTTAGATTTTGGCTTTAGCAGATAATTGTGTAAGCTTATAGATCCTACATGAGGAGCTTACCTACTGAATTTTTTTAAAATTAGAAAAGCATTAATAAATGGCATTCCTGACTTTTCTTTGGGAAGCAGAATATCATAGCTGGTTCTTACTGGAATCAGACCTTAGTGCCCAAAGCTCAATTCTGTTCTTCCAGGATGAGTGAAGGTGGGCAAATATTTAACCTCTCTGGATCATGAATCAGGGTCAAGATCCCAGACCTATGACAAGCTACTGAATGTCCTTTTGGTCCAACCTCATATCAGTCCACCTCCTCTCTTTACACTTAAGTCACACCATCTTCCATTCAGTTCTTTTAGTCTGCCATGTGTTGTTCTGCCTCAGAGCATTTGCGCATGCTATTCTTTCTGCCTGAAATCTACCCTCTCCCCAATCCTTGCCTTCTATATGACCTTTAGATCTCAAGTCAAATATCCCTTCTTCAGGGAAGCCTTTACTGACATCTCAGAATAGATCAGGCGCATTATTCTTTCATTCCCCTTAACTTGATTTTGATTGTGCCATTGCCATTTGCAGTGATATAGTTCTCTATGTGATTGCTGTCTGACTTCCTACTTGACTCTAAACTGCATGTGGGTAGAGAGATTGGGTCATTTTGTCTACCTTTTCTTACCCAAAATGAAGCCTGGCACATGGTGGGTACTAAACAATTTGTGAGGTGAATTATTTTGTCTGGATTGTGTTAGAACTAATAATCACAGGAGTCATTCTATTTGTTTGTAGATGCTTTTACAATTCAGATGGAGACTTCTTGATTGGTAAGTTTGAGAGATTTCAGATCCCCTCATTGTGAATTAATACATATAGCAAGCTGCTTTTTTATACATATTATTTTCCTTCATCCTTCAATCTGTCTTATTTAGTGGAATTTATAGACTGAAGTCTAGAGGCCATTGGTAGTTTGCAAATGATTCCTAGCATGCCTCAAACTCCCTACTCTATTTCCTGTTTTCTCTGTCTTTGCTCATCTCTTCTGGGACTCTCTGATATGGGAAGACTGGGCAGTTCGAAAGAAATGAAGAATAATGCCAACATGTGATTAACTTATTAAGTTAACTCTATTTGCCTTCAAACTCTCTCAAGATATCCATCCTTTATATCTGCAATCTAAATACAAATTTTCATGAAACCATCCAAAAAGGAATATCTATTAGAGATTTCTTGGGTCTTCCCATTCTATTTGATGGTTTTATGGTCAATATTTTGGAGTCAACATTTCAATGTAATTACTAGAAAGACAAATGTCTAACTTGTGCTAGAACTATTAGAAATGAAGGATTTTCCATCCTTTTTCTACTGCTCTTTTTGGTCACTCCCCAGAATTGTGCATCTGTAAGCTCCTTGTCTAGCAACCAAACACAATTTTAGTCCAATTTTTCATTCTTGTTCTTCCAGATAGGAAAATTGCTAACCTAAGTTGTCAGAATATACATTTTTCCCTGAGACTTATAAAGCTCTTTTCATTTGGAATGAAAAAGTGAATGCAACCCTTAAATCTCTTACTCATAAAGTGATTCTTATATGAAAAGAATTGCTCATTGCTGCCCTGTGTTTTTTGTTAGTTCCCCAGAAAGGGAAACTTCTCATTTACACTGAGTTTGGCAAGATGCTTGTGCAACCCAATGAAATCTGCGTCATTCAGGTTGGTGATGTGTCCCTTCTCCTCCCTGCCTCTCCCTAATTTGGGAGCAATCAGATGTTGCAGCTGCTGCTATTTCCAACTCTAAAATTTCTCTGTCATGTCTGGGCAATGGGGAGGAAGTTGGATTTACGCAGAAGACTCTTTGTGCAGAAGGGTAAGCAGGCTTGGGTGCCTGCATTGTTTTAAAATAGCACACAGCCATGAAATAAAGAGTAATGTCAACTCACTTTCTAAATATCTGTACACCGTCTGGATAGGCCTGTTGCCCTGATTGGAGTGAAAGGCAGTAAAGATGGAATTCTTAAAATTTTCACTAAATCAGGGCTCTATTATCTCTGACCCAATAAGAGATTAAACTAACATTTGTTTGGTCACAGATGTGATTAGGAGCTAAATTTTTCCTTTCAACTCATCTCTGAGTTGGTCATCTCTCCAATATAGCTCAACAGATTAAGGCTTTACTTTTGCATGTGGGGCTGACTGTGGTTCTGGGGTGGCTTCTTTATAAGTACAGTTATGATTTAAGAGTACACAGGTGCGGGTGTCTACTTCTGTTCCAGAGAGGAATGCGGTTCAGCATAGATGTCTTCGAGGAGACCAGGGGCTACATCCTGGAGGTCTACGGTATCCACTTTGAGTTGCCTGACCTGGGACCAATTGGTAAACCTTCACTACAGGCCTCTAAACCTCGCTTGAGATAGCTGACACAGATAATTGCATGAGAGTTAAACATCCTTTTCCCCTCATTATCTCACTCAAAATTTGTCTTCTCTAGATAATTTCTTCTATAGACCAAGTGTACCTGGGAAATTCAGAAAACTATTAGAACTCCCATACTTTCTTTTTAGACCTCTAAGTTCAGGGCCTCCACTGAGAATGACTGACCCATCTGAGGAACTGAAATCTTCATCAATGAGCTGATCAGTTTATCAGTTCATCATCTAGTCTTGGTGCTCATGTTGTGCTGAGAGTAATGACAGGAACCTCATCAAGAGTAACACAAGCCTCTTCCCATAAAATAAACACATTAGAGAAAATGAGCCAAGTCAACCCACTGTAAATCTCTCTAAAATAGCATCTAGACCTATGGAGAGCAAGACAGTATATTACAGACTTCTGGTTCAACAATGTTCCCCTAAAAGGATATAGAAGTCTGGATTACTGAGATCAGATTTGACTAATTCTTCATGACAAGTTGGGGAAAAATAAAGAGAAAGTGGGCAGCTTAAGTAAATGCTTAATGAAGAGGAGAGAGATCATTTTCTTAAGTCAGGGGTTGTGCGTAGGCAAAAAGTCGGAAAGCCATAAAAATGGCAGCATCTATGTTCTTATGAATAGGGGAAATGGCCTGCGAGACTCAGTCTACAAACCTCACGTTCCCACTGTGCACACGCCACAAAACTGACACCTTTAACAGTCAGAAAACGTACCTCACTCTGCTGTGGAGGTGCTGGAAACCACAGCTTCCATGAGGCAGATTAAAACTTTCAAAAGTGAACCAAGGTCCCCCCACCCCCGATTCTTCTGGAGGCAGGAGATTCAGGAGAGACGTGAAGGTGGTGGGAGGGGTTGTTCTCAAAACATCTCTTGGAGTGAAAGGAGTGGTTGGGAAAATTGGCCCTTGGATTCATCTTTGGCGTGTTTGCTGAAGGTGGTGGCCACACCTCCCATTTCTTCTCTTCCTAGTCAACAGCTTTTTTAGAGCAAAACAGGGACAGGACAGCATGTGCCTTCTGGTCACTCCCCTGGGGGGATCCAAATAGTCAGAGGAAGGTGGGAGGCAGCAAAGAGGCAGCTGGAGCCATGGTGGGCCGTCTGTCATCCTGCTCACCACCCGCTCTTCCCACTTTGGTCTGGCTTCCTGCTGCTCCACAGTCAGCAGAGCCTCCAGGTTTCATGGAACACATACCCTCTGGAAAATATATATAATTTACTAACCAGCTGGGGGCTTATTTTTTTTAACCCTGGGAGCTGGAAATGAAAAACACTCCCCAGGTCTCTCCTCTCAGAGTTAAATTATGTTTTTGCACTGATGCTTTTCATTTTTGGTCTTTTGATTTATTTTCTTTCTCTGGAGGAAACACTTGCAAAGCAAAGGTAAGCAGGCAAGTCCTGAATACTTTCTCCCTCAGTGGCAGACAGATTTGTCAGACAGCAGAACAGTTTGATAAACTTGGATTGATTCTGGTTCTGTCTGAGGAGCAGAGGAATGCCCCGGGCAAGAGTATATAACCCTCTTTCCAAGGGCTGCAGATGAGTTTCAGAGTTATCAGGGTTCTCTTGGAGGGGGAAGAGATCTAGGATGCTATCATATTATCCCCTTTACTCCTTTCTAGTTTCTCCTCTCTCCTCCTCCCACCTGTGGTGATGAGATAATGCATGCAAAATGTTTTTAAACCATATTCACTCTATAACTTTAGGAGGTAATGCTGGTGATGATGATATTTTCATGATTTTTCTCCCCACCAAATTCTTTGGGTTCTCCTAAAAGCGTACCAGGTCTTTAAATAATGAAAGCAAACTGTAGAATCACTTTTGACATAGAAGAAAACCCTTTCTCCTTGCACAACCACGGGCATCTTTCCTGTATGACTTCACAAATTTCTAAACGACTTTGGGGTCGTTATGTTCTAGGAGCCAATGGCTTGGCCAATCCTCGTGATTTTTTGATACCTGTTGCCTGGTATGAAGATCGCCAAGTGCCAGGTGGCTACACAGTGATTAATAAATACCAGGGCAAGATGTTTGCTGCTAAACAGGTAAAGTAAGAGGATTGGCAGGTAAGGGAAGGGCTGAATCATTATTGAACACCTACTAATCACCAAGACCAGTGTTGAATACTTATATTCTTTTATCTTTACCACACCACTAAGATATGGTAAATAAGGTACTATTTGCCTTATTTGTAGTCAGAGAATAGGCAAGGTAGTGACAACTAATTTACCAAATGTCACAGTAAATGACAGAACCATCATTTGAACATATGTATCTGTTTCCAAAAGTCATATTTTGTCCATTCAACAAGCTATGAAAACCTAATACGTAATATACAGGCAGTGAAATGTGTTCTGTGAAGGGAAGCAAGTTAATGGAGATCATCTAGTGTTTACGTTCATCAATGGCCTCCATATTTCCAATACAAGCTATGATTGTTTCAAAGCAAGTAGAATGTCATTAATTCACTTGACTTGGTATATATCATCAGTCTCATAAACTCAGAAGATAAAAAAGGACATAGAAAATAATAATAACATATATGCTATATTAACATATGTTACATTATCACTTAATATACATACTAATATATCACATTAAAATAACTTATAATAAAAGTAAACCAAAGATGTTTTCAATTTGCCAACAATTTGTTTGCTTTATTTTTGCTTATTTGAATTATTATCTATATATTACCAAGGCATGCTATTCTCCTTGAACAACATCTAGAAGGTATGCTGACCAGCAGAGGTCAACTAGTTGTGCTTAAAATTAACCCCTGAAGTTTCATTGTCACCATCACTGACACATTTTTACCCTCATTTTCTCTGGTCAGGATTTTTCAAACTGTGGTTTAAGACCATTTGCATCAGAAATTCTCAGGGAGGCTAGTTTAAAATGCAAATCCTTAGATACTACTCCAACATGGCAAAAATGATAACCTCTGGGGTTGGGGCATGAAAATCTACAATCATTATCAGCATATCTCCATCTTATTTTTGACATACAATTGATAGCAAACCATCATTTTAAAGACAGACAGCAGCTAGATGAATCTATTTTCCAAGTGAATCCTGTGCTGGTAATTCTCTGTGTGAGCTCCCCTCGGTCCACTGTCCCTTCTCTGCCTGGTCTGTGCCTTGGAAGGCATCACCCAGGCTCCCTCGCCAGCCCACTTTTGGTTGAATTCAACTAGTGGGAGGTATCCACAGGAAATTGGAGGTGGGAAAAAAGGCAAGTTGGGATTTCCTTCTTCTGAATCCTCCCTGCTTGGGATTGCATCCCTTGGTGATCTCCATTTCTGTTGGGCAGTCCCAGTAGCATGCTGGAGCCAATTCTTAATGACATGCAAGAGCTGATAAACACACCTCATCCCAACTTTGTGCTCAGTGGCATCAAATTAGTAGCTAAAAAGTTATCATAGTAAGTAATGGTAATAATGCTCCAGAAATCTACAAATGCTCTAAATCTCAATATTGTTTCCCACAGACCTGGAATGGCAATGTCTGACCCTATTTCTAGGCTCAGGTACTCACCATGTCTAGCCAGTTTATTTAATCCTAGTCAAACCTTTGTGAGTATCCCTTCATTAAAAGTCATTAGAGGGCCTCCCTGTGGCTCAGTGGGTTGAGCGCAGAGCTGTGAAGCTGTCCGCAGCCTCTGCAGTGCCAATTTGATCCCCGCCTGCCATGGAGATACCCACATGGCGAGCAGACCTCTCCTGTCGTGCCCACTGCTCCCCTCAGCAGTGTATTTCAGTCAATCTGCCTGTTCTGTTCCCCACTCTGTCTCTGGTGAATCCTCTCACCCTTCCACACGTCTGGCCTATACCCCAGTTCTTGTATAAATAAATAAAAATTTTTTTTTAAAAAAAGTCATTAGAAAGTTCTGAGTTGGATTATATTTCCATACAGACCCATAGCTGCAGAGCCCACTACCTTTCTGCAGCAGCGCACTGCTTGTCTCCTATTGCAAGGCAGGCACAAGAAGCATCGCCTCAGGGTTGCTCTAAAAACTCAAGTCTTGGGAGCTAGAACTCTTAGAGACTTTCTTGCCTTTCTGCACTCCCAACCCAGGCATGTGTTTATTGGAAGTCCCTCTAGGCAGCAATTACCTGTAGACTAGTGTCTGTCCTCCACACTAGGAAACCCAGAAGGTGGTCCAGATTGGCTGAGAATTGCTGGCATCCACAAATTCTCCCAAATGTGTTAGAAATTGTTGAAAAGGCACTACTACTAGGAGAATGTGCTGTGTTCTGGTGCACATTTTTTTTAAAGATTTATTTATTTATGCATGCAAGAGCTGGGTACAGGCCAGAGATGCGGGGGATGAGAGGATTCACCAGAGACAGAGTGGGGAACAGAATAGGCAGATTGACTGAAATACACTGCTGAGGGGAGCATCGGGCAAGACAGGAGGTGTCTGCCTCGCCATGTGGGTTGCTCCCTGGCCGGGGATTGAACTGTGGTACAGAGGCTGTGGATTGCTTCAGAGTGCGGAGCTTAATCCCTTGCACCACCAGGGAGGTTCCTGCTGCACATTTTAAACTGCAGCTTTTGAACTGGAAAATTAGGGTTATTGACTGAAGGAGGGGGCAATTAAGGGCATGTGAAATGACCACGGGATGATTCAGGTTATGCTTCTCCCAAATGATGGTCTTATTAAATTATCAGAACAAAATCAAATGAAAAAAGACAGTGTGGTACCAAGTACAAACTGTGGAACCACAGCAACAAAAACATTAGATCTAGAGTCATTCTTTTCTTGCTTTTTTTTTTTTCTGTGTGTGTGATCAGGATGTCTCCCCATTCAATGTTGTGGCCTGGCATGGAAACTATACCCCCTACAAGTACGACTTGAAGAACTTCATGGTCATCAATGCTGTGGCCTTTGACCACGCAGTAAGTCTGGATCATGGAGGAGCCTGGGGATGGAGCAACCCTTGGGTGGAAGGAGTCCATAGAAGACATTCAAACTGACATTCACAGATTTAACATCTCCAGTGACACCCTTGAAAGCCCAAGATATAGTCATTTGTCATTGTGCCAACAGGAATTTCAATTATCTGCAGCAAAACTTTAGCGAAGGAGTAAATATCATAGCTGATGAGGGGCCAGGTCTGATATTCAACACTCACTCTTGAACATTAACTATTCCACACAGCCATTCACAGAAACTCTCATAGATGGGTAAAACTTAGTTTCTGCATAGAAAATCTATTCCTAAAAGAAAACCAACTGCTAATGTTAGTGATGGCCTGCTAAGACCATTTCTGGATTTAGAAAGCTTTCTGTCCTGCTGACAAATATTGAGTCTGCTTGCTCTGACTGTTTTTAGTAGTGATGGAGAGGACAGCCATCTACTGAAGTTCCTTGTAATGTTCAGGCTTGAGTTTAAACCAAAGAAATTCTAGAGTATGAACTTGGTCCTATTCTTCATTCAATGGAAAGGGGAGTCACCATTAGGTCCCTGGTCTACAGTGCAAGCTCCCAAGGCCCCACATTCTTGATAAAGTGCTAATTCTGAGATCCCCAGGGGGAAAGCTCATTTTGGAACATAGTTCATAATAGATTAACTTTAACCACAAGTTGAAAGGATAATTAGGACAGAAGCCAGAGAACCAGAGACAGAAAGATGTCTGAGCTGATTCAGCTTATCTCTGGAGGTACAAAACTACCATTCTAAAGAGCAGCAACTGTTAATAAAACCAAAAGGGAAAAGAAAATGAAGCATCAATCCCAAAATAGCATTAAGAAGAATCCTAAGACATAGATACAGATGCATTTGAGGCCCACTACCTTTTCTTTCTTTTTTTTAAAGATGTATTTATTTATGCATAGAAGAACTGCAGTGTAGGCCAGAGGTGCAGGTGGGTTGGGGGGAGATGTGTGTGAGAGGATTCACCAGGGACAGAGCAGGGAGCGGAACAGGCAGATATACTGAAATACACTGCTGAGGGGAGCAGTAGGCGAGACAGAAGGGGTCTGCTGCACCATATGTGTGTTAGCTCCCTGGCTAGGGATCGAACTCAGGCCGCAGTGGTGATGGTGCTGAGACTTAACCCCTAGGCCACCAGGGAGGTCCCTCACTACATTGTTTTTAATAGTTTCAGATTATCTCATGACAGATGAAGATGTCTTAACCCTCGCAACAATAAGAGTTGGCTTTTTATCTCACATTTACACAAGTTCAATCTTTGTAAAATTATTTTTCCAAAAGTCATATCTGATCATTCTACTACTGCATTAGAAAATCTCTGTGGACACCCCATGGTGGTATCTGATGCTTTTCACCATCTGGTCCTGGATTTATTTTCCAGAACCCCCTCTTGCCCCTCAATCTTCTGTCAATGAACCTTGA
The DNA here is from genome assembly GCF_964194135.1 of Talpa europaea. Taxonomy (NCBI): domain Eukaryota; kingdom Metazoa; phylum Chordata; class Mammalia; order Eulipotyphla; family Talpidae; genus Talpa; species Talpa europaea. Next base: position 101,701,730 of record NC_140070.1, on the reverse strand, counting down.
GCTTTAACTTTCTTACCTCTTAATAAAACTCTACATTTGATGTCTGCTCTGTGCTTAAAGTGGCTTTTCCTCTCTGCTTTCCCTCCCTCCTTCAACTCTTCCTCCCCTCTTTTTTTCTCTCTTCTTCCATTCCTCAAGACCTACATCAAATGTCACCTCCTGTCAGAAGTCTTCCCTGATCCTGTCAGATGACATAGGTACTCTTTTCCTTGTACTTTCTTGGATCTCTATTGAAAGCTGGATTGCCCTTGGCACGTTGCTGTAATATGTTGCTCATGCACCTGTTTTATAAACATTGCCCCTCCTTCAACCACCACCACTGACAATAACGCTGAAAGGCCAAGGAAGAGATCCTCAACCATCTTTGAATCCCAGCTCCAGCATGACAGCTGAAAACAAACATAATTATTGACCTCAATTAAATTCAATCTCAATCCTTCCACTGAAGGATTCTAAAGTTATTTTAAAATAATAGTATTGCCCCCAACCTATTCTCTGTACACTACCACCAAAACTAGTGAGGCAAATGGTGTATTTTAGACCTGAGAGTCAAATATGGATAAAAGAGCAGTGAATCAATTCTTAGACCTTTTGCCTGAAGATACCATCTGGAATTTTATTCCCCCAAAGAAGAGCACACCTATACCATCACTTAGACATTGTTTCATTTCTATTTCAAACTTACTCCCAGCATCCTCTGCCAAGAGCTCCCTGCAACACTTCCCAATTCTGTCATCCTGAGCTGAAGTTGGAAAGCAGGCACCACTGGTTCTCAGACCCACAGGGTAGTTCTTTCAGGAAATGGGAACTCAGCGGGGTGAAAAAACAACTCAGAATCCTGTTAGCTGGTGTTAATTCATTTTGCTTCAAGCACAGCAAGAGGGGACAGTCAGATGAGTGATTACTGCATTTCGGTGACAAGTCCAGACTTCTTAGCCTGGCCTGTGAGCTTTAATTAGAAACCGTGTCACTCAAAAACACCTTCATGTGTGGGTGACATGAGTGGCACTGTTCAGTCACCTCCCTTTCTCTATGTGTTCAGTCTCCCTTGTGCTTTCACAGGACCCTTCCATTTTCACCGTGTTGACTGCCAAATCTCTCCGGCCTGGAGTGGCCATCGCTGATTTCGTCATCTTTCCACCTCGATGGGGGGTTGCCGATAAGACTTTTAGGCCTCCTTATTACCACAGTAAGTCTCTCTTTCACCAAGCCACACTTAAAAAGCAAAGAGGCAACAAAGCAGTGAGCATTACCCATTACTGCTGAAGTGTTTCTGGACATCCTGCCCTAGCTGGGGTTCAGCATCCTATCACCTAAAGCCCAATGCTGTTACTGGAATAGGCTGGGTTCTGGTGCTGCCTGTCACTGCCAAAAAGCCAATGAACAGAGACAGGAATTGAATCTATAAGAGCTTTATTTTTCTCAGATTGCTAAGCAGTGATCTGAGAGAATGGGCATAACGCCTTAAAGAAACCATTCTGCCTTCTCATCTCCACTGGCCTTTTTATATTGGGTGAGACAAAGACAGCCATAAGCAAACAGCACATCAGGAGAGCCCATTACACTTGATGTTTCTGGTATTTGTCACAGTCAGCCCCCAGAGTTTATCAGCATCTGGGTTATCTTGCCCCTGGTTCTGATGGTATCAGTCCTCAAGGCATCATCGGAGCAGGAATCTCAATTTAAAGCAAGAGTTTTCATTTAAAGAAAACATAGAGTGTGTATGTGCAGCCTGTGTTGTGTATGTGCAGATTCCTGTACTAGATGTGGTGCTTTTCCTTCCTCTCTAGCCCCATATCAGTGCTGCTCCCAATTTTTAGCTGCTTCTATACCACAACTTTAATATGGCGATGTGTTGACTCTGAGATGGAAACACTATAATGGTTAGGGTCCAGTTCCTCTGGCCCTGAGAGAGGCAGAAAATGTGGTAAAGTGTGAAGCAAGAAGTTTCCTTACATTTCAAATGCTGCTTTGTGGGGAATGGTAGTAGCTGCCGGTGTGCTGTTTTTGGAAAGCTCATTACTACCTAAGAACCAATAAGGCATGCCTCCTCCAATTACTAGGTGAAGCAGACTGCAGTCCACACTAGGAGATGGGTTCTATGGAGAGAGCCATTTCTGCACAATATTTGTTGTCCATATGAACCAAGAAACCAAAGCCTGGTAGAGCTGGAATAAAGAAAAGGTGTTTGTTTTGGACTTTAGGATGGCAGCCCAGGAGACACAAACCTAAAATGCTTGAATTGTGTTCCAGGTTGCCCTGGGATGAGAGGGGTTTCTATACACAAAGACAGAGCAAGAGTTCCTCCTCAGGGCTGATATGCAGTTAGGATAGGTTTAGAGTCCATCAAGTTCCAGTTAGCAAAATAATATGCAAATTGGGTGAAGAGTTAGTCAGTAGTGATTGGTTGAATTTCAGTCTTGAGCAGCCTGGTCACTGGCTTGGTTTCATTTTCTTCCTGGAGGTGACATGCCTGGAGCTGCAACCTAACAGTCCGCTCTTTTCTATTTACCCAGATTCAGTATGACTCCATTTTTTTTTTTTATTTCTAGTCATCTACAACAGGATGGCAGCCCTGTTGTTTTTATTTTGTTCATATTGTTATTACTAACAGCTAACAGTTATGGACCATGTTTGTGACCATTTTTTGCGACTCTAAATCCTTTAAAAGGATTAGCTCATTTAATCCTCATACAATTGTAGAAGATCGGTGGTATCATTATCCCTTCACCCCTTCTTATTTCAGCAGATGAGACTGAGACAAGAAAGATTAAGAACTGTTCAAGGCTCACAACTAGTTAAGTGGTAGAGCTCATTATTTAACTGAAGGCAGTTTGCTGCCACAGCAGACACTCTAACCACTCAGTGACATGCCTAGCACATTGCCTAATACTCGATATGCATCTATTAAATGTTTATTTAATACATGAAGGCATCACCAAGATGCCACTTCATGACTGCACTTAATGAGGTTGGCATGTTTCATTATGCTGTAACCAGCTATAAATCCAACCTTAAGGTCAATGTACAATTCTGCTTCCTAGAAGTTCTATTTTTGTAAGCGAATTCTGTAAAGACTCTGGGGTGTATTTCAGCTGGAACATTCTAAAAAACAAACTCCTTTCCTTAGTTAACCTCAAGACCTTCTTATCTATATCAGGCTCCTCTCAACATGTACTGGCTCCCAGCTGCCAGGATACAACAGGACAGTGAATGGCTAATTGAGGTATTTGTAGAAAGTGGAGAAGTGAAGCTCTCAGAATGGAAGAAAACCACTTTCTGCTCAAATTCCAGTACCAACTTTTTGAAGTGACCCCACTATGGCAGAGAAAAGAATACAATCAGTTACCACTGCAAAGATACCAGATGCTCTATGCATAAAGTCATCACAAACTATGTCCTTTATGAGAGCACCTAGTCCATGCCAGGCCCTAACTGTTCTCCTCCTGGAAGTTAACCCTGGAGGACCTCTTGTGAAGGAGAGAGAAGTGCTCTGGCTTAGGACCTATACTCACTTCACTATTTCACAAAGATCTTGTACTGAGGTTGCTCTAAGGCCTGAGGTAGCAGTGCTCAAATTTTAGTATGTGTCGGAATCATCTGGAGGACTCATAAAACAGAGATTTCTGGGCCCCTCCCTCAGCCTTTCTGCTTCAGTAAGTCCAGGTTGGGGCCTGAGAATTTGTGTTTTTTACAAGTGTCCAAGTAATGTTAATGCTGATGTTCCAGGATCCACACTTTGATAACATTAGGGGTTATGATATCCCTCGAATGTTTTGGTTTTTTTTTTTATTTATTTTTTTTTTTTTTGGAAGAAAATCACTTTATTTTAATTCACAAACAGTAACGCCACAAAAGCAGATTTAAGAAAGTCAAACATTTTCCCCAGCCCCAAACTCAGTATCATTTCAGTGAACTTCTAACAATACCTTCTTCCATTGTGATGAAGCCATTAGTGATAAATTTAGCTGATAGCTTTATACTTTGCATTTCACTATCTTTTATATTTTTGTATTAAATTAACTTGGTCAGGAGAGGTGATTTTCCATGCCTTTAATTTGAACTTCTTGATTAGGCTAATCCATTTGCAAATCTGCACTGTTTAAGCACCTCACTGAAACCCTCACAAAGCTTGAGGTCACCCTGGTTCTGGGCACACTCCAAAAACTGCTTCATCTCATAGTGGCATGGGCCAAACTGCTGCTGCTGCTGCTGGTATGCTGGCTGGGTTCCCTGAGGTTCCTGGTAAGTGATGTCAGGCCTTGCGGGCTCAGCATTACTTCCTCCACTGAAACCCCCAGTGATGGCATGACCTATTGTGTGTCCAACAGCAGAGCCCACAGCCACACCTGCTGCAGTGGATGCCATCTGGGCCATGAGGCCTGGCTGACGGGGAGCAGCAGCAGGTGTGCCAACAGCAGATGGGGGAGCTGCTGCTGGTGGCTGAGCTGCAGGTGCTGGCCTGGGTGCAGCTCTCATCTGAGGTGCCCGGCTGGCCGGAGGGGCCATGCGGGAAGTGCGGCTCCAGCTTCCACGCGGCATCGCAACGGCACGGCGGCTCGGCGTCGAGAACAGCCGGTTTTTTTTTTTAAACAAACAGTTCATTCCAAGGGCCCAATCCCAGAGAGTTTGGTTGGTTTTGAGGTTTCACCTCAAACCATTTTGCGCTAGCAAGTCAGGTGATTCTGATGCAAAACGTCCACATGCTGAGAAGTTGGCCTGGGCTTGTGTCCTCAGCCAGATAACACGTTAGTCTGTCTTGGGTAAGTTTGCTCCTGTGCTTCAGCTGTCAACCCACTCTTTGATTTTGGTTTGTAGTTCAAACTGAATGAAATAAACAGCCTTGTAAAATGCCTCTTAAAAGAAATAAAATGCCTCTTATAATTTTTTAAAAAGACTTTCAAGTAAATTTGCTCCAGAATAAATAGATGTCAGAAAGGAAACTTGCCCTGACATGGATAGAAAAACCACAGGACCCTAAGTTTGCAATTATTTTTAGCAGAAATATTAAAAATATTATTTTGGCAATAATCAAAATCTTTGCTACTTTGATGTGACCTTGTAGAAGTAGAGAAGTATTTCTGCAGAGATATTGCCTCCAGTGATCTTAAGGTATCTTAGTCAACTGGATTCAACATTAATCAGAAAGGCGAGGTCTACCCTCCCCAGTGTTCTTTGAAATATAGAAAATGATGTACAAATATCACCAAACTCATTGCTACATAAATTCATATTCAGATCAAAGCTGAATTCTGTCTTGGTCTCTTCTTAAAATTAAACCATGAAGGTGACCCTGAGGACACATCCTGGAATGGAGAGTGTGGCAGCATATTTAATGAGAAGAATTGCCTTTAAAATATACTTTATGCTAGCAGTTGCTTCTTTTCCTCTATTTCTGCTTCATGACGAAACAAGTAGTTATTTGAGCCTTATCTTTTCTACAGGAGCATTTTGTTTTCTGGTGAAGATGGGTGTCGCTTAGCCAATTACAGATGAATTTTAGCACTTGGCTAGACTTGGCACCCAAGGAAGAGTGTTGGGGTGTCTAGTATGTGAAATGTCTGATTTTGCAAGGGCTACCACTGCCACATCTCCTCTATCTATAGTTGTCACTCTCAGCACTCTCACAGGGCAGGCCATGAGCAACATTAGGAAGGTGATTTCTCCCACAGTGCTTAGCACAGTGTCTAATTACATATGCTGGATGGATGGGTATAAGCCTATGGATGGGATGGAAAATGGACCAATGAATGAATGGGTAGGTACATGGGTAGATAGCTAGAAAGGCACTTTTATTTACTTGTGTGCTATAATTCTTTTAAATTCTTGTCTAAATGTGTTGTTATTTATTTCAATAAAGCATAAGATTGAAACAGTGGGAACAAGGTGATTTTTGTCAAATTTTATATGACTCTAGAAATGACAACTGGGACCAATGCATTTAACTTATATGAAAGCAAATTTCCTTTTAATATAAGAGAACTTTCTAGCACCCAGAGCTTTTTAATAATATGATAAATTGCCTTGTTGAGTAGAGAGACCTTCCATTCACAGGAGGCATGCAGGCAAAACCCCAGGGGTAATCTTCAGATATAATATAGAAAGTTCTTCTGTATTCAGTGGAAATAGGAACCTTTCCCATTTTAAGATTTTAGGATTCTATTAAAAAAAAATGTCAATGGAAATAGAAGGGAAAAATAACTTTAAGAGACATCTTGAAAAATATGATGATATCAGATTCAGATATAGAATGTATTTGTTAGACTATATAGCATTTATGGAGTTGGCTTATAGATACTAAGAACTTTTCATGCAGATTATCAGTTGATAATGGCCTACAAGCCCTGAGTTCTTTTCTTTACATCACTCTCTCACACATACACACACCACACACCACTTCATTTTTCTAACTTCAGAACCAGAAACGTGATGATGTCGTGTACTTCTGTGGGACTATTGCAAAAGGGTTCAAATCTGAGAAAAAAAGATAATGTTGATAAGCCTAGATGATCCACTAAATATTATGACCTGCATCTTAATTATTATTAAAATTCTTGTCTGTCCATGATTTTCTTTAGATCTAGATTTCTTTCAAACAATTACTTTCTTGAGTAGAACTCAAGACTCTTGATATTCCACATGGTCACGAAGTAGAGTTTTGCCTATCAAGAATTCCATTCTAATCAGTGTTTTGTGGTAGTCATATTAATCTATATTCTTTATTACTCCTAAAAAACTTATCAGATTCTCCTATCTTCTTGGCATACCATGGAAATAATATTTGAGGGATCTTGGTGTTTTGTGGGTCTTGCCTTGGATAGTAAAAATAAACTGCTTCCAACCTCCAGGGAACTGCATGAGTGAATTCATGGGACTCATCAAAGGTCACTATGAGGCAAAGGAAGGCGGGTTCCTGCCTGGAGGTGGCAGCCTGCACAGCACAATGACTCCCCATGGTCCTGACAATGACTGCTTTGAGAAGGCCAGCAAAGCCAAATTGGAACCCGAGAGGGTTGCAGATGGCACCATGGTAAGCAACTTACATACCTAGCTCTGGTAACCTTTGAGCTTCCCAACCTTGTTAAAAAAATAAATAACTACTTTTTATTTCTCCAAAATCACAAAGAAGAAATCAGGGCAAGAGATTGTGGGTCTGTGCATGCACGTGTTCTATGTATATGTGCACATCACCTGCCTGTGCATGCTAGTCTGTTGGAGAGAGCAGGGTTGAAAGAACTGGGAACTTGAGTCAGACACAGGTTCAAATCCTAGCTCTTAGCTCCTGTTTGAGATTGAACAAGTCATTAACTTCTCTGTGCTTTGCTTCAATGTGTAGAATGGGTATGGTATCCAACCCAGTAAGTGGTTGTGATTTAACTTTAGAGACTGTGCAACATGTCCAAATGTAAAGAGACATTATTAATACTATGTGGTGGTCTTTCCTCATCTGTAAATAGCCCTGTGTGTATGTTTTGTCTCAGAGTCAACTCCTGCTTATACCTCCAAAGCAATCCCCTAGGACCACAGTAGCAGGGGATGCAGGGTATCACATTTCCCATGTGATACCCAAGGAGGGTCAGGAAGCCTTTGCCTCACTACAGTCAGGGCTTTTGGGCAGCAATTCTCAGCTGTTTTCTCATTTTCTTTTGCTCTTTGTTGCCATGTGATGAAACTGATGGGATTTAAAACCTGTTTTGTATTCCTTCTGTGTCAGGCTATAAACATTGAAGCCAAACACAATTGCAGTTGGCTGCGGTACTTGATTTTATTTTATTTTTGCATTCCTGGAGGTAGCGTTTATGGACCAGAAGGGGTAATTTTATGCTAAATCATATGCAAATTTGCTTACATTTTAAAAGAAATGCCATCAATGCTACTGGACTTTAAAATCAGTAACACAGACCTGCCTAACTCCATGTCCAGCTTGCAAATTACCTAAGCAAGGTGTTTTACCTGACCCTCTGTCCAAATGCAGTTTATTTTCATTCCCAACCCCAAGCCATAGTGGTTGGAGCTGCTCTGAGGGTGGAAGGCTGCAGGGTGCCATTTGTTTGACTTTGGTTCTATTTCCCCTAGAGATGCCTCTGCAGGGTTTCTGTAGAATCCCTGTCTCTATGAGATGAAGTTTAATGATTCGTTAAATTATTGCCTTCTCAGAGTCCTGGAGGTGTACAAGCTACCCCAGAGTTGCCACTGGTAACCACTGGTGACGAACTTGACTTTGGATAATCAGTGTTACCAGGGAGCAGTGTTGTGCAACAATAAGGCACAGGATAGTGGTGTAAATTTTATGAAGCGCATGTCTCAGTCATGTCTAGGGCCTGGAAAGAGAGATGTGTCCTGTGTAATAGGAGGTCTTGGGTAGCCAGTGAGTTGAACTAGCTGGTAACTGAGGGCCCAATATTTTACCTAGTCCTAATTTGGGGTCTCCCTCACGATTTCTCATCATATAACTTGAACTCAGGCCCATTTACATGCCTCACCTTATTCCAACTTGAAAGAACGAATTAACTTGATACAATACTTGTAGCTCACCTGAAAAGGGATCTAAAAACTCCATTCACACAGTAAGTAGAAATTAGCAAAGAGATAACACCAAAACAAATCCTTCACATCTAACTGCAGAACTGAGGCTACGAGAAAAGGAGGGTGGAGCAAAGTGTGGAGAGGTCCGAATGGAATATGGTAGAAATTATTAGGGCTCTGGTAGGTAAGTATGATAATTTGTAGAGGTATGAACTTAGACGCTTAAAACATATACAGTGTTGTAAACCAATGATACTGCAATAAACATAATTAAAAATAATAACAACCCCTATATCTGAATAGTGCTTTATAATATGCATGGTACTTCCATATGCCCTCAGTTGGTCCCCATATTAAGCATGTCATCTCCATTATTTTAGGCATAAAGAAGTTAATATATATTAAAAGCAAACATTAACATGGATACCATGGATTGTGACATAAGAGATATTTTTTCATTTTCCTTTTGTCATCTATATTTTTAAAATTTCCAAGGATAAGAGCACATAAGAATTACAGGGTTTTGTTTTGTTTTCTTAAAGCCACAGTGGGTAGGACACTCATCACATGGTGAAACTGGAATGTCTGAGAGGCACAGAGCACTGGCATCTTTTTGCTGCTACAGATAAAACCTCCTAAACACAGGGGAACAAGCGCCACTCAGACCCCTCTGGGTAGGACTTCTAAAGGGCTACAGCCATTGCCGCCTGTTCCTTCCCACCTCCCCCTCACTCTGTTTTCCTCCTTTTCCTTTTCCCAGCCCATTTTTTGGTCAGACTTCTGGAAAGAAAGGCTCAACTCCCAGCTTTGCCATTTCTTGCTACCATCACCTTAAACAAGTTATTTCTTTAGTCTTAGTTTTCTCCTCTGCAAAATGGAGAGCACGGTCTCCCTCACAAGGACATAGCCACGACAAGTTTGGCCCCTGAGAAAATGAATATTCCTAGCCCTCTTCTACTTATACTCTTGGAGTTACCAAATTTAGTGCTATAATACTCCAACGACAGTGTGAGGCTTAAGTGATTTGTTCCATCTTCTAACGTGAAACTTGAGGCTCTGAGAAGTTAAGGGTTTGGCAGCATCTTATAGTGGTACGGACAGAAGCAGAATCCAGACTTGAGTTGGCACTCCTCCATGTTAGCACATGTGACTTATTATGCAATGATTCTGCCTACTCACATGGTCTCGCTGACATCTATCTCTTGACATCTAATCAAATGTATTTTATTATCCACCTCATCTCCTGTTTTTCTTCCCTTACCTGATTTCCTACAGGCATTTATGTTTGAATCATCTCTAAGTATGGCCGTCACCAAGTGGGGCCTCAAGACCTGCAATTGTTTGGATGAGAACTACTACAAGTGCTGGGAGCCTCTCAAGAGCCACTTCACCCCCAATTCCAGGAACCCAACAGGACTTAATTGAGATTGGAGCTTTGCTACCATAATTGAGAATGGATTGTGTTGCTTCCTTTAGAATTTTATACCCTCTGGGAATATTAAGGGAAAAGGTTGGTCAAAATGAGAACTCATTTTTTCAGTCATGTAATTCAGACATTTGTAGAAGTGTGTTTAGAAAGTTCTGTGGCTGCCAACTTAATTAATAAATACTTGCTAGTGTTCTGTGGAAGTGGCACTTGGTCATAATCAAGTCTTCATGAGGCCAACCTATAACAGTCAGGACTGGGGGTCAGTGAAAGAGAACTGAGACCGGGGCCCATTCCTTTGTGCTTAGCCTAAGTGCCTTTATTCTAGGAGCAAAAGTTCTACCGCAGACCACCAGGCCAAGTCACTAGGACCCGTAGCTCACATGGAAGGGGATCTAAAAATCTCTAATCACACAGCAAGTAGAAAACAGCAAAGAGACAACACCAAAACCCTTCAAATCTGACTGCATACTGAGGCTGTGAGAAAAGAAGAGTGGGAGCAAAGTATGGAGGGGGCCCAATGGAATATGGTAGAAATTATTCGGGCTCTAGTAGGTATGGTCTTATATTTTGTGGACAAAGGATAGGCCAACATACGAGGTGATCCTGAAACCAAGCCCACACCATACTTGTAGGAATCAATCCAGGCATAGGGAAGCACATGTGTCAACTTAGCTCCAAACTTTCAGTTTCACCCTAAAACAGATGGGAAGCCAGTCCAGTACACTGCCCAATCTTGGGGCCAATAGCAACTAACATGGAGATAATGGACAAGACACCAACCACCAAAAAGTAAGTGTATTCACTGAGGGTGACCAACAGCCCCAATTTTTGCACTGAAAACCCAACATTCCAGAAGACCCCTCCATTCTGGTCAAACCAGGGCAATGAGTCTCCCTATTGTCACTCCATTCAGTAAACACACATTAATTCCACACTATGTACCAGCTACTAAGTGGGATGTTGAGGATGAATGATTGAAAAGAAAGAAGTAATCTTTACCCTTAGTGAGCTTAGATAGATCAGGGCCAGAGAAGATCAAGGCCTGAGCACAGGGTCACAACAAATCTGTGGCACTACCGTTCAAGAAAGCTTCTCCTAACAGCTCCCTTCTAGTTGTCAGCTTGCCTGCCAGAGTCCTGGGCTGCCTAAGACCTGGAGGTGAGCTGATTAGGTTCCACAGAGTGAGAAGACAGGAAATTAGAACAGAAAGGAATGGAAAGTGGTATTTGGCCCTACTTTCGTTCTGCAGTTTTAGCACATTCCCCCCACGTTGTTGCCATAGTAGCAATTTTGATATGCTACCAGGTTTTATTTTAACAATATGTAATGAGAGTCAGTTATGTGTCGGCCTTGGAACTAGGGTTGCCAGATAAAATACATGATATCCAGTTAAATTTGAATGTCAGGTGAATTCTGAATTGTTTTTAGTGTAAATTTATCATTTGCAACATTTTGGACATACTTATACTAAAAAATTATTCATGGTTATCTGACATTTAAATTTAACTGGGAGGCCGATATTTTTATTTGCTAAACCTGGCAACTCTACAAGAGGTAAGGTGGTCAAGGAGAAAGCATGGTCTTTGTCCTTCTAGAGGTTACGTTCTAGAAAGGGAAACCAACAAAATAATTTAAAAAACTGTGGAATGTGCCAAGAAGAAAACAAACAGGAATTGTTTGGGAATAACAGGTGAGATGAAAGAGATTTTTCCTTAGGGGAGGGTGTTCAGTGAAGAAGTGACATTTAGCCAGAGCCAAAGGACAGGAAGGATGAAATCATTGGAAGAGCAGGGTTGGACTATAGGTGGGATGGAGAGGAGGAGCATTCCAAGAAAAAGTCTACGGGTTCAAAGAACTGAAAGAAAAGTGGAGGTGGGAACCCAGAAGGAGGTTACAGCAATAGCCAAGGCAAAATCACCGTTCACCTAGACTAATGAGGTGACAGCAGAGTGAATAATGAACCTGAAGGAACCGACTACTGAGTTGAATGAAAGAGGCATTGAGGACAGGGCTGGGGACAGACGCTGCTGGGTTTCTGGCCAAGGTTTCGTCGTCTCCAACAACCATTCAAATGTTTCTTGGAAGGTGACAAAGGTTAGTGTGCCTTCATAATGTTGCTTAATATAAAAATTCTGCTTTAGAAATTAAAGGTTACTAATTAACAAAAGAGTTTATACCTTTAAATATATTTAAAAACAGCCCACTGCGTAAATTGCCAGCAGCCCTCCAGCAATCACTATCCCCAGTACCACTCGGGCAAGTGCCTGTAGCCAAACCAGAACCCTGCTGAGAGCTGAATGGTTCTGGATGCAGCCCTCAATCAATAAGGACTGGGAATTCATAGATAAACACACCAGCTCTCTTACCCTTACCTGCGGCTGTGTTCCGCCCTGGCTCTCTGCAACTTCCCAGGGATTACACAAGGCAGTCCTGGTCTTGCACCCGTTATTAACTTCCTCCCTCCTACTTCCATGCCCTCTTATGATACCTTCTAGGCAGTTCTCGCAAATACCCAAATTAAGACAACTACTCAAATATTTTATTCCTAGCCCCAGGCTTTACAGAATGACCTCATTCTGACCTTAACCTCATCATTTTGGTGACCTTATCATCGGCATGGTGGCAAAGCCTTTTAGAGCTAAGGAAATGTTCTGAGTTTACATCCATTTAGCATCCAGCCCTTTATCTCCCCGCTACTAGCAGCAACTCCTCAGCTGGAGACAGTATTTCACCCAGGTTAGGCTGTTCATGCTAATTAAAAAGAGATTGAGTTTCCCTTTTTGTGTGCTTTAGATCAGCTAGAAAGATCCATATTGCTTCCTTAATTTCCTATTTTCAAAGATATTCTCTTTTATCATGCTCCCCAACAAATATGCCCTGTCTCTACCTAGTTATGGAAAATCTTAAAAAGGGGGGAGGGTAGCCTGAGTAAATTTCTTCCAGTGACAGAAGGGTTTTCTGGCACATCCCCCTTGGCATCATAAAGTTTTTTCCAGTTAAGGAAGTTACAGTAGAAGCCACCCAGCTCTTTCTCTTTAGAGACTTCTCTCACAACCCAGAACAAGAGTAGTTGTTCTCAACCTATGGTTCTCAAAGGGCAATTTTGTACTACCCTTCACCCCTGCAAATATTTCTAGCAGACTCTAGAGGTATTTTTGTTTGTCCTAATTGGGAAGGGTGCTATGGGTTTCTAGCCAGTAAAGGCAAGGGATGCTAGTAAATACAATACATAGGGCAGTCTCCCACAACAAGGGTTATCCAGGGCTGAATGTCAATAGTGCAGAGATGAGCAGTCCTATCCTAGACCTTTCAGCTGTACATTGGATCTTCTGGCAGCTTCTGAAACTCCAAGTGCCCAGAGTATAACTTAATCAACTAAATCAGGATCACGGGGGATGGAACCCAAGTGATTTTTTTTTTTCTAATCTTCAGGTGATTCCAATGGAGGACCACTGTTTTAGAAAAAATCTATAAGTATCCAAAATCACCTTCTTTTTTTAACTCCCACATAGAAGAACTGGGGTGCAGGCCAGAAGTGCAGGGGGTGAAAGGATTCCCTAGAGACAGAGTGGGAGCAGAACAGGCAGATCTACTGAAACACACTGCTGAGGGAAGCAGTGCGGAAGACAGGAGAGGTCTCCTACACCACATGTGGGGCCAACTCCCTGGTTGGGATCAAACCCAGGCTGTAGTGGTGTGTAGGGCAGGAATACCACAGTGCAGGTTTTCTGATCCCATGCAGACCAGGTAAAGGAGTGTAAGGGACAGGAACGGACACTGTGCAGGTTTTCTGATCCCATGCAGACCGGGTAAAGGAGGAGTCAGAGTCCTCAGTGGTTTTTTGCAGGTCTTTTATTGGGGTTCACCAGGCATATGGCAGGCAGGGGTGCTGGGGGGCTGGGAGACTGGCAGGCCTCCCAGCACCCAGCAAGTCTTCACTCTATCTGGGCTCCTGGCGTTCGTTCTGCTGCTTCTCGGCTTCTCTTTCGGCTTCTGCTGGCGTCCCCGTGACGCCGCCCTTAAAAGCACAGTCTTAGCCCAGGTGTACCCACTCTAGGTGCCCACCATCAGGCATGCATTCAGGATCACAGGGTTCCCTCATCTATCCTGATGGCGGGAGGGCAGAAAAGCCTGTTATTTTTCCTTACCCTACAAGGAGGAATCAGAGTCCTCAGTGTTTTTTTGCAGGTCTTTTATTGGGGTTCACCAGGCATATGGCAGGCAGGAGTACCGGGAGGCTGGCAGTCCTCCCAGCCCCTAGCAAATCCTTACTATCTGGGCTCTCCGGCCTTCTCTTAGCTTCTGCTTCTCTTGCTTCTTTCTTGGCTTCTCTTTCGGCTTCTGCTGCCACTGGGTGATGGGGTGGCCTGGTGGGCTGGGTGGCCCGCGTCACCTGCCTCTGGGCCTAGCCTCGTCCCTGTGCCGAGTCCACATACCCCCTGCGGTTGCCAGCTAAGTCAGGGGGCTGTGTGGCTGGGCATTTCTGGCCTGGAGAGCTGGAATTTTGCACATGACATACAGGGTTGTTCCTGCTACAATTGCCCCGCAGCCCTGTCGATCACTACTGCTGCTGCTGGCATCCCCGTGATGCCACCCTTAAAAGTCCAATCTCTCAGCCCAGGTGTACCCACTTCAGGTGCCCGCCATCAGGCATGTATTCAGGATCACAGGGTTCCCTCATCTATCCTGATGGCGGGAGGGCAGAAAAGCCTGATGCCTTTTACCTTACCCTACATGGTGATAGAACTGACTCAATCCCTAGGCCACCAGGGAGGTCCCCCAAAGCACCTTCTGTTTCCCTCCTCAGATCATGGTCCAAACCAGGGGTTATAGAAAAGAGGTGAAAAACTCCCTACAACTCCAGCATTCCAGTAGAGATGGAAAGGGATGGGTGTGCAGGGCTGGGCTGGACTGGGCTGGAATGGACACTGCTTCATGCCAGAAAGCACCAGCTCTACAAAGTCACCCAGATGAGACATAGGGGGTCAGGGGATAGGGAGAGGGAAGTTAGGAAGCCAAAGGCCTAGATGTTAACTATTTTTAAGTTAAAAGTTAATGTGCAGTTATTGTGTTGTAATTTTCCAGATTGATGACAGAGTTATCACTTCTGAGCTTAAAGGAAATTTAGTCCTTCTGAAAAGATATTTTAGTACTAAACTTTTTTTAAGACTGACTTCTTTTTTATTTTTTACTTTTTTTTAAAGATTTATTTATCTTTTTTTATACAAGAGCTGGGGTACAGGCCAGAGGCGCAGCAGGGTGAGAGGATTCACCAGAGACAGAGCAGGCAGCAGAACAGGCAGACGACAGAAATACACTGCTGGGGGGAGCAGTGGGTGCGACAAGAGAGGTCTGCTTCGCCATGTGGTATTCTCGCCAGCCTGCCAACATTGAACCTGCACTGCAGAGGCTGCGGACAGCTTCACAGCGTGGTACTCAACCTGCTGCGCCACTGGGGAGGCCCTGACATCTTTTTTAAAACTTCTTAAGCATTTTTAAAACTTACCATTAGTGATCAATTAGTCTTCAATTTGATGTACTCAACTTTATATAATTGAGTCACAAGTTCAAAATATGTCCCAAATTTATCCTTTTTGAGGCAAAATTTATCCTTTTTGTAGTGTATGGTTATGAAGGCAGATGTTAGAGCCAGACTACCTGGGTTATTAGCTGCGTGACTACCACTTATTAGCTGTGCACTTCCAAGCAAGTTATTTAATCTCAATGAGACTGTTTCATCAGTTGTAAAATATAGATAATGATAATTCCTACCACATACGTTAGTATGAATATAAAATGAGTTAATATAGGTAGATGGCTTAGAATAGTACTGGTCAAGATAATAATCACTGAAAAACAAGTATCTATTATTCAGGGGATTTTTTCCCCCTTTGGGAAGGTATTTTGATCTAGATATATTTTTAATATAGTTATTAGATACTTTTTAATATAATAAGCATTATGAGTAAATTTTAAATTTCTCTTGAAGAATAGTAATTAAGTAAGTATGTAGGTTGTGCTTTTGAAGCTGAATGAGTTTGACCAAATGAATTAACCTAAGTCTCACTTTTCATTTCATGATCATGGAAGTTTCTTGATACCATGCACTGACACCTCCACTGCTTTTGCCACATAGTGGGCATAGGCAAATATTAACTATTATTATTACTGTTGCTTTATGCTGTTGTGTCTCAGTGAATACTTAGCTCCTCCCTCAGGGATGGTGGGATGAGTAAGTCAACAATCTTGTTCCTAAGTAAACTAGCGTTTAGCCAAAGAGGAAGGTGCATGCCCTTCGGATGCAATAAGCAGACATCCAAAGCATGAAAAGTTTAAAAGTGCCTATCTCCTTTTCATCATCTTTTAGGTCTTAAAGCAAGAAAACCATAATGAAGTTCAATTTAACATCTCAACCATGCATATTAATAGCTCAATTAAAGTGAAAGTTAAGACAAATCTAAAGACACTTTAATGTAAGTGGTTCACATAGAACTATCAACAGGGCTCTTCCTGAAGGAATAGCACCTAATCATGTGGGCCCTTAGAACTCTAATTAGACTGCTCCGGGTTTTTAAGTCTAATATTACATCAGAAGTTTTGACACAACCCATTACAGCACTACTAACAGTGATAGTTCATAAAGACCAAATGTATGTAATTCTATACAGTCCCTGGAAGAGAAATTCAACAAATGGGGCAGCTCATTCATAAACACTTATTTCCTTTATTTTGGAGCCTATGAATAAAATTAAAATCTGAAGAACAAGTATATTTTATGGTACCATTTCTATTAAAAGGATATGGTTTGCGTTCAACTACAAGTAACTGAAAATCTAATACTTGCTTAACAACAAGACTTTATCTCATTAAAGAAGTCGAGTTGGCAGTTCAGGATGGGCAAATGAAAACACAACGTTATTCTGAACTCAACTTCATTTTGTTTGTCTGCTCCTCTGTTCTTGGCATATTGTCATATATCCATTCCATTTCTAAGCCTCACATTCATGTTCTAATAGAGAAGAAGGGTGAAAGGACACAGGGCTTTCTCCTTGGGAAAAGGCTTTTTATTTAGAAAGAAAGCCCTCCCCAGCATACTTTCTTTACGCCTCATGCAAAGAACTAATTACTATGTGCACCCCAGATCATCCCCAGATTCACAACCTGGTGGGTTCATGCCATCCTCCCTGTGATAGATTTCCATGAGCTTCCTGAACAAATTGAGATTCTATCAGAAGGAAAGAAAGGTGGGTGTCCCAGCAAATCTCATTTCCAATCACAAACAGATGACATGGGCAATCAGAACAGCCTGGGCCAGTTTCTCCCTTCCCCCCCTCAAGATTTTTCCAGAGCCTAATTGTTAGATAAAGGATGATTTAAATGCAGATGGTGATAGAAGATAAAAATTGACTCAGAACTGATAAGGTGATTCTCTGTAATTACAGAGGGAAGTGAGCATGACTTTAATGCCAGATTGGATCCAGAAATTGCAGATGTTTCACTAGCCAGCCATCTCCAGGGACTGTCAGGGGTACGATGACAGACTTGGAGCTTGACTTTAATACTTTAAATCCTGAAACTTAGTGGTGAGGTCAGTGCACACTGCACTTTCTTGGGATGAGGAAGCGTATCAAGGTAGACAACACCTTTTGTGTCTCTCCAGACCACAGTGGATGACAGCAGAAGGAAGAGTTTCTCAGCTAGAAAAATGGCAGTTAGCAAGGCACCAGAGGGGAAGCTATAGAAGGTATTGCTGTCATATAGTAAGAGGTACAAGTGGGTTCTCTCAGAGAGAAACAGAAACATGACAAAATTCCCTGGTTCCTACAAAGGGAGAAAGTGACAGTGAAAGCTTTGAAAACTTAGAATCTTTGACTATATTTACTGAATTATATTTTCACTAATTTTAAAGTGCTATCCATATTTTTAAATCGTACATCTTGATTAAGATAGCATATTGGGGCCTCCCTGGTGGCACAGCACTGCGAAGCTACCCACAGCCTCTGCAGCATGAGTTCGATCCCGAGACCCGTCAGGAAGTTACCCATATGGTGCAACAGACCTCTCCTGTCTCACCCCCTGCTGCCCTCAGCAGTGTATTTCAGCCAGTCCATCTGTTCTGTTCCTCACTCTGTCTCTGGTGAATCCTCTCACCCCCGCACCTTTGGCTTGTACCCCAGTTCTTGTATGTATAAATAAATCTTTTTTAAAAAGATAGCATATTGTACACATCTCTAATCTCTTCAAATACCCCCATTTATGATTCTGAAGGATATATAGATATATAGTCAATACTCCATACTCTGTTAAAGTTATAGAAGACTGAGTCACGTGTTATCAGAATTGAGAAGGGAAAAAAAAAAAAAAAAGAAATCAAGGACTGAACCCAATAGGATTTAATCAGATTTTCCTCTTTAGGTAGGGTCCATAGTAAAGGGTACAAAAGACAGTACTTATGTTACAGCAATTTTTTCAGAGAAACCAGAAGGCACTCAGAGAGGTAGAGAGAGAGATTTGCCACATTGGTGGGCTCAGTGGGATAGCTCCCAAAAGAGAGATCCCCAAATAGCAGGACTGGTAAGGTTTTATACAGTTTGTATGCAGAAACTTTCTATGCTTGAGCAATAACTGGTTGCATGGGGTATGAGAGAGCTTTGCCATTTTGAGTAATAAGGAACCACTTAAAACACCAGTAGGGGGTCATGATGACCATGACCACTATTGTAGGCAAGTTGTTCAGCTGCCTTAGTAACTTCCCGCTTCACTTAAACAATCCAGCCTTTTAGAAAAGCAATATTAGTCCAGAGAGGGAATGTCATACAAGGAGAAGGAAGACTGGCTCCTCATGCATGTGCACAAAGGGAAACTAATGGAGGTAATATATTTAGACTATCATAAAGCTTTCAACAAGTTCACATCTAAATTAGTCATCCTCATTTGGGGTTGGTAGGGGCTGCTTTGTTTTGCATTGAAGTCTATCTAAAAAAATTGAAAGTCATCTGGCCTACTCTTTTTTTTCATTTTTAATTGAGGTAATATTAGGATACCCCCCTCAGGTATTGATGCCATAGTGCCCTCACTATCAAATCACTCATAGTCCACATTGTGTTTCCTTCTTTATTCTTACTCCTCCTCCACCCTTTGCTTCTTCTAGATGCTTCAGTTCTACAGTCAGTTTTCAAGAGTTAGACTTTGTCTTTACCTGACCCTTAGTTTGGTTTCTCTATACACCACATATTAGTGACACCATCTGGTATTTTTCTCCTATTTTTTTAAGATTGATTTATTTATGCATACAAGAACTGGGGTGCAGGCCAGAGACGTGGAGGGTGAGAGGATTCACCAGAGACAGAGCGGGTAACAGAACAGGCAGAATGACTGAAATACACTGCTGAGGGGAGCATTAGGTGAAGCAGGAGAGGTCCGCTACGCCACATGGGTAGCGCCCTGGCTGGGTATTGAACTTGTGCTGCAGTGGCCACGGACAGCCCCATAGGTTGCTTCTTAACCCCCTGTGCCACCAGGGAGGCCCAGTTTATCTTTTTTGATTGCTGAGTAATACTCCATTGTGTCTTACAACTTGATTACTGCTCAGACCAGTCTTGTTTCATTGGATGTTATACTAGCACCTCTCAGTAACAGAAAAAGACCTTTACAGTATATTTGTAGTGTCTAAACTTTGAAAGAGCATGTCCAGAGATGCATAGTCAGGATTTTTAGAACCTTTTTTTCACATTGAAAATTATTGAACATGTTCTTAGCATTTTATCAATTTAGAAATATTTTATCAGGGACAATGTCCCAAATCACATTCAGAAGTGATTTGGTGAAGACACCAATAGCCACTTCATCTGAGCTCTTTATGCTGCCATGTGTCTGACTGATGCCACCAGCACTGAGAACAAGAACCACACTAGTACTGCTACCTGTGTTGGTCTGACAATTCTAACGTGTTAGAACCACAGTTCAAGAAAGAATTCCTCATGGTTCTTACATATTCCCAACACTTGTTCCTGAGTCCAGGAATCTATGATTGAGCCTAGGTCATGTGCTTGACTGGTAGCCACCTTGAAAGCTGAGAAAGCAAACGTGTCAAGTTCAGCTTTAAAGTATGAGGCAGATAAGAAAGTCCTAAACATAGAAAGCGTTTCAAATGCTGAGCATCCAAAAATTAACTCTGTAATGATATTCAGCACACATAATAATTGTTGAATAAAGTTGTTAGAGTGTATATTTCTTAGGCACAGGGCTTCAGTCTGTCTGACGGTTGTAAAAGCACATAGAACAATGCTCGATTCATAGTAGACGCTCATTTGTTGAATAGTTGAATGAATGACCATGAATCTGTTTCTTCAATAAACCATGAGCTTTACAAAGTAGGAATTCTACAATGTCCAACAAATGTTTAATGAATTGAGGTAATACTAAGAAAAATACTAAGAAAAGGATTTAATGATTGATAGATTTATTTAAACAGTAATACATATAGTTATCATTGTCAGACTTAATATGAGATTGTAAATGTTCGATCCAATTTTCCTTCCTGGATAAGTTTTTCTTTCTTATCCTGTAAAGATAAAAAAAAAAAAAAAAAAACATTAAAAACAAAATATCTGGCATAACCCATGGTACAACTCTGAAACAGGAATGAAATACTCCAAACCTAATTCCAATCTCCCTTTGTCTAAAACCTAGAGTATGAGTGAGAAGCAGTAGTCTAAAGCAACAAAGGGACAATAAAAAAAAAAAAAAATTCCCATTAAAAAATCTTACCCAGGGTGGGGGGCGGGGAGGGGAGGGATTGGAGTCAAAATAAGAGGGTTGCAATTGTATGGGGAATATAAAAATAAAATTTATTTTAAAAAAAATAAATCTTACCCACATTTTAGTAAGTAGAATTACATTACACAACTAAAAATTACACATTGAAAGCAAAATGCAAACACCTTCTGTAGTTTCTTTCTGTTAAGCAGATAACTTATCTGCAAATAAAATTATGTATGCATCAACAGGAGACTGGTGTCAGTGAAATGGCAGAGCAAGATGGGCAGACTCCAGTTTAGATGGCCTGTGCATTGGAGCTGGGGGTCCAGTACCAGAGTGGTCTTGTGTCAAAGATTAGTGTGGCTTTCTGTGCAATCTCCGACCTATGATGGCAGTTATTCCCATCACAAAGCTGCTTTTGCTTTTCAGTTAGGGCATTAATAAATGTTAACATTAATTCACAAAATGTGACCAACATAACTAGAACTCATAAAGAGAGAATATAGTGAATATGTATTCTGTTAAAATGTAACCCAATAAACAACTCTTTAAAACAAATGAACTAAGAAAATATAAAAATTTGCAAAGATAGTATCTAGAGGTTAATCAGAAAAATTTAACTTCTGCACATCTTCTAATGAGAAAAAGGAAATGAACTCTTTTTTAAAGATTTATTTATTTATACAAGTACTGGGGTACAGGCCAGAAGTGCGGGAGGGTGAGAGAATTCAGCAGAGACAGAGCAGGGAGCAGAACAGGGAGAAGGACCAAAGTACACTGCTGAGGGGAACAGCGGGCAAGACAGGAGAGGTCTGCCTCGCCATATGGGAATCTCCCTGGCCGGCTGGGAATCGAATAGGCGCTGCAGAGGCTGTGGACAGCTTCACAGCACTGTGCTCAACCTGCTGTGCCACCGGGGAGACCCCAGGAAATGAACTCTTTAAAGTTATATCTGAATGTTCTTGCTTAACAGTCACAATTTCCTTACATCATATAAACACACCTGGAAAACTCATGGGCTAATTTCAAGTCTTAGAAAATTAAACTGCCCAAATTCAGAACAGTCTTAAATTAAATGTTAAAGAGCCAGAGATGATCACAATTTTTAGCAAAGGTATAAGCTGAAATGATAAAGCAATAAAACCAAACATACCATTGAAACTTTAACTCTTGCTGGACAGGAAAAAAAAGATACTCCTGAACCATATACGGTGTGGTAAATCAATATTACTAATATAAACATAATAAAGTAAAAGAGAGAAACTGAAGAAACTGAAGAAAGTCATGGGGAAGACAAAGGAAAACTGATGCAAACGGTAAGAAAGAGCTTAGTCAGCACGAAGGGAACAGATAACACACAACTACTAAACATCAAATTATAATACTTACTCTGTCAGTTTTCAAAACATAATACCAGAAAAAGAGGGGCCCAATTCCAACCAGAGCTCCTAAGAGGGAGTTCTTGGCAGTGGGTCTGAAGTTGGGATAGATATTTGCTGATCTTGCATGGGTCCAACGCACCAACGCAGGATCTTCCTAAAATTAATGAAAAAAAAAAAGAGTTACAGGAACACATGCAGGGCCACACTGAGAAACAATCATCAGGATTTTGTGGAAGTATGTAGACGATGTCTTTTGTTTTCTTCTACAGTTAAGGGTATTCTGTGATTCTTCCGAAACTGCTTCAGAGACTATCTTTCATTTCTAATATTTGTTGACTTTTGATGAATCTGTTCAAATTCTTCATAATTTAAAAGAACTCTTGCTTCATCTGTCAGCCCTTGATTTATTTAACATTTAAGAACCCTTTTAAAATCTTTTTAAGGTGTCAAAGTCACTTTTTTCCTCTGTGATCATTTTTATCTATCTTCTTTTTTTAGATTGCTTTTAAGGGCACTGTCTTTCGACAGAACCTCACAGTTCTCCCAATGAAGACAAACATTTTTTATGTGCTCTATCATGCTTTGTACTTTGTTGCCAGGACCCTTTAAAAATGTGTCCCCACAATGGTCTTTCCATTGTAGAAATGGTTTCCAAATAAACTGCAGGAAGGTGAAGACAGAGCTAGGTTAACTCTAAATTTTAGCTATTTTTAAGTTGAGCAAAATTATATTTCATGCTAGTAATTTTTAAAGGAAGGTAATCAATCTTCCCCAAGGAAAATTTTTATTTTAATATATTTTTACCAAAAAACTGTGTAAGAATAGTAAATCTAGTGCCTCCCTGGTGGCGCTAGGGGTTGGGACGCAATCTATGAAACTTTCCACAGCCACTGCAGCACAGGTTCGATCCCCCGGCCGGGCCAGGGGGCAACCCAGGGGGCCGACCTCTCCTGGCCTGCCCGCTGCTCCCCTCAGCAGTGTATTTCACTCAATCTGCCTGTTCTACTCCCCACTCTGTCTCTGGTGAATCCTCTCACCCCCCCACACCTCTGGCCTGTGCCCCAGTTCTTGTATGAATAAATAAATAAATCTTAAAAAAAAAAAATAGTAAATCTACCCTGGCACATTATTAAATTTAATTAACTAAATTCCCAAATGACTTTATAAAATTATTTGCTCTAATTAACTAAAAAGTAAAAATAAGCAAAATCAGTTTTAAAACCTTAATACTAAGCTGAGAGGAAAACATTCAAGGTCCTATCGAACACCAAGAAGGCATGATTCGTAGGACTAAAATAATTATACTGATCTCCCACAGTAACATTTTTTTTTAAGATTTATTTATTTATATATACAACAGCTGGGGTGTAGGCTAGAGGTGCAGGAGTGTGAGAGGATTCACCAGAGACAGAGTGGGGAACAGAACAGGCAGATCTACTGAAACATACTGCTGAGGGGAACAGCGGGCAAGTCAGGAGAGGTCTGCTGCACCATGTGGGTTAGCTCCCTGGCTAGGGACCGAACTCATGCTGCAGTGGCTGCTGATAGCTTCACAGTGCTGAGCCTTAACCATTTGTGCCACCAGGGATGCCCTTGCACAGTAACATTTTAAACCAAACCACAAAAACACCTAAGAAGTTAAAGACACAAAATATACATTCAAGGAGGATGTTTGGGTTCACTACTGGTTCTCGTATCTATCCCTTCTGCTATTATATTTGAATGTCTACCCCGTGATAGAATTATCAATCTACCAGTCACCTCTTTATAGCAATCTTGAATATCTACCAGATCTGTGTTCCAGAAACAGACATCTTATTTCATAAATATACCAATTAGTCTCATGATCACAGCTCAATGGGTCCAGTACTATTGTTACTCCCTTGGGAGACAGTTTTTATTCTTTGACACCACTCCACATCCAAAGGACTATTGACAGTATCTGTCATGGTGAACTCTCCCATTTGAAATCATTTCTTCACTTGGGTTCCAAGGCACACACCTGCTTGGCTTTTCTGCTCACTCTCTGGCTATCACCTTAGTGTCTTTTTTTTTTTTTTTTTTTAAAGATTATTTATTATTTATACAAGCACTGGGTACAGTCAGAAGTGCGGGAGGGTGAGAGAATTCACCAGAGCCAGAGCGGGGAGCAGAGCAGGCAGAAGGACCGAAATACACTGCTGAGGGGAGCAGCGGGCGACAGGAGAGGACACCTTAGTGTCTTTTACTTTCTTCCCAACCTCTTAATATCGGAGTTTAAACCTTGCTGATCTTTCTTATCCACATTCACTCTCTTGAAGATCTCCAGGCACGGGACTTTAAATATCCATTTATCGGGCCTCCCCGGTGGCGCAGCAGTTGAGTGCTGGGTTGCGAAGCTGCCCACAGCCTCTGCAGTGCCGGTTCAATCCCTGGCTGCTCCCCGGCCACCGGAGAAGGGTCCCACATGGCGCGCAGACCTCTCCTGCCGCCTGCTGCTCCCCTCAGCAGTGTACTTCGGTCCTTCTGCCTGCTCTGCTCCCCGTTCTGACTCTGGTGAATTCTCTCACCCTCCCATGCTTCTGACTGTACCCAGTGCTTGTATAAATAAATAAATAAATCTTTTTAAAAAATCCATTTATCAATTGATGACTCCCAAACCTGTAACTCGGTCCTAAACGTCTATCCTGAAGGTTAGCAGTTATATCCAACTGTCTACTCAACAGTGACATGTTGTCTAAGAGGCGTATCAAATGTAAGGTATCCTAATATTCCCAATATACCACTGCACCTCCACCCCTTGTCTTCTCACATTCTTCTCTATCTATGGAAGTCAAGTGCATACTTCTAATAGCACATGTCAAAAAAAAACTTGGAGATATCCTTGACCCACCTCTTTTCTTAACAGCCCACATCCATATTGCCAGAATCCTCATTGGCTCTACTTTCCATAAAAACTCAGAACTGATTTCTTACCATCTCCACTTGCACTTATTGTCCCCGCTGTCTAAAATGCTACTTTCTCAGATTGCAGAGTGATTAGGTCTCTCACCTCACTTCGTTAAGGCCTTCCCTGGGCCTATCTAAAATTGCAGCTGCTCCACCTCCTCCTACAACATACATACATCTGTCATCTCCTTTAATTTCTTACCACTTATCACTAACATACTAAATGATTTAATTTTTGAAGTGTTCATTACTTGTCTCTGCCACTGGAAAGAAAGCTCTCTGAGGACAGGAATCTTTGCCTGTTTTTTCCTCCACTGTTGCCTCAGCAGCTAAAACAAGTCCTGGCCTATAATAGAACTGAACAACTGCTTATTGTCTGAATCATTCATTCTTAAAAATTAAGTGAGGAATTTCCATGCACTGATCAGTACATGATTAACTACTGTGTACTCACTTAATAAGTGGAGCAGCTAATAAGGTGTATTACTGTTTTACAAATGACAAAATTGAAATTGCCCTGGGTCATAGAACTGGAAAAAATCTGGAGTTTAAATATTGGTTTTGTCTGACTCAAAGTCTAATTCTTTTTTACTACATTATACTATCTGGCACATTAAATCCAAATGTGTATGTATAAAATAAGTTCTGAGAAAATTCTTCCCAAGTAAACAGGTTCCAGCTGGAGATTGTACAAACAAATGGTTAAGCAGATGCTTTGGGTTATACAGAAGAAAGTTCAAATTCTGTTCTAGTATATTTGCTACAGAGAAGCAAATGATCTAGTTGTCCTTCCCATATTGTCTTCTGATATGTAAAATGGGGATAGTATTAGAGCTTAACTCTCTGAATTGTTGAGATGTTAGAATATTCAAAAAGCCTGGCACACTATAGATTTCCTAAAGATTCCTGTAGAATACTAGTGTAACTACTGGGGGAAATCCTTTTATAGAAATATAACTGACATATTTAATCAGCTCTTGAACACAGAATTATCTAAAAGCATGTTTGCTAACAATAACAGCTATCAGCTTACTGAGCATAAACAGCAATGTCATACAGTTCATCTCATTTAATCTCACAACCAGTCTATAAAAAATGTACTACCATGACCATAAATGAAGATCAGAAAACTAAGGTTCAGATGGGGTTAGGTAAGTTGTCCAAGGTCATAAAGTTTCCCAGGTTGTAGTGTGTTGACTTCTGGTATCAAAACTTCAACAAGATGCAGGGTGTTTGGGTCTTTAAAAGACATGAAACTTAAGAATCACTAATAGACCTACCTGGGAGAAAGCAATATTGCTATGAAGTGTGCACTGAAAGGTGGAAAACAACTTTAATACATACACACGCACGCACACAAACATTTTCGGAATAACCATCACAAGTCAAACATCGAGATGACCAGTCACGTGCTCTATCTTTTAATCCTCATAACAGCCTCCTAAGATGGAACTACTTCATTATCCCTATTTTTCAGGTAGGAAAGCCGAGGCTCAGCAGCAGAGCTGACTAACTTCCTCAAGCTCGCTCAGGCGGGAAGTGATCCGGCCAGGTAAGTCCAGAACCGTCCTTTTTGACTACCTACTCCTTACCCAAGGTCAAAGGGCCAGTGAACTGGCCTGCCCTGTGGGCCTGGACGAGGGATCGTGTCTTAAGACTTTGGTCGGGACCGGTGACTGCGTCGCTGCTGGTCCCTCGCGGGTCCGGGCTGCCCAGACCGAGGGGCCCTCCCGGGCGGTGCCCTCGATTCCCGCCCGGCCGGCCCCCCACTCACGATGAGCACTTGGCGGCTGGGGTCGTTGTACTGAAGCAGGTACTCCCGTTTAAGCCGGGACCTTATCGCCAACCGCTCGGCTTGCGCCTTCCGGGTTTCCGGAGATATGTCGTACTCAGCAGGGTCGAGGGTAGTGGGCAGGGTGGAAAGGCGCGACGGCTCGAACTTGGGGAACGACATCTTGGCACGCCGGCCCACAACTGCGCCTGCGCGGTTCGGAAGCCCGCCCCCTTTAGTCTGACCTTCAGGCTTGGGGAGTGCGCCTGCGCACTCCGAGGGTGGCAGTGAAGGAGTTCCGCCAGGCTTCTAGGCTGCCTTTCCTCACGGTCCCGGCGCCTAGTAGCGATCTGCGCGTGCGTAGTGTGCCTTTCTCCCCTTCCCGGGCCCCACTCTCCCATCTCGTGCTCCTCGCTGCTGCTTCTTAGCAACGGTATCACTATGGACATAGTAGAGGTTATTCTGTGGCGTTGAGCTACTTGGTACAGAGAGCGGGTCCTGGGTTAGCGTGCGTTCATTCCAACCTGTGTGAGCTTGGACAAGTCACTCGACATTTCTGAGTTTTCGCTTCTTTATCCTGGAGATTACGAGCCCTATTCTATCCACCAAGCAAAGTGGTGAGAATTATACGAGATAATGAATAGATGCCAAAGTGCTGTGCAAAACTTAATTCTGTAATCAAGGAAACAATCACGTCTCTGCCGCATCAGCTCCATTATCTTATGTAGAAACATATTTTTCATAGCCCTGAAAAAATGTTCAGTAGGAGAATGACGTTACAAGGGAAGTATAGCCTGACTGACTCTAGTAAGTTGGGAAGGGAAAAGGGGAAATGAGGTATTTGCTGTGAAGTTTGGTTAAAATATTAAAACCTCTTATGGAAAATCCTTAGGGCTTTCCAGATACTAAGGATGAAAACATCCTTAGAGATGTGAAAAATTCTCATAGGAGCCTTGTTTCTTACTGTGAAAGATGATTTGGGGCGAGAAGGAATGAAATGAAACTTACTCCTCCCTACTGTCCCTCACCCTCCCCCCACTGCCACCAAGGGAAAGTGGCAACTTCAAGTTACAGAGCAGGATCTTTGGGTTCCAACGAGATATTCCTCAGGGGGAAAATGTAAAAAAATATTTCCATAGATCGGCAAGGAAAACTGGATCAAAAGAGAGCTTCAGCTGGGATGAAACGTCTGGGGACATGTAGGTATCTCAGGAAATGGTTGCTAGGCAGAGAAAGGACCTAGAAAGTGTTGGCACTTGAAGTGATGAGGAGCAGCACTGCTGTCAAATTTATTCAACATTTTAATACTGTTTTTAAATATTTATTAAGCACCCACTGTGAAGCATACTGCACACTAGTCAGCTTAGTCAATCCTCCAGGCTCAGTGGGGAAAATGCAGAGGAAATGGAAGATGAGGTGTTTGTCTTTGAGGAGCTGACAATCAGGCAGTACAGAAAGAACAGACAGAATATATTTGCAAAGCAGTTTAATGTCTAAATAAATATAGAGCAAAATGTGCTCATTCACAATGAAGGCTGATGGAATTTAAAGAAATTTGAGACAAATCACTCATTTGAATTTAAAAGAGCCAAAAGAAATAGGAGCTTGGGATGTTTTTAAATATTAAGAAAATAGTATGAAAAGCAGGAGTAGGTTGTAAAATTACAAAAACTGCATGAAATTTCCAGAATTTTTTTGTTTGTAGATTAGACACCAATCTAGGAAGAAGGCATGTTAAAAAATTGAAGAAAAAAGAAAGGTGTGCTGTGAGTACAAGCCAGCTGATGAAATAAAAAAGACTTAGAACGTTCAAAGAATAAGCATCATCTTTTTGCTTTGGATGAGTTAATGTAGTTATTCCGTTATTCTCACATTTACCTGATTATCCTAAGAATCCCTTAAAATGATCATTAAATATATGGAATTCTAGATTCTGTTTCTGCTTTTGGAGATTCAGAATGGCCTAAGAGGAGAACCCACAAGTCTGCAAATTTTACAATTTCACAAGGAGATGCTTTAATATTGCATGTTTGGAAAACATAGAGATGAATACAAGAGGTCTTCCTTTACCCAAGATACCAAAAAATACCCTCTTAGAATGAATAGGTCTATTTTAGTTGGAGATCTAAATTGAATAATGAAAGAAAAAGACTTGATTGGGATTTTATCTTAAAATAATGCAGCCAATAATTATGACAATGGATTTATCATATGTTTAATATGTTTGGGGTTATAGTTATAATGATATGCTTATTCTGATAAATCAGGTGTTAATTTGTGGGGACATAATTATATTTATATAGTTCATAATTCTTCACTTGGCATTTAATTTGTGCAGCAGGGTCATATTTGCAAAAGTTTTGGAGGGCTTTGACTGAGTTTTCCCAAAGCCCACTCTTAGTCCTCTGAAGCTAAATTATTATTTTTGGAAGTGTTGTTCATGTCATCATCATCATCATCATCATTCCTAATAATTTTCTCTCTCTTTCTTTTCATTTGTTTCCTGGTCCAACTCTAGAGATGCTCCTTTATTAGTGAGATTTCAGGAATATCCAGCAGCTCATCAATATCACTTGCATGAAATTTCATACCTTTTGCATGCAGTTGTACTTTGTAAGAGATTTCTATTGTACTTGAAGACTAGATAATTCCAAATGGATGACCAAGACTTTGATAGAGATGGGTGAAGGCACTAGTGTTAGCAGATGGAGCAATTTAAGTGGGGAGTAATGTCACAAATGGTTGTTTCATCAATGAATATTTCATGTTTTTAAGATTTCTACTTCTCTAAGAAATCTTCTAATAGAATTTATCAAGACATA
This sequence comes from Talpa europaea, assembly GCF_964194135.1. Lineage (NCBI taxonomy): Eukaryota > Metazoa > Chordata > Mammalia > Eulipotyphla > Talpidae > Talpa > Talpa europaea. Next base: position 101,672,111 of record NC_140070.1, on the reverse strand, counting down.
CATTACAAAGATTAAGTATAGGCACTCGTATTTGGGAAAAGGTGGCGGAGAATGAAGTGGTAAAGTGAGGAAGAAGTATAAATATGTAGAGGTGGTTGAGGTAAGTGAATGGGGCAGGTTTTCAGGGAACAGAGATGGATTAGTGGATATAAAAACTATAAGAAGCAATTATTTCCAGTTTCAAAAATGAAGAGCAGTTCTTCTCTTACTTGGGTTATCATCAGTAAATTTGTAAATAAACTCTTAGCTTGGTTTGAAATAAGCCCAGTGCCCAGAGATTTAATTAAGTAATGATAACAGCAGTTGATATTTAGTGAATATTTTCCTTTATTATTATTTTAAAAAATCTTATCCTAGGGCCTCCCTGGTGGCACACAGTGTTAAACACTGCACTATGAAGCAATCCACAGCCTCTGCAGCACAAGTTCGATCCCCGGCTGGCCAGGGAGAAACCCACATGGCGAGGCAGACTTCTGTCTCACCTGCTGCTCTCCTCAGCAGTGTATTTCAGTCAGTCTTCCCGTTCTGTTTCCTGCTCTGTTTCTGGTGACTCCTCTTACAGGCCCCCTGCAATCCCCCCCCCCCATCTCTGGCCTGCACCCTAGCTCTTGTATGCATAAATAAATAAATCTTTAAAGAAAAATCTTATCCTAACATTGAATGTCAGCAAATGATATTCTGCCAAGCCAATGAAGGGCCTTCGTCAATACACTAGGAAGGACCTAGAAATATGTCCTCATGATCATTCTGATTTTGTAAAATTATAAAATAATTGTAACGAAAGCTGCCTGAGACTGCTGTGTCTCTCTTCTCTGACTTCCCTCCCACCACATTTTCCTGCCTGTTGTGTGGTATTGCAGTGAGCTTAGGCGTGCTGAGAATCTGGTGAATGAAAATTTGGGTTTCATGGGATATATGTATTTGCTTTGCATCACTTCCAGGTCTGGTTAAGTTAAATCCTAGCAATCTAGGTGCAGGAACGAATTTCAGGGATATAGCTGTGAAGGTGCTGGATCAGAGTTTGTATTGTGGTATAAACTATAATTGCAGTCCCTGGAAATATATGGGTCAAGGAGGAGAAACAAACTTTGAAATATGCATAACCAGAAGCTACTTTGTGGAAAGTTCTTCAAATTGTTATTAAAATTTGTTCTTAAAAAAGATACACTCTCCTGCCTCCCAAATTATAAAAGTTCTAAATCAAATTAAACCTGGATCTTCCTGTTTGTTAGTCTCTAAGGCTGGAAGGATGAGACATATAGTGCTATAAAAATTAATTTAACCACAAGAAGATCTAGAACATGGGTGGCAAGGAAAGTCATAGCTTTGGTTGTATAGCCACCCTGGGAACTTGTCTTCCAAATTTAAAATGAACAGTAGTCTCAAGGGAGAATGAGAACAATATTCCAGAGTCGTCAGTGATCCATTTGTAAGCTCAAATAAACTACTTTCTGGTTGTTTACCTAGCGTTTACTCTTCCCCCAAAAGAAGATATTACTGAGCCAGTCTGACATTGTTCAATCCAGATTGCCCCAAAGCACCACATAGAAGATTGGTTTTCATTGTATACAAAGCCACTTTGAATCTGTTAACTTGGACACTGTCCGAGGCAGACATGAATAATATTACATGACTGTTTTTACTCAACAGACATGCCTAAATCACAGAAGTTTATCATATTTAGAAAAGACTCACCTGGAAATACTATCTTCATAAGTAGCATTGTATCCAGCAGGCACATTGAGACTACATGGCCTGTCCATTATGAACATTTCTATATGTTTCTGCTGTAGTTTTATAATAACTCTTGCTATTTCATGGGGTAAATCTCTCTATTTTATTATAGTTCAAAATTGTCCTAGCTGGTTTTGTTCTTATCTTTTCAAATGAATTTTAATATTCAACTGTCAAGTTCCATAAAGAAATATCCACTTGGATTGATTGGAATTGCACAAAATTTATAACTTGATTTGAGTAAAACAGACATCTTTATAATATTGCATCTTCCCATCTGTGATCTTCTTGAGGTCTTCTTGTATGTCCTTCAATCATGTTTTATAACTTTCTACATAAAGAGCTATGGCCTCTCTTATTAGATTAATTCCTGCTACATTATAGATTTCATTGCTATTGTTTCTTTTCCCTGTTACATTTTCTAAAGGGTTATTGCTGGTATGTAATGAAGCAGGAAGTTGCTAAGTCTGCTGCTTGGAGTCTGCTGCTGGCTGAAGGGGAGAGTTGTTGCGGTGTGCTGCTTGACCACAGTAGTAGCCAAGGCTACTCTGACCCCCTTCCCAAACAATAAGGAAAGCCCATTATGGATGGGGTGACCAGCTTCCGCATACAAACTGCTTAAAACCCTGCCATTTCTGCTTTTGGGGGGCTCAGACTTTTGGGAGCTATCCCACTGAGGCTGCCGGTGTGACAAACAAATCTCTCTACCTCTCAGAGTGCCACCTGATTTCTCTGGGAAATTGCCATAACATTAATATTATTGATTTTTATATACAGACCTTAGGACCTGTATCCTTATTGAACTTTTTATTAGTACTATAACTTTTTTATATATTGTTTTGGATTGTTCTATGTATTCAGCCATTTCTTGTGCAAATAGCAGTCTTGACTTTTACAAGTCTTATAATTCTTTTCTCTCTTATTGCATTACCTAGGACTTCCAGTACAATTGATGTGGTGCGCGCTGTTAATTTAGCCCTTGAACCACCACAGTTCTTGTTCCATGAAGCCATAATAAGGAATTTGCAGAAAGTAAGTAAAAAGAAACAAACTTTAAGAAAGTAAAGTTTATTTAAAGGAAGAAAGTAAGTACAGTGTACCTGGGAGGGACAAGGAAGCCATTGTGGGTCTGTGTCTAGGGGTATTTGAACCTTTTTTTCCTCTATTCTAAAATATCATCCTACTTTGTGATTGGCCCTTTGTCCTAGTCCCAGCTCTAATCTTATTTTACCACCCCTGTCCAAGGCCTTAGTCTCTCAAGTTTTACTGTCTTTGTTTAGTCCTTTTGACTTTCTGACCTCATCTCTGGAGTATGTTTTGGTTAGCACTTCTTAGAATTTACTGTCCTTACCTCAGAAGCCTCTTTCATGCTAGCTCTGCTCACTCTTGCTACCGAAGTCCCTGCCTGCACTGTCCCTGAAGCTGCTTAATTAACCCTGACTTGCCTGGGACTCACAATGTTGTATATTAGTAAAAATAAAGGATCTCTATCTGGGTCCCCTCTTTAATAGGAAATCTCCTGCTAGTTCACCATTAAATATATAGATATTTGTATAGGGCTTGGTAGGAATTCTTTATCAAATTAAGAAAATTCCAAAGAAGACATACAGATGGCTAACAGACACATGAAAAAATGCTCATCATCACTTACCATTAGGGAAATGCAAATCAAAACCATAATGAGACAGAAACCTCCTCACACCTGTGAGAATGACCCTTATCAAAAGGACCAGAAATAACAGATGTTGGCTGGCGAGAATGTGGAGACAGAGGAACCCTTTTACACTTTTGATGGGAATGTAGATTGGCCCAGCCCATACATACTGGAAAACAGTATGGATCTTTATCCAAATATTAAAAATAGATTTACCATACAATACAGCAGTTTCATTCCTAGGTATCTACCCAGTGAATGCAAAAGCACTAATTCAAAGGGATATGCACGCCTATGTTCCCTGCAGCATTATTTCCAATAGCCAATTCACGAAAACAACCTAAATGCCCCAGGACAGAGAAGTGGATCAGGAAGATGTGGTATGTATACACAATGAATAATACTCAGCTATTAAAAAAAACCACGATGAACTCTTGCCATTTGCAACAACATCGATAGAACTGCAGAGGATTTTGCTAAGCAAAGTAAGTCAAAAGGCAAAAGACAAATACCAGATGGTTTTGCTCATATGTGGAATACAAAGAGAAAAAAATGAAAAAGGATCAGACAAAGCCAAACTAAAACCAACCCTAGAAATCTGATTGTAAAACTGAGGCAACCAGAGCAGGAGGGGAAAGTGGAGAACAGAGAGGATGGGGGGACGCAACACACTATGGTGAAGGATAAGTGGGTGTGGGCTGGTGACAGGTATCTGAGGAGGTGTGATCCCATGTCGCCAAATCACATACAATGTTGTAAACCGATGTTAGCTCAACAACAACAAAAAAGGAAAGAAAGGAAATTCCTTTACATTTCTTGCCAAAGATGTTTTTAATCATAAATGACTAATTGATCAAATGCTATTTCTACATTTTTAGATTTGCTGTGATTCTTTTTTCTGTTACCATTAAAAAGATAGAGACCCTTGGGCCTCCCCTGGTGGCACAGGCATTGAGTACACTGTGAAGCTGTCCATAGCCTCTGCAGCGCCGGTTCGATCCTGGCTGGCTGGCAAGGGTAACACATGGCGCCGGCAGACCTCTTCTGTCGCACCTGCTGCTCCCCTCAGCAGTGTATTTCATCAGTCTGCCTGTTCTGTTCCCTGCTCTGTCTCTGGTGAATCCTCTCACCCTCCTGCTCATCTGGCCTGTACCCTGGTTCTTGTATAAATAAATAAATAAATCTTAAAAAAAAAAAAAGATAGAGACCCTCATCATGTTCTGATGTAGAGTAATTTGCATACTGGAATTAACTCTTTGGTGGGCATGGCTTTTTTTTATTTATTAACATTTTATTTAGAATGTTACCATTTATGTTCATAGGTAAATTGGCTGTGTAATTTTCTTTTTCTAATTTTGTTCCTATCAAGTGTAGATAGTATATTACATTAAATTATTTGGATAGATTTCCTTCTTTTTTGTTGTTTTTTATTTTTTTAACTCTTCAAAAACAGTTTTTACAAGATAGTGACTAATTTTTTTAATTATGCTTTTTTAAAATATAATTGACTTATTTATATATATTTTTTACATCATTGTTCATTTTTGTACAATATATGCTTTCTCCTCTCAGGTGTAGTCCCCATAGAATTCCCACCACCAGTTTACATGTGCACCATCACCATGGTCCCTTGTGCTCTTCCCTCCCCTGTTTTGATCCCTCTCTCTCCCCCCTCCTACATAATCTCTCTGATTTATAGTTGCCTATTAATTTTGGGGTTTTGTTGTTGTTGTTCTTATTTTTTTCCTGATCCCTCATTTGATTCCCTTATATTCCTTCTGTAAGTGAAACCATTCAATATTTTTCTTTTTTCCTTCTGACATATTTCACTGAGCATAATCCCTTCTAGCTCCACCCATGTTGCTGTGAAAGGCATGAGTTTATCTTTTTTGGTTATTGAATTGTATTCCATTGTGTATATATACCCATCTTTTTGATCCAGTCATCTATTTGGGGGCAATCGGGTTGTTTCTATATCATACCTACTATAAATAGTGCAGCAATAATCATAGGGGTGCACGTACCCTTTTGAATTAATGGTTTTGTGTCCTTTGGGTAGATTCCTAGGAGTGGAATTGCTGGGTCATATGGTAGCTTCATTTTTAGTAGTTTGAGGAGCCTCCACACAGTTTTCCATAGTGGTTGGACCAGTTTGCATTCCCACCAGCAGTATAGCAGAGCTCCTTTTTCATCACATCCTCACCAACATTTATAGCTGCTAGTTTTTTTAATATGTGCCAGTCTCACTGGTGTAAGGTGGTATCTCATTGTGGTTTTGATTTGCATTTCCCTGATTATCAGGGATGTTGAACATTTTTTATATATTTATTTTTATTTATTTATGCATACAAGAGCTGGGGTACAAGGGGAATGAGAGGGGAATGAGAGGACTCACCAGAGACAGAGTGGGGAACAGAAGAGGCAGATTGACCGGAGTACACTGCTGAAGGGAGCAGTGGGCAAGACAGGAGAGGTCTGCCTTGCTATGTGGGTTGCTCCCTGGCCGGCCCGGGGATCAAACTCATGCTGCAGAGGCTGCAGATTGCCTCACAGTACGGTGCTCAACCCCTCGTGCCACCAGGGAGGCCCAGATGTTGAAAAATTTTTCATATACCTGTTGGCCATTTGCATTTCCTTTTTGGAGAAGTGTCTTTTTAGCTTTTCTGTCCATTTTTTGACTGTATTGTTTACTTTGTTTTTGTTGAGTCGTGTGAGTTCTTTGTAGATCTTTGTGATCAATAGGGACTAATTCTTGAACATTTGGTAATTATGTAATTATCTTTACAGTCTGGGTCTTCTATCTTTTTACAGGGTAGATTTTTGGCTATCAATTCAATTTTTATAATGATTGTTGTTTTGTTCAGGTTTTCTGTCTCTTCTGGAATCAATTTTGGTAATTCTCATTTTTTCAAATATCTTGTTTTATTTTTTTTTATTTTTATTTTTTAATTTTCTAGAGGCATGTCTTATTTATTTATTTATTTGTTTGTTTGTTTGTTTGGTTTATACATGCACTGGGTACAGTCAGAAGCGTGGGAGGGTGAGAGAATTCACCAGAGCCAGAGCGGGGAGCAGAACAGGCAGAAGGACCGAAGTACACTGCTGAGGGGAGCAGCGGGCGGCAGGAGAGGTCTGCGCGCCATGCGGGACCCTCCTCTGGTGGCCGGGGAGCAGCCGGGGATCGAACCGGCATCGCAGTGGCCGCGGGCAGCTTCGCAACCCAGCGCTCAACCGCTGCGCCACCGGGGAGGCCCCAAATATCTTGTTTTAAAGTTATAACCATGGCGCGCAGACCTCTCCTGCTGCCCGCTGCTCCCCTCAGCAGTGTACTTCGGTCCTTCTGCCTGCTCTGCTCCCTGCTCTGGCTCTGGTGAATTCTCTCACCCTCCCGTGCTTCTGACGGTACCCAGTGCATGTATAAACAAAAAACAAACAAATAAATAAAATTTTTAAAAAAAAACATGCCTCTATTAAAAATAAATAAATAAATAAATAAATAAATAAAAACCAAAACATTTGCTTTAAAAAAAAAATAAAGTTATAACCATAGAGTTTCTAATCTCATTGTAGAGTTTCTAGTCTCATTTTAGGATTTTTTCAGTCTCCACTGTCTTTATAACTATTTTTGTTTCTAATATTGTGTATCTAATTCTTCTTTTTCTCTCTATCCTGCTGTAAGTTTGTCACTTTGTCTTTTTAAAGAACCCACTTTTTGTTTTGTTAATCAACTCTAATCAATACCTTTTCTTCATTATTTCTTGCATTTTTCTTGAGATTAGTGTTCTTTTTCCAGCTTCTTAAATGTAGTGCTCATCCCATTCCTTTTGTTTATCTATATTAATTGTTATGCATACAATTCTGTTTTATTTTAGCTATACATCTTACACGTTTTTTATTATTATTTTCATTATAATGTAGTTCTGACTTCTAACTTCTGTTATGTTTTTCTTAACTCATGGATTATTTAGAAATGTATTTTTCACTTTCCAAAGATGTTTTGTTTTGTCTATCTTTTTATTGTTAATTTCTAACTTAACAGCATTTTTGTCAGAGAATTTTGTATAATATTAGTCCTTTGAAATTTTCTTAGTCTCTCTTTGGGACTGCATATTTATGCATACAAGAACTGGAGTATAGGCCAGTGGTGCGGGTGGTGAGAGGATTCACCAGAGACAGAGCGGGGAACAGAACAGACAGGCTGAAGTACACTGCTGAGGGGAGCAGTGGGTGAGACAGGAGAGATCTGCTGCGCCATGTGGGTCAGCTCCCTGGCTGGGGACTGTGACTTAAGCCCTTGAGCCACAAGGGAAGCCCCTGGGCAGGTATTCTTTTGTTTAATAAACCATTTTATTGAAATATAACAAGAAATTGGAAAAATGCACAAATCATATATATGCCATTCAGTTTAATTATTTCAAATGATCATGCCTTTATAATCTTACTTCATCAGTTTTATCATAGTTCCATGAGCTTAAAAAGAATGTGTATTCATTGAGGGCAAGGTTAGATCAAGCTTGATAATTGTGTAGTTTGAACTACTAGTACCTCTATTCCTCTTTGTCTACTTGATCTATTTCCAGTGTAGAAGTGTATTATAAACCCCCAAACCCCCAATGCCATGTGGTTTGCTAATTTCTTCTTGAGCAAGATTAGAATACACAGGGTGAATTGAAGGTGATATGGAAGCATTTTAATGCTTATGCATTTATTAGTTGTTTTTACCATAAAGACAAAGCAATTCATACATAATGACTTGTTCACTCCATCCATTTAGTGCGCTGTATACAAACCAACCAGGAATAAAAAGATTTCTGCTTAAAATATACAGTACACTTAGAAACACATCTGTCATGTAGACATATTCAAAAGCTTATGAATATTACATTTTACATTCCTCTTCTGTAGAGACAATCTTTTCATCCTAGTCTTAGTTTATAGCTGTTCTTATTACTAAAGTCGCTTACATAAGCACATATTTGTACTTGAAAGGAACAATACATTTCCTACAAAGCTAAGGTGACATTTTCTTGCAAGTTGTCAATTTAACATAAAAGAGGGTTAATCCTCTTTGCTGAGGCCTATGGCATGCTTTTTTCTTTTTGATAAAATATTGCCCTATTATCATCTTTTGCTTGGGGAGAGCAACAGCCTCCTAGTTGATTTTCTTGCACAAGTCACACTTAACATACTGCCATTTCTTTTCCATGCAGCAGCCTTTTAAAATATACATTATCCTAGAGGCCTCCCGGTGGCACAGCAGGTTGAGTGCCATGCTGTGAAGTTGTCTGCTGTCTCTGCAATGCAGGTTCGATTCCCAGCCATCCAGGGAGAAACCCACATGGCACAGCAGACCTCTCCTGCCTCGCCCACTGCTCCCCTCAGCAGTGTCTTCCATCTGTCTGCCTGTTCTGCTCCCCACTCTGTCTCTGGTGAATTCTCTCAGCCTCCTGCGTCCCTCTGACTGTACCCCAGTTCTTGTATAAATATATAAATCTATTTAAAAAATAAAATATACATTATCCTATCACCTACATGACTTCAAGATCCAGTGAAGTCTACTCCCTGCTCTTCACCTATCCTTGACTCTATCTTCCTCATCATTCTCTGTGCTCCAGTTGCACTGGCCTCCTTTAAATTTCTTCCTTCCACAGGCCCTTTGCATTTACTCTTCATTCTGCTTTAAACATTGCACTTTATACTATTTATCCTTCAGAACTCATTCAATTTTTTAGTCCCATAACTGATCAATGGGTCAAATTCCCTTATGTGTTTTCATAACACTTACAGACTTCTTCATGACACTAATATAATCCCAATCTTGCATTTTTATTATTTATTTAATCCCTGTCTCTCTCCACACCCACACTAGAATGTCAGCTCTTTGATGATCAGGACTACATTAGACTTGGCTCACTCTGTGTGTCAACACTAACAGAGTGTCTGGGACATCACAGCAGTGGTGATTCAATGATCACTTGGCCTCTCTTCACCTCAAAGTGAGTCTATGAATCAAATGTGCCTCTGCTTTCATGCTTACCTCCAGGCTATAGTCCACATTCATCATCCCTCTCTCCCCTACCACACATTCAAAATTTAAGCCAAATGCATTTTCCAGTAATGTGAGTTTTCCTGAAGATTTTGTGAGACTGCAGGAGTAGGGGGTATATCACAAAACAAAATAAATGCCCTTTTAACATCTCTGCTTTGCTTTCCTGTAGCAAAACCCTGCCCTTCAGTCCTATCTGTGTAGCACAGCAGCTGACTCATCCCTCCTCTTTTGCTCCCCTGCCAAGTCTACTCTGGGGGGCAGGGGGATCCCTCCAGTCAAGCTGCCTCCTTCTCCACCTTCTCCTCCAAGTCTCTACTCAGAAAAACAAAGTGCAGCCATCAGCCAAGCCATGACAACTAGGGTCCTAGTTCAAAGAACTACTTGCACTTTTAAGCAATTTACAACAGAAAAGATTGCCCTATTTTTCATCTTTTTCTTTACTTGATATCCTTTGCTCCACTGATACCATCCTGGGCTATCTCTGCTGTCTGTAGCCAGCTATAATCTTCCATCCATCAAGGTCTACTGCAAATGCCACATCTCGTTGAAACTTTTCCATAGCACTCCCAAGCAGAAGTGATTTTCCTTCTCCCTAATGCAAGACTTTTTATGCTACTTGGTATCATGGACAATATTATGGTGGATTTTCTCTCATACTTCTTTAAGAGCTTAGTTGACACCTCCCCTTTGAGTCTTCCCTTGGTGCAAGGCAGGCTCCAGTGCTGCTTGACCTATAATGAAACTTTTTGTATTTCAGTTCTCAGGTTTTGATAATAAACCTCTTCAAGAATTCAGAACTCTGCTGAATTTTGTGTTTCTCAATGTTAGCTATTCAATATTTTGATTTCAAAATCCACTAATAAAAGCCACTCCCCCTTGTAAAGAAACTGTGAATATCACTGGTGTGGCTATCTAATATTGGGGTGGGGCTGGAGGTGCAGGAGTGAAAATATTCACCAGAGACAGAGTGTAGAACAGAAAAGGCAGATGTATTGATATACCCTGCAAGAGAGCAGGGAACAGAAGACATGGAGATATCCTCTGCGAGGGAAGAAGGATTTGAGGTTCTGTTTCATACTCTGTTTTATCAAACTTTCTTACCTGGCGCACCAGTTTGCAACAGTTATCTGCTGGGATATCTGGTCCAGGGAGCTGGCTTTTGACACAGAATATGTCCTGGCTCTGCCTCTGAATTCCTGGAGCTGGGCTGGTTTTTCTGTTCTTGGTGGTAATCTTAAAGCCAGTTTCCATGGCAACTTTACCTATTCAAGTCTCTCAAACTTGCCTGCTGGGCAAGGAGCAGGGACTTAGTTTTTTAATCTCATTAAATGGTACCTGGACTGTGGATGGGGCTAGGCTTTTGGTTTGAGAGTTTGAGAGATGTTCACTACCCTGGTAAAAAGATGCAATTGAAGTTTTGCCTGGGTTGACTTAAGCTTTCTAAAATGCAGTACCAGTTTGGCCCCTGAAAGAGTTACTATCTCTTAGCTAATTTAAAATGTTGGCATACAAATTTGCCTCCTGAGGTCTAGAGAGGGCTATTGCCAAAGGTCTGCATTCTGTTATCATTGGTATCATCTTTGGATGAACAAATCTTCTCAATTTCTCGCACACACCTTGATCAAGCAAAGTGGGTGGAGAATCAGTGATGAAGTTTGTTCCATATGTACGGGAAAAGGAGCACATATTTGAAATAGATGAAACCCAACTCCATCCTACTGAACTAACTTTTAAAAAACTATTTACTGACTGGCAGGAACCAGTTTCCAAATAGACACACCTTTTGAGAACAATGCAGATAAACATTTTTCTTTTCTTTCTTCCATACTAACTAAGGTCAGTTTGACCAAAACCCAGTGAAGTCTTCCCTGGTGTCCTGGGGCTCAGTACTATCATCTCAATGGCCTGAGTTTGATGCTCAGCCAGGGAGCTACCCACATGGCACAGCAGATCTCTCCTGTCTCTGGGCTGCTCCCCTCAGCAGTGTATGTCAGTAAATCCACCTGTTCTATTCCCTACTCTATCTCCGGTGAATCCTCTCATCACCCGCTCCCCAACACATACACACCTCTGGCCTACATCCCAGTTCTTGTACAAACAAAAATAAAATACTAGAAAAAGAAGCAGGGTTGGGTCTCCCCTGGTGGCACAAGCGGTTGAGCGCAGTGCTGTGAAGCTGTCTGCAGCCTCTGCAGCACAGGTTCGATCCTGGCCAGCCAATGAGAATCCCACATGGCACGGCAGACCTCTCCTGTCTCGCCCGCTGCTCCCCTTAGCAGTGTATTTCGTTGGTCTGCCTGTTCTGTCCCTGCTCTGTCTCTGGTGAGTCCTCTCACCCTCCCATGCATCTGGCCTGTACCCTGGTTCTTGTATGCATGAATAAATAAATCTTTAAAAAAAAAAAAAAAAAACAGGGCCTCCTTGGTGGCACAAGGAGTTAAGATGCAGCACTACAAGGTATCCCGAGCCACTGCAGCACTAGTTCAATCCCCAACCAGGGAGGTGGCCCACATGGTGCAGCAGACCTCTCCTGTGTTGCCCACTGCTCCACTCAGCAGTGTATTTCAGTAAATCTGCCTGTTCTGCTCCCCCCTCTGTCTCTGGTGAATCCTCTCACTTCTCAAATCTCTGGCCTGCACCCCAGCTCCTGTATGCATAAATAAATAAATCTTTAAAAAAAAAAAAGCAAAACCCAATGAACTCTAAGGGCATGTATTTTATAATGAATACTAGTTCTTGGCAAACAGTTTCTACAACCCTATCATGCTGCTTCTTTTCTTAATTTCTCTCTTTCTCTCGTCATTTAAAACCACTTACACAAAAACTACAGGGGTCTACTTTGGCAATTTGCCTCAGTGATGCCTGAGTTTGTGCTCTACATTTGCAAATCTAACTTCCCTAAATAAATGCCATTATTTTATTTTAGCCTGAGCTAACAGAGGGCAGCTAAGGTATAATTTACCATCACTTGCTCAGATTTCCTACCAAATTACATTTATCTTTTCAACATGAAACCATAAATATCTTTAGCTTCTTTTATTTCTCTAAGTCTTCATTACCTTGAATTAAACAAGGATGAAAAGTAAAATGAAGCCCACTGGTTTATTTTTAAACATTTTTACATGCCAAATATAACACATTTTATCACAGAAAAACTCTAAAATTGATTAAATATTGAAATATAAAAAAATCCATATTTTTACAACCAAGATTATTTACATTTTTCTTCCTGTCTTTTTCCATGTGGAAGATATTCATATAAAAATTTAATCATGCTATAGATATACTATAGCCTGCTTTCTTACTTAGGTTTTAAAATAAACATTTTTTAAAAAGATTTATTTATTTATGCATACAAGAGCTGGGGTACAGGCCAGAGATGCGGGGGTGAGAGGATTCACCAGAGACAGAGTGGGGAACAGAACAGGCAGATTGACAGAAGTACACTGCTGAGGGGAGCAGCAGGCGAGACAGGAGAGGTCTGCTGCGCCCATGTGGGTTTCTCCCTGGATGGCCAGGGATCGAACTCATGCTACAGAGGTTGTGCATTGCTTCACAGTGCGGTGCTTAACCCCTTGTACCACCAGGGAGGCCCTAAAATAAGCATTTTTAATAGTCTTTATGATGGGTAATGATATCCATAATTTTATAGATACATAATATTCAAACAAGAAGAGATAATTATAATTTACTTAACTATGCCCTTTACTTGACCTTAGTTTTTAAAAAAAAATAGAAAAAAAACAAGAATTTACACACTGCTTTTCTAAACATTTTACATTAGTCATGGAGTTAATTTGCTTCTTTATGACTCAGATCATCTTTGTGGCTCATCTCTTGGCTCTTCCAGAAGCCGTGTCCATCTACAATTTTCCTGACAATCCTATCAATCCCATGAGGCTCTAGGGTAAATAGGCTCCATGCATCTTTGACATTTCTCACTTGGTCAATGGGCTCTTATGCTTGCCTAAGGGGGCATGCCCTTCATTTCTCTTAGTTTAGGCTTGTCCTGAGCAAAAGCAGGTGAGTTCCCAGGAATTAATTCAGCAGGATCCAGTTTACAAATGACCTCTTCTCTAAATGACAAGCCTACCTAAGGCCAACCCCTGTAAACTAATCTGAAGACTTGGAATATAGCAGACTTTGGAGTCTGACACAAGGAACTTCAGACCAGGGTTCCTCTCTGATTGCCACTGCATTTATCATTGAGTGGTCTTTAGGTGAAAGCCCTAAACACTTTAGCCTTGATGTCTAGGGATCCATTTCAGAATGGATCCCTAGACACAGCTTTGGAGAGAAAATGAGATCATGTATACAAAACACCTGATGTGGGACCCTCCTGGTGGAGCATGATAGAAAGTTGTCTGATGCTTCCTTCCTCCATGGTTGGCAAATGTCTAACAGTCTACACCTGAATCTTAGTTTCTTCTCCTCTTTAAAATTCTGCTCCTAAAACTCTCCTACATTGCTGGTGGGAGTGCAAACTGGTCCAACCACTATGGAAAGCTCTCTGGAGGTTCCTCAGTCTACTAAATGTGGAGCTACCATATGACCTGGCACTCCTAGGGATCTACCCAAAGGACACAAAAACATTGATTCAAAAGAACACCTGTACCCCTATGTTTATTGCAGCACTATTTACAATAGGTAAAACCTGGAAACGACCCAAATGCCCAAAAATAGATGACTGGATCAAGAAGATGTGGCATATATACATACTGGAATATCATTCAGCAATCAAAAAAGATAAACTCATGCCATTTGCAGCAACGTGGATGGAACTAGAAGGAATTATGCTCAGTGAAATAAGCCAGAAAGAAAAAGAAAAATATCTGATGGTTTCACTTATAGCAAGAATATAGGGGTACCCAATAAGATATCAGTGTAAAAAATAATAACAGCACAAAACACAACAAAGCAAAAATGGACAATTATAAATCAGAGACATCCTGCAGGGGAGGAGGAGGGAGAGGGATCAGAGGGAGGGAGTGAGGAGCACAAGACTGAGGTGATGGTGCATGGGTGCATTGGTGAAGGAGATTCTATGGGGACTACACCTAAGAGGGTCGGGGGAAGCAAATATTGTTTTAAAATGAACAATGATGTAAAAAATAAAAAAAAATTTAAAAAGAAAAAATATCATTACAATAAAAAAATAAATAAAATTCTGCTCCTAAAATGTCTATTTCTTAAAAAGAAATAGACTGCTGAATTGATTCCTGGAACTCACCTGCTTTTGCTCAGGACAAGCCTAAATTAAGAGAAATGAAGGGTCTGCTCCCTTAGGCAAGGATAAGAGCCCATTGACCCCTTTTTTCTGAATATTCTTAAAATAGAAAACTCAACCAAAGTTTTAAAACACACTTTTGTACTGTTTTTTTTTTTTCACAAGTGTTAAAGACAGTTGGATATGATGCTCCTCCCAGTAGCATTTTTAAAATCTACTGTAAATTTTATCTTTTTATTCTGAAAATTTTCAATTTTATACAAATCCTCTACAAAAGTAGAGGAAATGATATAATGAACCCCATGCCCTCATCTCTGAACTGGAGTAATTTTATATATTTTGCCAATGTCATTTTATCTATTCCCCTACATATATTTATTTTTCCTGCTTTTCTTTTTGCTGGATTATTTTAAGCAATCCTTGACAGTGTTTCTCTTTACCCATAAATGCCTCAGCACATATTTCTAATAGTCAGGAAGGTTTTCTTTCCTATATAACCACAATGCTATTATCACACATAACAAAATTATCAATAATCTCAGGAGCATTTTAAAAATAGGATCCTGGAAAAACAAGCAAGCCAAAGGAATGAGTAATGTAGAATTTCAAGCACGATGATAAGCATTTTCTGAAGATGCCTTTGGCAAAAAGGTACTTACTCTCTTGCAAATGACATCAAGGAGACAGATGCCACTTTCTCCTACATATCCAAAATGGATTTACTTCTACCCCTCTCCCCCCGCATCCCCCAAAAAACCCCAAAACCTGTATTCCCTAGTTTTGCTCAAGGACTCAGCATCCACTAGGAAGTTGAAACTCAAGATCCAGAGGACTTGTGGAGTCTTTTCCAATTCGCACTCTCTTTGGTACTCCAGTTAACCAGTTTTAACCACCTAAATCTCAGGGTGAAAATAACTCATACCCATCTCTCCTCCTCTCATTCCTCCTTCTGCATCCTTTATGCAGAAGGCCACATTATCTATCTCTATACTGAGCTATCTAAGGTCTTTGGGTCCCCCAGAAACAGAGCCTGAGACAAGGATTCGAGCACCAATCATTTATTCAAGAGGCAATCTCAGGAAGCTGAGTAGGGGAGAGTGACAGGGAAGTGAAAGAAGGCAATCCAGGGTGTCTTATCAAGCACAGCAGGACACTGGTACTCCATCCCAACGGGAAACTCTGGGAAATAGTACAGAACATGCCTCAGAGCTATCTCAATCGACAGACAAGGGAACTGGGGTATTTATCCATCAACTCTCCATCCATCATTGCTTGATGGCTACTCTCAGAGGCAAGAACTGTGCAGCACTCTGACCTGCACCGTGTAGGGAGCAGACATTCCACCAGCCTGAACAAGGAGGGTCACAGACCTTGTGCAGTGCTGACCATGGAGAAGACAGGCAGGGCCCCTGCATCACTCAATCTCCAGGGCCTCTCTTCTCACTCTCTCCCCACACAGAGGTCAAGGATAACTTCCAAAGTGCAAAGCTGATTCAGGCACTTCTCTATTTAATCAAAAGGGTAAGTGGACACTAAACATCAATCTGGCTTATTTTCCCACTGGGAGGTGACAGTCACAATGGTACTGAACCACAAGACCCTGGGTACCTTCAGCAAACCTGTAAGTGATCAAAGTTTAGATTGAACTTTGAGTACTACTTGTGAAATTCAATAGACAGCTAGCTTTATTAATATATTTATAATTAAAACCCATTTAGTTATAAAACAGGTTGAGAGGGGAAAGGATAAATGATTGGATTTGGATTCTTGGGGTACAGCCCTCCACCTCTCCTGTTTTGTAAAATCCTTTCCAGACAGCAGAGTGCCTCCCTCCGCTGGTGCCACTGCACCAAAGCTATTGTGGCAATACTTTGTTCTTCTTTATGCAGTCACATTATCTGGAAATCTCAATGTGATTTACAAGATTACATAACTTCTCAAATGAGTCAGCATGCTCATCAAGAAGCATGGTGGAGTGGAAAGAACACAGCAGTTGGTGCCAGATAGAACAAGTTCAGTTCCTACATCTGCCGTTTCTGGTGTGCAGACAAGTTATTCTACCTTTTGGAGCCTCAGTTTCTTCCACCACCAGCAGCACCCCCCAACAAATGGGGGCCAGCTTGACACATAACAGGCCTGGGGCAGCGGCTCACCTTTCCCATCTGGTGTCCTGACTTCACACATCTAACAGCAAGTTCTTGCATCTCACTGACCATCAAAACTGCTCATTTATCTTTGTCTGCTTTTAGCACTTGTGAATTTTAGATGAATGTCTAAATCCGTTCTTTGTAAAGGAAAATTGCTTCTCTCCACTCTGGGCAAAGCAGCCACATTGTGTGTGAAATAAATTCATACCAGAAACGGCTGCACTGGCACAGCCTGGCTGAGCCCCCACTGCGGTGGCAGCCCAAGTTCGCGGGGCTTTCAGAGGCGACTTTGCTAATCTAAGCGAGACAGACCGCCTGGAAAAACCAACTGTGCGGGAGAGGACGCGAGAGCCCCTGGCTGCGGCGCGAGCTGTCAGGGATGGCGGTGCCGGGCGCCCTTCGCAGGACAAAGCGGCAGCGTACAAATGAGAGGTCACTCGGTGGCGCCCAGAGCTGGGCATGATTCTGGAACTGTTTTCCTAAAGCGGTTGGAACAAATGCCTGCGAGTTAAGTAAACAAAGAAACGAATGAATAAATAATGGATAAACACCTAAATAAGCAACCCCCTTGGTGGCCTAAGCAGTGCTGCCGCCCTTTCTTCCCCGCAGGGCCAGCGCGCTCTGGGCGGGATTGCCAGACGAGCTATTTCCCAGGATCTTTACAGCCAGCATAACACACAGTTAAGTCAGCCGGCTAGGGTCAGCAGGAAAAAAAATATTTATATTTAAGAGGGGTTTGGTGACCTTTTCCATAAGAACAAAGAAGCCTCTAAAAGAGAAATATCAAGAGCTGATCTTCGTATTTAGAAATTATAGATCTTAGCTATTGTAAACAGTGCTGCTATAAACATAGGGGTGCAGGTGCCCTTTTGAATTAATGTTTCTGTGTCCTTTGGGCAAATACCTAGGAGTGAAATTGCTGGATCATATGGAAGCTCCATCTTTAGCAAGTTGAAGAATCTCCACACAGCTCTCCATAGTAGTTGGACCAGTTTGCACTCCCGCCAGCAGTGCAGGAGAGTTCCTTTTTCTCCACAACCTCACCAACATTTGTTGTTGCTAGTTTTTTTAATATGTGCCATTCTCACTGGTGTAAGATGGTATCTCATGGTAGTTTTGATTTGCATTTCCCTGATTACAAGTGATGTTGAACATTTTTTCATATGCCTGTTGGCCATTTGCATTTCCTCTTTGGAGAAGTTTCTTTTTAGCTCTTCTGCCCATTTTTTGACTGGATTATTTGCTTTGTTTTTGTTGAATCTCATCAGCTCTTTGTAGATTTTTGTGCTCAGTCCTTTATCATTAGTGCTGCTATAAATGTATGTTGATATGCTATGTTTATAGCAGCACTATTTACAATAGGTAAGCTATGGAAACAACCCAAATGCCCAAAAATAGATGACTGGATCAAGGAGATGTGGTATATATATACACAATGGAATATTACTCAGCAATCAAAGAAGATAAACTCATGCAATTTGCAGCAACATGGATGGCGCTGGAAGGGATCATGCCCAGCAAAATAAGCCAGAAAGAAAAAGAAAAATACCAGATGGTCCCACTCATAGCAGGAATTTAGAAAACCTAAATAAGGGACCAGGAAAAAGACTAATTATAATAAAGTAAAAATCAAAATCAACAAGCAAATATAAACCAGAGATACACTGCAGGGGGGGAGGGAGGGAGTAAGGTCAAAATAAGGGGGGGGGGGAATTGCATGGGGACAATAACCAAGATGAAAATGCATACATTGTACAAAAATGAAATTATGTAAAAAATACATAAAATTTTAAAAATTAAAAAAAAATTATAGTATCTTGGACCAAAAAAGTTTCTTTCAGATACTCTGATCATTTTTAAATGCCAAAGAAAGAAAGAAACCACAGTAGAACTTTTCTTTCTAATTAAAATTTAGGCAGCCCCTCCCCATGTAAGACAAACAAAAGGGGAGGAGGAGAGGAGAGGAGGGGGAGACGTAGTTCTGGATCCCCTTCCTCTCTGAGCTCCCACTTTAGATCTCCAAGTGTGGGCCAGAAGTATGTCCTCAAATGCGCCACTGACCAGGTGTGCAAACCTGTCCTCCAGGCACCCCCACCACCACTTATAATTGAGGAAACTTAGGATGGAAGAGGGCAAGTGACCAGTGCGAGGTTACCCAGCAATACCTGGACCCAGATTCTAACCTCTTGATTTAAAATTCCTTGTTCTCTCCTAAAAAATATCTTCTCTTGGGCCTCCCTGGTGGCGCAGCGGTTGAACCCCGCACTGTGAAGCTGTCCGCAGCCTCTCCTGTGTGTGTTCGATCCCGGCCAGCTGGCGGGAATCCCACATGGCGAAGCAGACCTCTCCTGACTCGCCCGCTGCTCCCCTCAGCAGTGTATTTCAGTCAGTCTGCCTGTTCTGCTCCCTGCTCTGTCTCTGGTGAGTCCCCTCACCCTCCCACGCATCTGGCCTGTACCCTGGTTCTTGTATAAAAATAAAATAAATAAATAAATAAATAAATCTTTAAAAAAAAAAATCTTCTCTTTTAAAATAGCATGTCTTTAAAGATAAAGTTACCTCAAGAACTAGCTTATTAAAGTAAATGAGAAGGCCGAGGCATCAAGTGTAAATAGTAGCTTTGGAAAAGATCCAATTCGATCTTCTTGTCCACTGGACCCAAGTATAGCTTCTTATTACGTTTATTTTAAGACTTTTAGTATGGCCATCACAAAATCCAAGATTTGCTATATTAACTGTCTCTTAAGCCAGGCTAATTCTAACCAGTTTGTGCCTCCTAGAAAACAACAATTTCAGGGGCCTTCCTGGTGGCACAAGGGGTTAAGCACCACACTATGAAGCTATCTGCAGCCTCTGCAGCACAAGTTCAATCCCCCAGCCCAACAGGGAGCAACCAACATGGTGCAGCAGACCTCTCCTGACTTGCCCGCTGCTCCCCTCAGCAGTGTACTTCGGCCAGTCTGCCTGTCCTGTTCCCCACTCTGTCTCTGGTGAATCCTCTCATCTCTAGCCCCCACATCTCTAGCCTATACCCCACCTCTTGTATACATAAATCTTTTTTTTTAAAAGAAAGAAAACAACTTCAAACAGCCACAACAGCTTAGCATCTTTAAAAGCATTTAAAAAAATATATTGACATACTAACAAAGGAATCTGATATGCACAGCAGATGGAGATGGCCAAACAAAGATCTCAAACTGGAGAGCATGAAGCAGTTCAGAGTGCACCACTTCCCTCGTGAGCTCGGGGCAAGTCAACAACTTCCTGGGCCTCAATGTTCTTTTTAATTTATAAGTAATTAAATTATTAAAGTCTTAAAAGTCCACGTGTCGGAGAACTCTGACTCAGAACTTCCCGTGCACTGGGGTCAGCTGGCTCTATGCCTGTTTCTTCTACAAAGGAGGTCTCCCTCCCTGAGGCTGACCCTGGCAGCATAATTGCTAGAGAAGACAGAGAAGCAGCAACGTGGAGGCTACTGTGGGATGAAATGAAAGAGGGAGGAGGGAAACAGATGGAGAGAAAAGCAAAGGCTCCCCTTTCGTGCTTCAGCATCCATTCTGTACATTTATGTGCTACCTATTGTCCTGAAGTTCTCTAAATCGCAAGATATATGGCATATGTATAGGAAGAAAAGTCTGTGAAAACATAAGCCCAAAAGCTAATAGTAATTTTTCTGTGCGATTATGAATACCCTGCATTTCTTTCTTTCCCATCTTCCTCCTTCCTTTCTCCCTCCCTTCTTTTCTTCCATCCTTTCTTTCTCCTTACATGGATTTCATACATTTTGTACCTCATCTACATATTACTTGTCCCCTCACCAGAAGGGGAGTCTTGTAAGTGCAGAATTTTTGCCTGTTTTGTTCTCTGTTATATTCCCAGTACTTAGAACAATGCCTGGCATTTAGTAGGTGCTCATAAACATTTGTTGAGTGAAAGAACATGTAATTAAAAAGTGTGACTTGGGGCCTCCCTGGTGGTGCAAGGGTTAAAGTTTCAGAGCTATCAGACTATCGCCAGCCACTTTGGCATGAATTCTATCCCTGGCCAGGGAGCTGACCCACATGGCGCAGCAGATTTCTCCTGTCTCACTCACTGCTCCCCTTAGCAGTGTATTTCAGTAGATCTGCCTGTTCTGTGCCCCACTCTGTCTCCAGTGACTCCTCTGAATCCCACTCTGCACCTCTGGCCTACCCCCCAATTCTTGTATGCATAAATAAATAAAATCTTTAAAAAATAAAAAGTCTGACTTAAAAAAATTTGTAGGAAACATACAATATGTCTTTTTTTTTTTCCTAAGATTCATTTATTTATGCATACAAGATCTGGGTAACAGGCCAGAGATGTAGAGGGTGAGAGGATTCACCAGAGACAGAGTGGGGAACAGAACAGGCAGATCTACTGAAATACACTGCTGAGGGGAGCAGAGGGCGAGTCAGGAGAGGTCTGTTGTCCCATGTGGTAGCTCCCTGGCCAGGGATCAAACTCATGATGCAGATGCTACGGATAGCTTCATAGCTTGCGTCTTAACCCCCCTGCACCACCAGGGAGACCCAACATAGAACATGTCTTAAAGCAGAGCCTTTGGTTTTATTCGAGCACATTTTTAAAATTGTGACATCACAGTACATAAGCAACACACTCTGTCTCTGGTGAATCCTCTCACCCCCCACATCTCTGGCCTGTTACCCAGATCTTGTATGCATAAATAAATGAATCTTAGAAAAAAAAAAGACATGTTATATGTTTCCTGCAAATGGCATATGCAACAAAAATTTCACAAAATAAATTTGTGATGCACTTTGGCATTTCTAATTCTATTTCAGTTTTTGAAATGCTGAAACACTACATTTATTTTAAGACCCACTAACAGGTTATGCTCTACATCTTGAAACTCACTGTCCTTGGGCCTCCCTGGTGGCACAAGGGGTTAAGACGTAGCACTATGAAGTTACCCGCAGCCACTGCAGCATGAGTTCAATCCCTGGCCAGGGAGGTGACCTACATGGCGCAGCAGACCTCTCCTGACTTGCCTGCTGCTCCCCTCAGCAGTGTATTTCAGTCAATCTGCCTGTTCTGTTCCCCACTCTGTCTCTGGTGACTCCTCTCACCCCCACACCTCTGGCCTGTACCCCAGTTCTGGTATGCATAAATAATCTTTTAAAAAAGAAAAATCACTGTCTTTGACAGGGCAGCTGCATCCAAGTCAGACGTGGTTGCCCTGTGCAGGAGGGCATGGAGGAGAATCCTGTATCTATAGTACCCAAACTTTGAAATACAGCAGGTGTTGGACCTAAACAGGCTTAAGTGAAGTTGTTCATGGTTACCTATACTTCTCTTCAGAAACATAATATATCTTAGGACTTTAAGTAGAATCACTTAATCGTCTCCATCATTGTACATGCAGAAACCAGAGATGGGGGAGGAACATGGCTTCCCAGCACACTCTGCGTGTATGAGCTTACTGTTCACAAACTCTGTGTGTGTGAGCTTGTCTGAATCAGCATTTCAGTCAAATCCACACTTGGATGTAAAGAACACCTGAATGGCAGTCAGAGACTCTAGTCCTGCCACCAAAGAACAGTCTGTCTTGGCCAAATAACTGAGCTTCAGTTACTTCATCCATAAAATGAGGACTTGAGCATGACTCAAGACAAGGGGAGCCCTATAAATTAATAATCTAGGAGTAAGGTCAACAAACAGTGACAGCTTTTACTAAGCACCTATTACGTGTAAGACATTGGGCTAAGTTTGTTATATATATAGCAGCACCTCATCAAACAACTCATTGAGGATAGAGTTGTTAGTTTCATTACACAGGAGAGGAAACTGAAGCTTAGAGAAGTTAAACACTTTCCCAAATCAGCAAGTGGCAGGGCTGGTTTCTAACAAATATCTGTCTGAGCCAACCCCTATGTTCCCTACTATGGCACATACTGTTCTTTAATGGACTCACTTTGGGGCTTCCATTTGAAACCCTGATCCATCTGGTATCACTTTATGCTAGGAACATTCAGTTAGAGATAGTAGCAAATGATAAAATGATACCAAAAGGGTGTATACAAGGGGAAGGAAAGCAACACTTTTTAATGCAATACATTAGGTACTTTGTTATTCAATTTAATCCTTATAACAACTTTCAAATTAGGTATTTTTTTATATTGTACAAGATCTAGATATTTGCAAAGAGGTTTAGTAATTTTTTTTTAATATTTATTTATTTATTTATACAAGCACCAGGTACAGTCAGAAGCGCAGGAGGGTGAGAGAATTCACCAGAGCCAGAGCGGGGAACAGAACAGGCAGACTGATGAAATACACTGCTGGGGGGAGCAGTGGGCACGGCAGGAGAGGTCTGTCACGCCATGGGGGACTCTCGCCGGTGGCTGGGGATCAAACTGGGGCTGTAGAGGCTGTGGGCAGCTTCGCAGCCCAGCGCTCAACCACTGTGCCACCAGGGGAGGCCTGAAGTTTAGTAATTTTTTAAAAATAACTTGTATTTTGTGGAGCTGTGGGGCTGTAAGCTCCCTGAGCACAAAGCTGTCATCAATGTCAGTGTCTAATACCGTGCCTGATAGAACTGATCGATGAACTTTTTAAAAAATTAATTAATGTATATTTTAGATCATTGTTCATTTTTGTGCAATGTATGCTTTCTTCTCTCAGGTGTAGTCCCCGTAAAATTCCCACCAATTCACCTGAGCACCATCACCATAGTCCCTTGTGCTCTTCCCTTCCCTGTTTTGATCCCTCTCCTTCCCCCTTCCCTGCAGAATGTCTCTGATTTATAGTTGCCTGTTAAATTGTTTATTTTTTCCCCCTGAGATTGATGAACAATTACTAAAGGAATAACTGAAGGCTATGACAAAGTGTTAAATCCAGATCTGCCCAACTCCCAAATCCAATTCTATTATTAAAATTCCTGACATTTATTAAAAACAATTCGTATTTGGCCAGTTTTTAACCTTTTATTTACTACGGAATTGGCAATGTCATGAGCTCTGGCTCTAATGCCCATTTGAAGCACTAGCTACATAATTAGTTACTGAGTTCCCATCTCTTGACTGAATCTATAATTAAGCAGGTTTTTTGAGACATAGTTAGACAGAGTCCCTGGTTCCCTAAAATGCGTAACATTCACCCAGAGGACCAGACTTGGAGAAAAACACAGGACTGGAAAATACTTTATCATACCCTGGTATCATTGCTCTCCCTGGTCACCATAAGCAATTACAGGATAGGCAGGTAGTGGTGTTTTTTAATCAGTAAACACAAATTCTGAAAGGTATATACATTCATAGTTTCTTCACAGTGCTTCTTAGAAATGAAGCAATTTGACTCCAGGAATTGGATGAAGGTTAGAAATACGACAGGGGGCCTCCCTGGTGGCTCAAGGGGTTAAGATGCATCACTATAAAGCTATCCACAGCCACTGCAGCACTAGTTCAATCCCCGGCCAGGAAGGTGGCCCACATGGCGCAGCAGACCTCTCCTGACTCACCCGCTGCTCCCCTCAGCAGTGCATTTCAGCCAATCTGCCTATTCTGTTCCCCACCATGTCTCTGGTGAAGCCTCTGGCCTGTACCCCAGTTCTTTTATGCATAAATAATAAATCTTTTTTTAAAAAAAGAACAGAAATACAATAGGTGTAAGGCATACTGTAGTGAAAGGGCCTGCTCAGGTAGACCTAGGACCTTGCCCTGCTTAATATTTCAGGACCCAATAGGGCAGGCCAGGTGATTTGTGAATGGATGATTCTGGTGAAAAAGAGATAAATAAAATCACTCCTCCCTGTCTTACTTACTCAGGGATACTTCCACCCTTTTGTGCTGACTAAGGCCATGCGTACCTGGCTGTGGCTCCAGTCACCCCAGGTTCCTCCCTCAGCCTTTTCAGCTGCGTGTTCAGCCATTTCTTCATTCCTTCATTTTCCCCAAGTATTTACTAAGGGCTCTCATGGGCTTAGCATCTGCCAGGTACTGTAAGAACAACAGGAGAAACAGATCATAAGCTTTTGGACTCCAGGGCATGATTGGTAATATACCTGGAACTCAGGTGTGACTGTGAGGCTCCCAGCAGCTGAGCTGCTGACTGAACTACTATCACCTTCAGTCCTTGCTGGTTCCTGAGAGCTCAAGAAGTCTTTCTTGTTACTGTAGCTAGAGGGGTGTGATTCTCCCTTATTTCCCTCCACGGGGTGGGGGGTCAGGGGTTTGAAGGGGTGGGTGTGTCACCATGGATTGAAACAGCAGCAGTGTTTCCCACCCTGCACAGTCAGAGTCTTGTCAGCTCTTCACAGTCTGGAGCACTGGAGAAGATGCAGGGTCAGTTCAATGTTGTGGGTAATTCTCCTTGCTTTCTGCACTGAGTTTGGCTACCTCTGTCTCCAACCAGCACTAAATCTACTGTTTTTCTCCAAAATACTGTGCATCTCCCAAAATTCAAATAGTCCCTTTACATTCTCCTTATTTCCTGTTGAGGTTCCCTCTATAACATCTTCTCTGGCCCACATCTTTAAAAAGTAACAGTTTTCTTGAGATAATTCACCCTTTTAAAGAGTACAATACAGTGTTTTAGTATATTTTTAGAATTGTGCAACATCACCACTCTCTAATTCCAGAGCATTTCATCACCTCAAAGAGAAATCACATTTTCATTAACAGTCACTCCCCAATTTGTCCCTTCTCCCAGCCCCTGGCAACCACTCATCTATTTTTTGTTTCTAAGGATTTGCCTATTCTGGACACTTCCTACAGATGATTTCTGCAGCACATGGTGCTTTGTGAATGGCTTCTCTCAATTTGCATGAGGTTTTCAGGGAGTATCCATGTAAATAGGTGCATCATCCCTTTCTGTGATTAAAAAAAAGTAGTCAATTGTATGGAGATGGATACCACATTTTGTTCATCAGTCAGGAGACTCTTGGATATTTCCACCTTTTGGTTTGGTGAAGCTAAGATGCTGCTGTGAATATTATGGACAGGTTTTGAGTAGACAAGCTTTCAGTTCTCTTGGGGATATATCTCAAAGTGGAGTTGCTAGGCTGGCCCAGATCTTTTTTTATTATTATTATTTTAAGATTTATTTAGTTATCCATACATACAAGAACCAGGGTACAGGCCAGATGTGTGGGAGGGTGAGAGGATTCACCAGAGACAGAGCAGGGAACAGAACAGTCAGACTGACGAAATACACTGCTGAGGGGAGCAGTGGGCACGGCAGGAGAGGTCTGCTACACCATGTGGGACCCTCTCCAGCTGGCCGGGATCAAACCGGCATTGCACAGGCTGCGGACAGCTTCACAGCACTGTGCTCAACAGCCTGCACCACCAGGGAGGCCCTGGCCCAGATTTTAAGGAACCAGGTTCTTTATGACTAATTCTATTTCCCAGGGACTAGGTGTCTCTATATTCATTAAGCAAAGGGATGGACCCACCAAAGGAACTTCTTCACCAAGTCTTAGACACAGCGCCAGCTTTTCCAAGTCAGATACAATGCCCACACTTTAAACAATATTCAGCTCTAAGCGACTGTGATGGACTCAGGATGAGGACAAGTCACCACAGTAACTCATTAAATAGTAGCTTCAGCACCCAGAGAGAGGTATGCAGGACCAGTCTTTTCTTTCCTGGGTTTTAATTTTATAAACAAAGAAATATTGATGTCATTTCCTGTTTAGAACTATACTCTTGAAATCTAGTCCCTTGTATCTGTCTAGAATCTTGGACTATCATCATGGGGTGCAAGTAGTCTTAACCTGGGCGTTTATACCATGGAATAAACAGTTTACAACCTTGGAATCTGAAATTGCCTTTCTCCATCAGCCACTCTGCAGGCTTCTGTTTACAACTGACGTCTGCCCTCTGCTGGCCAGGGCAGCCCAGCACACAGTCACTCAGCAGGCTTTTTTCTAAAACCATTTATTCTCCAGGAGCATTTTGGAAATTGCTATAATATATTCGGCTATAGCAATATAGAGAAAAGAAATTCTGAAGTGTTCCTCTTATTTTTTATTTTCTGATGTTTTGGGGGTATTTTCCTTTTATTCAAGAGAAGTAGAACTGGGCCAGTTTCAGTTATTTATGAGCTACTTTCATTTGTTATTAATAACCATTATTTGAATTTAGGCAGTGCCTGCCAAGGTCCTTCTGCTCCTGTTGACTCATGAGTCACTAAAATAATTTCTATGGCAGAAGTAGACAAGGGCTATTCGAGATAGAAAATATCAACTGTCTCTTAGTTTCTCAGACGTGGCTTCTAGACTGAGTGTTGAGTAAAGAAAGACTCAACGCCTGATTCTCCTCAGGTTGGATGGGACATCTGTTTGCTCTGTTAGGAAGCTGTGGCACATCAGACATTTAGGGGACTCCAAGGAGACTTAGCAACATTTCCTTCCGTATAGACACTGACCTTGAGGGACTAGAAAAGTGAGTGAGGATGGAAGGAAGGGAGGGAGGGAGGGACAAAACAAGGGAGGAAGGAAAGGAAGGAGATCAGAATTCTGGAGACCAGGAGCAATGTGAGCTGAAGCCTGGACCAGTAGAAAGGAGAGAAGCTACGGGAGGAAGCTACCTGCTTTGCCAGAAAGAAACAGAGGGCCAGGGCAGTAAAGAGACTAAAGAATAAATGACTCCATTTCCCTGAGGACCATTACTGCTTTCTGCGATGCAATTAACTGTCAAAATATTTGTTAACTAAGGAAAGGGAATCCTTTCTGATGTTTTCACCCTATGCCTCTGACCTAATGTTTTAGGAACATTATTACTTTCTGCCCTGAAAGAAACGCAGCACTTTTGTGAAAGCAAACAATTTTTAGAGTTGGTTTGGGTTTCTAATCTCTGAGTAGTTGGGGGAAAGGAGGATCCCTTATTGTGAGCATCCTAGTCCTAGCTGGAGGCCTGGAAATCCACCCCCTGCCCCAAGATGGTCTTCAAGTATTGCCAAGGTAGGGGGTTCACCTACTAGAGCCCCACCTGGCTCCACTGCTGACCCCAGAGCCAAACCCCAAAGCTCCTTCTAACGTGGGACTACAGAAGCCAGGTTTCAGGGTGAAACAAAGATTTCTGTGTCCTATTCTTACCTCTCCCCAGCTTCACATTGCCTCTCTCCAGCCTTTGTGACTCAGAAAGACAGGGTTCACTCTCTTTCTATGACTGGGTGCTGCCCCTTTAAAATCAGCATTGAGAAGGGAGTGGGGGAGGGAGAGGAAGAGGGGTAGACAAAGAAGAGAGAGAGAGAAGAGGAAGAAGGGAACAATAAGGGGTGGGGGGGGGGAGAGAACCTGGTCTTCTGCCTTTTCTCCCAGAGATAAAAGCTATTCTTAGCAGTAAAAATAGGCTTGGCATTTGGGGAGACTTGTGTTTCTCTCCCTCCCGCCCCAGGAGCTTTGCACACTGCAATTCCTCTTCTTCGGGCAGAGAAGATGAAGGGGGAGGGGAGTGGGGGTGCGCAGGAAAAGAAAGAGGGGGAAACACAATCACTTTCGGCCTGATGGACTCTTCCAGGGCTTACTTTGGGAGGCCGGTCCAGTTGGTCAGAACCTGACAGGGGTGTGCCCTCACCCCAACCCCGGGAGGTCAGTCTCATTCCAGTTTAATTCCAGCCGTCACTTTTGAGGCGAGACGTACAATGAACTCCCTTCAGGCCTTTCCACCACATTCTGCATGTGGCCCGTGTTCAATAACTGTTTGCTCAGCCAGCTTCCTGCGGGCACCCTCATTAGGATGCGTCTCTCAGGACTGCCCGCACTGGGCGCCCACACCGTGGCGATCAGTCAGAGCATCCAAGGCCCAGCAGGCTTCTGATAAACCAGGTTCTTGGGAAATTTTTAAAAAGAAAGAAAGAAAGGCAGGAAGGGGGAGGGGAATGGGCAAAGAAGACTTACGTAATCCTTTTCCACTTTGGACGCAGGTGGTGAAGTTCTGCAGAGCTGCCAGCAGGGGGAGCTCAGGCAGTGTGTCAAAACGCCAGCGATGAAGTTGCCAGCAAGCAAACCCTCCG
This sequence comes from Talpa europaea, assembly GCF_964194135.1. Taxonomy (NCBI): domain Eukaryota; kingdom Metazoa; phylum Chordata; class Mammalia; order Eulipotyphla; family Talpidae; genus Talpa; species Talpa europaea. The sequence goes on along the minus strand of NC_140070.1, from coordinate 101,643,303 downwards.
CATAAACAAAAGAATGAACCTTTGTGGTTTCTTATGGGTTCTAATGCAGGGAGGCTCAATTCAGCATGGCCTGATCATCAATTTAGGGGATCCAAACTGCATCGCAGAACAGTCTCCGCCTCACCCCCCCACTGCCTTCTTGGTGTGCTTCCCTGTGTCTCATCCCTTTTCTCAAGCTCTTTCAGTAGCTCTTTGTTCTGTATCTCTTTGTTTTTCTGATTTTTCCCTGAATCTGAGTTTCTGTCTCTGCTTCTTTCTTGTTATTTCTCTGTATCATCCTCAGCCCACTAGTACATGTTAATGAAAAATAAATGGAGATGGACCCATCCACTGGCTAAATTCTGAAAGATTTCAAGATCTGGCAAAAACCAACACTTTAAATAAAATTTAGAATCTGCTGTACAAGCAGAAGCAGTGAATTGTGCAACCACTTAGCTATGAAGTCAAGCCTTTCATGCATATTCTCCTGTCTCTGTCCTTCGAGCCTGCTGCTTTTGACATTCTACAGTCTGTCTTGCCCAGGCTGCTACCCACCTCACCCAAACCAGGAACTTCTAGTAATGTATCCCACCCTGGCCTGCAAGACAAGGTCTAACAGGTCTTTTGGAGAAGATGTCCACATCAGAATAGTTCTACCTTTAGTGAAGCGGGGTTTGTTTGTTGTTGTTTTTTTTATCTTAAGTAAAATCCAGCCTCCTCCTTTCAGAACATACTGGAACTCTCAAGATCAGGGATTGAGGGACTCCAGTGAGAACCGAAGGGACTTGACTTGGAACTCCACCTGGAACCACTTGTCCTCCTGTATTCAAGTGTTTCAACCAGATCTGGTCCACTGGCCAGAGAAACCTTCACTCAAGGTGACATTCTCTTGCGGATCTCCCTCTTTATCTTCTTTTCCAGAATGAGGTTTGAGGACCTCCAGCTCATTGCACAGTCTGTATTATCTGAAGCCTTAAGGGGTCAGAGTTTATAATTTTTTTGGGCTTTTGGGCCCTAAGGAAACAAGAAATGCAACTGAGCATGTGTTTTATGGTTCTAGAGCATTCTACGACAGTCAAGAGGTGCCCATGAAGAATGCTGCCTTTCCTGGGGCCCCTGGGGCAGGTGAGAACCCTGGACATACACACAGTACCCAGCTCGGACAGTGCTGCTCAGTGTGGAACTGCCTCACTTCCAGCCCCACTGGTGGTGTAGGGGATGTATCCTCGTTTCTGCATTTCACTGACCCTCCCTCCAAATCTATCCTGTTCTAACCAATTTCTTATTCTTTTGTAGATCCTAGTCATATGTGCCTCTGAGAAGCAGATTCTAACATTAGATCTGATAGAAACTGATACTCTTTCATCTTGGCATTTTAACTTGGTTGACACTTCCTGAAGCCAAGAAATGCAATGGCGAATGATCTGATCACACCTGTAGCTGTTCAATCTTTGGTGATGATTATTTCTCAGCTCTAGACTGATTGGACCAAGTTTAAGACCAAAGTAAGGAGTAGGAGCCAGACCTACTAGTGTCATGCAATCCAACATTTAAAAACATATGTAGCTTGCTTGCCCTTACTAGGCCCAGAGAGGCTGAGCAAGACATAGCTCTGTCCTCAGGGAGCAAATGGTGCTATTAAGTTGATCCAACTGTGTCTCTGAACAGGAATGCAAATGAACCTGTTGCAGAAAATCCCAGGGTGCTGCAAAGTGCTAACATCATGAGGCAGATTGCCTCCACAGTGCAATCCATAACCTCCGTGACTTCCAGAACGCAAAGAATTGTTATATTGCTTTTTAAATTAAGCTTTGCATTACTTTGGAAACTAACAAAGCATTCCTTCCCACAGACACTTTTCCCAAATTAAGCATTTTGTGCTTGTACAGCTGCTCAAATGTTGGCAAATTGAAATGGAAAGGTTCTTAGGAAGGGCGCCTAGGTGGAGAGAAGAGCACTCCCAGGGCGCTGGGTGGGGAGGATTGGGGTCCAGGTAGCAGAGATTATAGAGCACTTGGAGAAGATTACAGTCAAGTTAGTGAGTGCATTAAATGTTTTCTAAATTATTAGGTTTACATAAATGTAGGCTAAGGGGACCCATTATGGTGAAGCATTTAAAAGCATACTTTTAAGTGGAAAACTTGGAAAGTGGCTGTTCTGAACCTCTAATCAGTAGGAGTTGAGGAAATAAATATAAACAGCTACAGTGGTGTCTTAAGGTCATCCTGAGCCCCTCTTTTCAAGATTTGACAACAGTTAAACTACAATGGGTCACAGGGAAAGACTGGACACTCTCTTCTGGGGACATTTATTATAAGAACAGAGACATTGTGTTCAGAAAAGCAGCAGAGACCATCCAGCATAGAGACAGCTAACTCTAACCTGGATGAGCTAGCTTCTTTTTTAGATTGCCAGAGAAAAAGCCTCATAGAAGATGAAAGACCTTTAGCAGCAGCTAGAGAGACATGAAAGACCACACTCCCCACTGACCCACATCTCCCCAACATGCCAGGGCCCTTCCATCAAGCTGCCACTGTGTCAACGGTTTCATGAACTTGTGCAGAGATGTTTGCTTGCAAAGATGTGAGCTATCTTGGCAAATAGGTTTTTTTTTTTTTTTTTTTTGAGAGCCCTTACTCACAAAATTTCTGTTTGCAATATTTGGATTGGCTAATGGCCTCTCACTTGTCCACACAAGCTGTCCCCAACTTAACTCTGGCTCTCTTCCAGGGGAGCATTAGTTATCTGGTGATGATGTAATTCAAAACCCAGATTCCACTTGGAAACCATTTCCATAGGGGCTGGCTGGGTGGTCAGGAATGGGAATGGGGATTGGAGCAGAGAAGGACAAGAAGGTAAATAAATCCAGGCTTGGCAGGTAATATTTTCCCTGTAGTTGAGGGAGCAGGTAACCCTGCCTGCAGCAAACTGGGCCAGGGGTGGGAGAGCACAGAGGTAGAGATGCTGTGCATCTACTGGCTGAGTCACCCCACAGCTCTGGCAGAGCCTCAAGGAGACTGTCCTCTGGCCTTGGCTCAGCTCCAGAGGAGCTATTTGTCCCTGAGCCATTTATCCTCTCTGGGTCTCAACTGCATTGTCTGCAAGAGGAAAATATTGGCATAAACATCTCTAAGTTTCCAATAAACTCTGTGTTCAGTCACTCTGTGTGGCTTTGTGTTTTGGTTTTAAATATTAATGATACCTTTTACTTGTAGGGTGCTTTATGGGTTATAAAGCACTGTCACATCCTTGTCTTATTTGATCCTCACAATCACATTATGCAATAAGCATGCTGGAAATTATTCCTCCCATTTTAGAGATTAAGAAACTGAGGGCTGTGGAGGTTAGACAATGTGTTATCACACAGATAGCAAGTGGATGACCAGGTAGCTTGAACTGAGTTCTTATTCCTCTGGGGGAGGGTGGATAAGGGCCCATCGTGCCTTTGAAATCTGATATTCATGGATCATTTCTCTTGAAAAACAGACTTAGGATTTTTAGATACTTAGGCTCAACAGAGTCTCTAAGTAAAATTCTCCTACTCTCAGTCACCCTTATGAATTCCTGCAAATGTGGATGTGCCTTATTTCTCCAACCAGATTGCAAGCTCTTTGGAGGACCCACATCTTTGCCTTTCCTTCCTCTCTCCTCCAGTAAGTATCATGGAGCTAAGTACCTAGCAGGGATTATAACATTGCCAAGAAAAGGGAAAGCAAAATGTAGATATGAAACAAGTAATTGGTACAGATGTCTGTTTCCACATTTGATCACTTCTCCTGCACACACTCGTCTCCTTGGGCATGCTCTGCCCTGGTGGGTCGTCTGCCTGCCATATTATTCCCCAAATCCAATAACACATCACAGTTTCTCATAGTGGCAGCAGCAATGTCCTATTCTCAGCATGATTTTCCAGGCAGAAGATGGGCTCATGGACACAGATAGACTGAAACCACAACCTTGAGGATTTCATATCCAGGAAGCTGATGTAAGTAAAAGAAGCAGATGGACTGCCTTCACCGGGGAGTGGATGTGAATTAGTGAGAGGATCTACCATGAGCTTAAGTTGAGAGGGAAATGTTGTGCTGAAGCAGGCGCAGCCAGGAGCAACAGCGGAGAGATCTTGTTGATGAGAAGAGACTGTTTTCTGGTAGGGGGAGGAGTGGGCAGGCCTGGAGAATGCACCAGTGAGGCCCAGCCCAAGGCCTATATAGGTTTTCTGACCACTCTGCACTCTTGGCACTAAGCCTCCATGCAATGAGGCTTCATCTCCCCAGACCTCTACCCTCACCAGAAACCCTGACTTCAGTCCTTTCGTCAGGACCGCAAGGAAGGAACACTCTGTGATAATCCAGAAGCAAGGACAATTGATTAGATAAACAGATGTGACTCCAATTTAAGACCTTTGCCCCATTGTTACCCTGCCCTCTTCATTATCCTATATACCAAGTCCTTAACTTTTCTAGATTCTTGGAGGAGAGGATTCTAAGACTGTTGTAAGCTAGTCACTCCCAATAAATGAGACAGCTCATACCTTAGGGGGCGATTCAATTGCGCTCCACTGGCCAGAGAATCTGAATTCCTGCCAAAGACGACTCTGTCTCCCCTCACAGATCCCAGTGATTCTAGTGTGAGAACAATCCTGGGACAATTGATTATTAGAGATGGCAGAACTCCTAGAACTTACATATTGAGCCACACCCTCATTGACAGATGAGGGTTTTAAAATTATACCAGTTTTAAAATTATAGCTCTGTTCCCAGAGCGGGGAACAGAACAGGCAGACTGACGAAATACACTACTGAGGGGAGCAGCAGATTCAGCAGGAGAGGTCTGTCGCGCCATATGGGACCTTCACCGATGGCCGGGGATCGAACCAGTGCTGCAGAGGCTGCGGGCAGCTTTGCAGCCCAGCACTCAACCACTGTGCCACCAGGGGAGGCCCAACCACATTATCTCTTTACCTGTCTTACTTAATCTGATGGCCTTTAACCAGAGCTTGTTCAGTGCCAAAGGTTTCCACTCAGGGGCCAATCTGAATGGCCAAGAGTGGAAAGACTGAATTTGCAAAAACTTCTTTGTGGAAGCAACTGTGCTTTAGGAGACCTCTGTGTTTTGCAACCAGGCCTGGGGCTTCCCTCCTGGCCCTCTGCATCTACAGTCCTCTTCTTAGGGCCTCTCTGATGGTGCAAGGGGCTAAGCACAGCACTATGAAGCTATCTGCAGCCTCTGCAGCATGAGTTCGATCCCCGGCCAGGGAAGTAACCCACATAGTGGAGCAGACCTCTCCTGTCTCGCCTGCTGCTCCCCTCAGCAGTGTATTTCAGTAGATCTGCCTGTTCTGTTCCCCACTCTGTCTCTGGTGAATCTTCTCACCCCCCACACCTCTAGCCTGTACCCCAGTTCTTGTGTGCATAAATAAATAAATTTTGTAAAAAAAGTCCTCTTCTTAAAAGTTCTTCTGGCTGCCAAGCCTGCCCCCTCTGGCCAAACACAGTCCCTGATCTCAAAGTACATCTTGACCAGTCAGACAGTCCTGGAGCTTTCTTCTGGAGTGAGGTGTTATGCCCTGCCAGGTGCCAGCTGGAAGTGAAGTACCTTGCACAGAGACTTCATAAATGCTTTGCAAGTAAGTAACAAAGTCTCTGATTCTTCTACATCACCTTTAGTGTACCATGTCCAGATACATTCAGAAACTTGAATTCAACCTGTGGCTCAAATCAAGTCAGGTAAATAGATGTTTACAGAGCCACTGTTGGAAAGGCAATGCTGGATGCTGAGATTTACACAAAGAGAAGCCCGAGTTCCTGCCTTCAGGACTCCCCCAGGTTGTCTGGGGAGACCAGAGGAAATGCCATTTGAAGTTTATAGCACAGGCACAATACAGAAGTGCCAAGAAGCCACAAATCACTGGTTGCAAAATTATTGGAATAGATTGTTTGTGTACCGGCACACAGGAGAGAATAAGATTATGAAGTGAACATTTGAGGGAAGTTTCTGGAAAAGGAAAAGTTTTAACTAGGACTTTAAAAAATTAGAAGAATTTAGAGAAGTGGCGAGAAGGGAAATGCATTTCAGAATTTGGTACTAAATGCAAGTGTTCTGAGGATAGTAAATCATCATAATCATAATGGTAGATGGTACTGATATATCAGATACTATTCTCCCCAGCTAGCATTTAATTTTCTTGAATCTCATGCAAGTCAAATTGTTATTATTATTCTTATTATTCCATTTTTATAGTTGAGGAAACTGAGGCATGGAGAGGTTTAGGTAACTTATCTGAGGATGCAGTTTGTATGTGATTGAGCGGGGATTTGAACCCAGAGGTTATACACTCAGCCACTCCTGTATATAACTTTTCTCATTTTTATTTGAAAATTTGACTTATTGGAAAAGTGTGTTGGGGACAAATCATAGAGGATCTTGGATACTATGTTCACTAACTTGGAGTTGGTTTTACCAGCAGTAGAAACCATTAAAGGTTTCTGAGCAGAGAAGTGGATGGGGCTTTAGGTGTTTGACTAGAGATACACACAGAAAGAAAATATTAAGGACACACTTGTGTAGAAATAAAGCACATTCACAAAGGAAAAAATAGCATAGAAACATGTTACCACATACATACAGGTTCCTTTCCATTGCCTAGAGTGCCTTATCCAGAGTTGGCTTCTGTTGGATTCATATATCTAAAACTACCAGGGGATCAATTACTTGGTTAGAGGAATTGGTGGAACCACCAAATGCCTCAAGGCCCTCAAATTTACCGAGTTGTGTACAGAGTTAGTACAGAGACAGGCCTAACGAACACTGTATAACAGGAAAAGAGAAAACATCAAGAAAGAGTGGGAAAGAGTGGAGGGACAGAAGATGTCAGACAGCAAGAGAGTAGGGACTCAGGGTTACTTACTATAATTACTATAATTCAAGTATCTTAAAAGTGATTAAAGCATAGCTTCTGGAAGAAGGGAGAACATTGTCAGCTATCTCGATTATTTTATAATAGTAGATAATTCCTTTAGCCCATTCCCTCTGTTTTACAAGCTAAAATGGAAAATCTTTTTTTCCACACAGAATGCTTTTATATCTCTCTCTTTTAAGACTCCATTTTGCTAATACATTCCATCAGGACTATAAAGCTGACCTTGTTTTCATGACCAGCCTCTATAATGAATGTGGAGCAGAGGAAGTAATAGAACCTCTGAAAGGGCTGTAATTGAAGCAAGAGTATCTTTTCTTGTTTTTTTATTTTCCAGGAATTGTATGCACAAAGGAGTCTGCTCGATCTAATGGCACAAAAACACTAGGTAATTTGAACCCTGAGCAGAGATTAGATAATTGTCTGGGATGGAATTTTGGAAACAGTGATAGGAGAGAAGGCATCATCCTGTTGAGATGATCTTCAGGGAATATCTAGTTTGCGTGAGTGTTTGTTTAGCTCCTGAGTCACCAGCATGAGTTGTGGGACTGGGTTTCAGGCAAAATGATGTACTTTTTCTTGTAAATAGTGGTACTCAGTGTAAGCATTGCCTCAATTTATGGCCATGCCTTTATGATCCCACTTTTGGAAAGAGATTGCAAATCTGATTCTCAAGCAGCTGGTATATGTGCACCCACAGGAAGCCGGTGTGGGGGTGGGTGCAGAATGGTTAGTGACTCAAATCTCTTGATCACATATTTTTGCTTGAAGAATGAGTTGATTAGTTTGTGTTCAAATGAGGATAAAAGCCACTCTCATTAAGAAAATCAAATGGTGTTAATCTTCAATCACATGTGAGGCACTGATGAGCTGAGCATGTCAGGCTCTCCCACCTTTGCTTTCTTCTCAGTGGCTGATTCGATAAGATTTAGATGTTAGCCCATGCCTAGTACTGAGTTATTACTGATGGGGGCTCAGGCTGAGTGGGTTGGAAATAAGTCATATTCCCACATTCAAGTTCTAGGAAACAAGTCACTGATTCTACGCTCCTGTGATGACCCCAGATTCTTAACTTTCAGACAGATCTGAGATCTTGAGCACCAAGAACAGACCTTTGTACCCATGTGAATTCATAGTTCTATGTTGGCCAAAGTTCAAGAGCTGAAATGTTTTTATATCTGATTTTCCCTGAGTTCTGATTTACTGTCCTGTCAGGAGCTCTGCTTCTCCTTCTAGATCTAGCTCTCCTACCACCTCTCATCTAGCACCCAACTCTTCCTGGTAGCTGAAAGTCATGGAATGATTGTTCCACAGGACCATGCACATTTGCTTTATTTGACCCTCACTGATTCCTATTCACTTAAATCAGTATCTCTCTACAGGAGTGATACTACCCCCTAGGGGATGTACTGGAAACTCAGTGGGGCTTTTTTTTTTTTTTTTTTAAAGATTTATTTATTTATTTATACAAACAATGGGTACAGTCAGAAACGCTGGAGGGTGAGAGAATTCACCAGAGCCAGAGCAGGGAACAGAGCAGGCAGAAGGACCGAAGTACACTGCTGAGGGGAGCAGCGGGCGGCAGGAGAGGTCTGCGCGCCATGGGGACCCTCCTCCGGTAGCCGGGGAGCAGCCGGGGATTGAACCGGCACTGCAGAGGCTGCGGGCAGCCTCGCAACCCAGCGCTCAACCGCTGCGCCACCAGGGAGGCCCCCAATGGGGCATTTTTTATTGTCTTAATTATCAGAATGGACATTAGTGACATTTAGTGAGGCATCCAAGGGTGCTAGCTATCTCATATGCAGTGAGTCATCACAACCAAAAAATTATCAAGTGTCCTATATCCTTCAAAAGGTGGGAAAAGTTATCTGAGTGTGGAACTCAATCTTACTTTACTCACAATTGCAAGTCCTTTTGCATCACTTTAATCTACAGTAAATTTTCCATAAATGCCGTTAAAGCATGTTTAAAGCTGGAGAGGATTATACTTTGGTTCAGAAATTTATCAAAAGTAGTCACAATATCAGAAAAGCAGTTCACTTATGGAAATATGGATCCTGGTATTTGAGTTGCCTACACACCCATTCCCATCTCCATTTGTCTCTATCACATTCACTTTGATGTCAAAGCAATTAATTACTTTATTCTACCTTCTAATTAGTCATCTCCAAGCAGTATTGTTTATTTATTTATTTTTTAGATTTTATTTATTTATACAAGAACCGGGATATAGGCCAGGGGCGCGGGAGGGTGAGAGGATTCACCAGAGACAGAGCAGGGAGCAGAACAAGCACATGGACTGAAAGCACTGCTGAGGGGAGCAGCAGGCAAAACAGGAGAGGTCTGCCGTGCCATGTGGGTATCTCCCTGGCCGGCCAGGAATCGAACTGGTGCCGCAGAGGCTGCGGACAGCTTCACAACTCTGTGTTCAACCCACTGTGCTACCAGGGAGGCCCCAGCATTGTTTATTTTTATAGTTCAGACATTACATTGAGTTTTTTAAAATGTGTGTTGGAGGCTTATTGTTAATTTCTTTTCTGAATAGTAAAAGGAACTAACAAAGCATTTACTTGTGAATTAGTCATTGTGTCTGATGGGGCTGAGAATACTTGACTGAAGTGGATACTTGTCTGTGGAAGGCAGAAAAAGACTGATGATGAGGTTGGTGCATTTGGGAGAAAGGCTGCACTGCCCGTCAACCGGTTTCACGGGGAGTTTCCCCTTAAAGAACTGACCACTTTCCAAGTTCCAGCATTTCTCTTCATCAGACTCTCCAACTATAAAAAACAGATGAATTCTTCCCTTTTGCAACAAGGTGAATGGAACTGGAGGGGATTATGCTCAGTGAAATAAGTCAGAAGGAGAAAATCAAATTCCGGATGGTTTCACTTACATGTGGAATATAGAGAAACAAAACAAAGGGTCAGAGAGAACCAATAGGGAATCTTGGAAGTTTGACTGTAGAATTGAGGAAGGAGAAAGGAGAGGTGGAAAGCAGAGTACAGAGGGGACCAATGGACTATGGTAAGGGACCATGGGTACTTTGGTGGTGGGTGTGTTATGGTAACATTCATCTGAAGAAGTGTGTTCCTGTACCTCTGAATCATATACAGTGTTGTAAACCAATGTTAACTCAATTAAATAACTATAGATTCAACAGGAAAAAAAAAACTGTGGAAAACTTAAAAATATATAGCTGCATTTATTAATAAGTGAAAGCATGTCAAAATTTCTGTTATTTACAACTTTTTATTATTTTTAGCCCATATAATACTTGCATTGGCAAATAGAGAAGGGAATTAGAATTAGAATCTTAAGAGTCACCTAGTGTAGGGCCTCCCTGGTGGTGCAAGGGGTTAAGACACAACCTATGAAGCTGTCCACAGCCACTGCAACACAAGTTCGATCCCCAGCCAGGGAGCTGCCCACATGGTGCAGTAGACCTCTCCTGACTTGTCCGCTGCTCCCCTCAGCAGTGTATTTCAGTCAATCTGCTTGTTCTGCTCCCCACTCTGTCTCTGGTGAATCCTCTCACCCCCATACCTCTGGCCTGTACCCAGTTCTTCTATGCATAAATAAATAATTCTTTTTAAAAAAAGAGTCACCTAGTATATCTCTGTATCTCTTTAATTTTACAAAGGTAGAAACTGAGGTTCGAGGATGTTAAGTGCTTTGCCCAAACCTATACTATTAGTCCATGCCATAGTCAGGACTAGACTATATGGCCAGTGTTTTGAGTCCCATGTATACAGCTAATATATCATCCTTATTCAGAAAAAAATAAGATTTGAGCAAACATTTTACTAAAGAAGATGTACTGATGGCCTACAAACATGAAAAGGTGTTCCAAATCATTCCAAAATGATATTAGGGAAATGTAAATTAAAACTACAATTTAGCCACTAAGGTAATTGAAACTAAAAACACATATTAAACCGTGGTGAATATGGAGCAACTAGAATCCTCATACATTATAAGCAGAAATGCCAAATGTTAAAAATCACTTTGAAAATCAGTTTGGTGGTTTCTTAAAAGTTAAACATACGCTTCCATATGGTCCAGCAATCTCACTCCTAGATATTTACCCAAGAAAATTATGATATGTCTTCACAAACTTTGTACATGATTATTTCTAGGCCAAAATATTAACAATACAAATGTCTACCATTTAGTGAATACATGATCAAAATATTCCACTCTAGGCAATGGAGTATACTCAGCAACTAAGAGAAATAAGCTACTGACAAATATAACAACATGGATAAATCTCAAAATCTCACCAAGTCTTTCAGGCTAAATGAAAGAAACTAATCACAAAAAAGCAACATCTATATACTTCCATTTATATGAAATTCTAGAAAAGGTGGGGCTATAATGGCCTGGAGCAAATCAGGGGTTCCCTGGGGTCAAGGATAGACTTCCAAAGGAATGAAGGTGATAAAAAAGTGTTCTAGTACAGGATTGTGTGTGTAGGGGGTTCTGGTTGCATGACTATTTACATGTATATAGGCTATTTAATAAATTCAGCAAGTTATACAACTAATGTTTAAATTTTGTTATATAAAAATCATGCCACAATACAGATGTAAAAATAAAAAGGAAGTTTAAGATGTTTTTAGACAAATAAATCTGAAAGAATTCAAAGTCTGACTGTGAAGCAAATGAAACACTAGCAATTTCTCAGCTGGAGGAAAAGGACCTCAGAGGATAGCATGGAAAAGCAGAAAGAATGAAGACAAAAGGGATAATGTGGCTAATGTAAAAGATAATTAACTTTTTACATCGAAACAATTACAAGTAAAATACATGAGGGCAATAGCACAAACTGAGAGAGGGTGGTAAATGCACTTAAACTGTTGTAAATATTCTTGCCTAATTTAGGAAAGGTAACCAGAAGTACTAAGTTGGGGCCTCCCTAGTAGTGCAAGGGGTTAATACACAGCACTGTGAAGCTCTCCACAGCCACTGCAGAGGAGTATGATCCCTGGCCAGGGAGGTGACCCACATGGGTCAGCCGACCTCTCCTTTCTTGCCCGCTGCTCACCTCAGCAGTGTATTTCAGTCAGTCTGCCTGTTCTGTTCCCCACTCTGTCTCTGGTGAATTCTCTCACCTCCCCACACCTCTGGCCTGTACCCCAGTTCTTGTATGCATAAACAAATCTTAAAAAATAAAAATAAATGTTTAAAAAGTACTAAATTAAGGTAGACTATAGTGCACCAGGATGATATAATCTCTAGGGTAACCATTAAAAGAATTATATAAGAATGTAGAAAAAGCAAATAAAAGAGTAAAATGAAATCATAAAAATGTTTTCATAATATAAAAGAAGAAATGAGAAATTAAAGGAATAAAGTACCAGAGGATAGCCAGATGTTAAATTCTTACTATGTCATTAATTACTTAAATGTTAATGAAAAGACAGTTTGGGAGGATGAACAAAAAAAAAAAACAAAACAAAATCCAGCTATATGCTATATATCAGTCACGCATTAAATAAAAAGATAAAGAATGGTGGAAAATCAAAGGATGAAAAAATATACATTATACATTATAAAAATGTACAAACAGAAATCAAAGTAGATCTGGTGTAGTTAAATTAGTATCAGAAAGGCAGATGTTGAGGTCATATTTCATTAATATAGAAAGGTATTTTAAAATTCTGCCTGTTTCTATCTCTTTTCTTGTATTAAATGCTATAATTATCTAATAATAGAATAACTACCTTTGGATAAGATAATGAGTCCAAACTGCCTTGTCATTTCAAGTACAAAAACATGACACCAGTTTTTAAAATGTTATTCCCATGCATGCATGACATAAGACATTTAAGAGTGACATCTTGGCAAATGTTAGGACTATTGCACTTACTGATCACTGAAGATTTTATTTGTGGCTTTATCATTAACGTGTGAAAATACTCATTGTATTTGTCCTGTTTAATAGTCTGCCTTAGTTCTTCTTCAAGTCTTCTAAAATCGTGGGTAATGAATTCACTCAGAAAACAGGAGTTAGTACTGCCACAACAGTCCAGTTTCACTAATTTAATGAAATAGTTCAGGACAAGACATTCATCAACTATTATGTGTCTTGATCAGAGCTCAGTCATTATCTGTCTTTAAAAAAAGAGAAGAAGAAATTTTGCTGTAGCTTTATGTTCAGCTATTCTTTTCCAGACACACATCAAGTTTCTATATATCTTTAAATAGAAAGCAATGATTGTAAAGTTATAGAACTTTGTTCAAATGTCAGGTTCTGTTATTATTTTCCATCAAACTCTGAATAGCATCTTTCAGAAACCACATATGGCACAGAGAGGTACTTTAGCTCACAAAACCCTTTATTTTTTCTCAGTGAGTTGGAGCCACCAGCAGAGATACTCTAAACATTGAACCAGGAGCTAGTCAGTGCACTGTGTAGGAGGAGCTGAATATGTCAGACCTTCAACTTGGTTTAATCTGAATCAACAGCAACAATATGGAGGGGGAGTCATTTCTAAGCCTTGGTGTTTTATAAGCTGGTCAAACTAAACTTTACTGTAATAATGAAGTACAATGAAGCAAGGGAGCTGAAAGATGCGGCCAGGTGTAAGGCCTCAAAGAAGGAATGGTTGGCAGAACCCAGAGGAAGCATTCTGTGTGGTGAGGACTGGCCGGCAGCAGTTAAGACTTTCAGTCAATGGAGTGGAGGAAGTTGGGGAAGGGAGCATCAAAAACCCAGGGCCATTCTCTCTTTTTCTTACCTCCTGCCAGTCTCCTATTTGACCAAACACAACTGACAACCATAAGACAAGTTGGGGGAACCTCCATGGGCTCAGAGTAATACAGAGAAGGGGATCCCCAGAGGCACATAGAAGCTATCCAGCACAGGGACTACCATGACTGTGTAGATATCACCTACTGAATGTGAACCTCAACTCTGCAATAAACTGTGCTATATGACCATGTGGAAGCCATTTAACTGCTCTGAGTCTGTTCTGTTAAAATGAGGAGGATAATAGCTACCGTGCAGACTGATTGCTAGGATTAATTTAATTTGTGTAACATTTTGCCCAGTGCCCAGCCCACAATAAGTGCTAGATAAATGATGTGTTGCTTTTCCTTCTCCATTAAACTAGTTCTCTGCTTGTCTCTTATAAGCTAAGCCTAGAGACCTACTTTCTTTTCAATGTTAGCATGCTTTAGAAAAATCCTTTCATTCTTTAAGACCCTGAGTCATTCCCATGTCAGATACATTACACACATTACAGATAACATTACAGTAATAATTGCCTTGGGACAACAGAAAAACATGTATTTTTAATTCTTGAGAAGTGCAGTGCATACTACAAAGGAGACGGATTTGTCCCTTTGCAAATAATTCAACATAAATTACCACCTATTTACCAGAAGCAGTTTATTTCCTAGGACCTCTAGACACTGACATCAGAGGGAGCCTGTTTGCGTCAGAAAATGAGATGCTCAGCACACAGAACACTTTCATTGCCTTTTGGGGAAGTTCAGAACATTTACTATAAGCTAATTGCTTATTCCAACAATTAGTGCATTTTTTATTGTAAACCACACACCAAATTGTGATGTCATTTCCAAGTTCTGATGAAAAGTCTATAATGTATTCCTATAATGATATAATGTTTTTATCCATGATCCCACAGGCGGGAATATTTTCTGCTGTTTCTCAGAGTGACTCCAAAACAATGGTTCCCCAGCTGGCAAGGCCTCCAGAGGGCAGCAGACTTTCCCATGGGGTGCTCTGATGGCAATGGGAAAAAATGAGGGTATCGAGCGCAATATCAAGAAAGGCTCACAAAATGATAGTAATGCTTATGTTGAATGGAAAGCCTAGTAATGCTTTACCATGAGGCAACTTCACAGCCATTAGGTCAGTCGAGGTGAATATGGATCATTGCCTATTTGCTCTTTACAGATGAGAAAACGGACTCTCAGGTAGTCACGGTCCTGTTTGAAGACTTTCCAGCAACTGACTGACTTGGCATAAGGGTTGGAACATACCTCTTCTGATTCTAAAGTACTTGTCCGGGGGGCCTCCCTGGTGGCCCAAGAGGTTAAGCACAGCACTGTGAAGCTATCTGCAGCCTCTGCAGCATGAGTTCTATCCCCCGCCCACCAGGGTGATAACCACATGGAGCAGCAGACCTCTCCTGCCTTGCCCGCTACTCCCCTCAACAGTGAATTCAGTCTGCCTGTTCTGTTCCCCACTCTGTCTCTGGTGCATCCTCTCACCCCCCCACACCTCTGGTCTGTACCCTAGTTCTTGTATGCATAAATAAATAAATCTTTAAAAATAAATAAAGTACTTGTCCAGGGATGAAAAAGGAAATTTATATCTAGAGCTGCTTGCTGATTGCCTGCTCTCTCTGTGAAAGAATACAGTGAAGAATACCAGAATTTTAACAGTAAAAAAAGAAAGGAGAGTTTATTTTTTTGTCTGATCAGAAAACACTCATCAGTGAAAAAAAAAAAATCTGTCTCATTTGCTGAAGGGGAAAGTTAGAAGAGTTTTGTTAAGTGCAGTAGAATGGTGCATGGGATTGAAGTGGCTTTGCTAGTCAGGCATTAAAACTACTGCTGTGTCTAGAAAGCAGTCAGACCATAGGTCTTAAGTGATTAGTCAAAGCAACTCTATTGTTCATTGGCTAGATCTCTTTACTTAGGTTTGGTGAGAGTATGGGGAGGGGTTGCTCGTAGGTGTTATTCCTTCTTCAGCTTTGGCTGCTTACCATATTTAAACACAGCATTCTGCATTGACATCTTCTCTAACTTCTCATTCAGAGGGATCACCCAGAGGACTTCTCAAACACAGATTGCTGGATCCAAGTCCAGAATGTCTGATTCAGTAGGTTTAGGGTAAAGTCTTAGAATCTGCATTTCTAGCAAGTTTCCAAAAAACGTTTTTTGTCTGGTCCAGGGTCCATGCTTGGAGAACCCTATTGTAGATATATGATGCTATAAAAGTTTATTTTTATACCTCTTTGAGATCAACCTCCTCTTTGGGATGGAAATACCCATGACTCCTTCACACTCCCTGTCCAAGCAGGACTGAGGTGTTTTCTGAACAAAACCTTCATATCCCAACAGTCGTTTCCAGATGAGAGAACCATTTTTATGGGGGAGGAGCAAAAGAAACTGCTTGTGGAATCCAAAGTTAACATGACTTCATTCCCTGTACATTCTCATTTTCCTTCCATGGGAGGAAACAGTACTGAAATTTGATTCACCTTTTTAAAAATAGCATTATGTCTTGATTCAACCTCATTAGAGTTTGCTTTTATTGCTTTTATTATATCTAAGAGTGGGATTGTTAAATTAACTTTATAAGAAACTGCCAAGATTTCTTATAAAGTGACTATACCATTTTATATTCTTATCAGCAATATATGAACTCCAGTTTTTCCACATCCTCATCATCTCTTGGAATTATCAGTTTGTTTTGCTTTCTAATAGATGTATAATGGTATTTCATTGTTGTATTAACCTGCAGCTCCTTATGATATTGAGCATCTTTCCATGTATTTATTTGCCATCTGTTTGTTATCTTCTTTGACAAAACATGTGTTCAAATCTTTTGCCTATTTCTTATTGAGTTGTTGGTTTTCTTACTATTGATTTTTGAGTTCTTTATATATATATATATTTTATAAAAATCCTTTGTCAGTTGGAGAACTGTTGTTAAGAATTCCTTTTGTAAGTCAAGCTCACAAAGATTTTCTCCCTTGTTTTCTTCTAAAAATCTTGAAACATGGGGGCATGGCCTTGGGAGATAAACCAACTGTCTTCAGTTGAGGCAGTCTCCTAAGACAGGCACTCAGTTCCCTGGGGCAATAATTCCTTTATTCCTGAAGAGGAATGGATGGGAATTTGTAGCATTCAGCACACAGACAAATATTTTCCTGGATGTTCCTCAGGCTTGGGGAAATGCAACTAGTTTAGTAACAGTATGTGTTTCAGTGTAAACAGATCTGATGAAATTGGTTCTATAGTACCACCATGCGTCAAAACTGCAAATCTACGAAGTCCCAAAGTATAGCATACAGCATATGGAAAGGAGTAAATGAGAGTGAGAGTGTACTGTTACTTGAGGGGGCATGCTAAGAATGGGAGAGTTGGTAGATGCTTTCCTAAATCAAATGATAAAAATGTCACCGAAGCAAGATGTCTAAAGGAATTGAAGTAACACATCAATATTACATCTGTTCAAAATCTCCACAACAATTTTAGAATTTAATACATCTTTGACTTGCCTTCCCAGTAATTTCATCTTTCAAAAAAAAATAAGGAGCGAAGAGCTAGACTCAATCATGATCAGTAAGGAAGGATTTGTTGGTGATGTTTAAGTGAGAGCAATCTTTTAACACATGTGAAATAAAATGCAGTCCTTGACTTCCTGAAGCCAAAAGGATTACATAATCCTAGAATCTGTAGTAGGAAAAATAAAACTCTAGTCATGATAGACACTTAGTAATTGAGGCTTTCAGAAAACATCTTCATAAAGTTCACAAAAGTATAAATATAACCCCAAGGTCAAATGCAATAAAAAAGACCATATGGGTTTTTTTTTAATTGTGAAACTGAAATTTTTTAACTTTGAACTAGAATAATTACCTGCTGAAGCCAATATCAGTCATCATGGAGTTCTCCAATGAGTCTCTATTTTGAAACAACACATACAGGAGATTTACGAAAGTTACACAAACCTTGCAAAAAACTGACAGAAGGCAAAAATCCAGAATGAACTGAGGAGTGCCCAATGATGAGGACCACAGAGACAGCGTTAAACACACCCACAGTTTGAAGCAAGAAGATGAAAGAAAGCAGAAGCCGGCTGCTTAGAGAGGATTCTGTTAAATGATAACAGAGAAAAGGCAGAGCTACTCAATTGCTTCTTTCTTCTCCAGCAAGGAACAGGATCTTCAAACTGAGAAGGGTATAATGGATATCACAGAGAATAAATTGAAGCCCAACCTATATAAACGAGGAGACAGTGTGAAAGAACCTAGTACATGGGCTTTGCAAACTGAATAAAAGATTATAGGACCAGAACCTGTAGTTCTGCCTCTCAGCTCAGGGCAACAGAAAATAGGACAAGTGCCAGAAATCCAAGTCAGGCAAAAATACAGATTTTCTAAAAGGAGAAAAAATGGATTATAGAATCTATAGAAGGAGCAGATATAACATTGAATGTATATTCCAGAATATTCTGCAATATTCCAGAATGTATATTATATAAACATGGATGAGCTAATCAGTAAGACTGGTGAGACTAACTTCATATTATTTTCTCATAGGGCTAAAAAATAGGCAGAATACTAGCACAATATTTTGTAAAGATGTTCATAATATTCATTTGAATGAGATGGAGGGATGTTACCTAGTTCAGAATTGGTTTGAGGGATCCATTACTGTCAGACTGTTGCATTCAGCTGCCTGTTAGTGGAGCCATGTTCCTTATAGAGGAAGACCTTTAAAGCTCTAACATGTAGCACTGCATGTATCCTTGTATTATTAAACTTTTTTGTTGTTGTTAGTAGTGCTTATGAAGGCATGGTAGAGAGAATATTATGAAAAGAATAAGAATAAGCAATTCTTACAAGAGGAAATATAAAATGTTCAAATTCATTAGAAATTGAAGTAATTCAGAATTGTAAAAATTGAAGCAATTAGTCCCAATTAATATTACTGAAAGTGTGGGAAAATACTACTGTTGTATACATTGGAATGAATATACATAGGCAGGCCTTTTTGGAGGATAATTTGGGCATCTGTTATCAAGGTTTTGAATGCACATATGTTTCAAGCAGTAATTCCACGGCCAAGTATCTAGCCTAGAGAAATATTCATATGTACCCAGCGTCACAAGAAACACATTCTGACAATGGAACACAAGACATTGATTAGAGAGATGAGTAATATATATATATATAATGTTAATAGGAAAGGGCTTTAAATATATTATGAAATAAGAAAAACAAATATCATCAAATTTCAGGAAAAAAGTGCAATATGATATCCCATAAACTGGACTATTTCCAGGAGTGAAGAAGTGCATGGGAAATGTCTTAAAGATTACATTCTAGAAGTAGGTGTATGTGGATGCTAAAAATGGAACACAATTTCAAGCCATATTAAGAAAAGGCTTGGTAGGAGAGATGGTCCCAATTGCCAACTGGGTTGCTCACTACGATTGACTGGTCTAAGCTGGCTGACCAGTTAGAAACACTGAAATACTATTTGAAGTGCCAGCAAGGCACACAGAGCAGGTTCTCTATAGATCTGGGCAGATGGGTAAAGGAGAGTCCTGGAGCCCTCAGGGGCTTTTTCAGGTTTTTGAGTGAGGCATTTGTAGTGAGGCAACCGGGTGCAGGGCTGGCAGGGAGGCCCTGGGGCCAGGAGTCTGGCAAATACTTACTCTTTCTGGGTTCTGGCGTCTCATGGTCTCTCCACTGGTCTCTACCACACATTGCTGCATGGCCCTCTGCCACACTGTCCTCTGCCACCCGCTTATATTCTGTCTCTGGCTCCGGCGTCCCCACCTATGCACACCCACACCACACTTCAGGTGCCGCCGTCAGGCACATGTATAAGACACAGGTGTCAATCATGGATGCTAATGGTGGGAGGGCACAAAAAACTTGATCACTTCCATTTACCCTACAGTATTATACAGGAACATACTGATTTCTCTGAACTTATTTCCACTGAACACCACATAATTAAGCATTTAACATGACGTGAATAATTGTCACTCTTGTCCCCATTATATTATTAGCTCATTAAAGGCAAGCACCACAGATCATATTCCTTCATTCTCCATCAAACTCAGGAGAACTAGGCATATAAAAGTCATTTAGTAAACACTTGTAAGGGCTGGAAGACACAGGGCAGTTTCTATGATTCGAGCAGATGGGGCAAAAGAGGGAATCCTGGAGCCCTCGGTGGTTTTCATAGGCTTTTATTGGGATTTATCAGGTACCTGGCAGGCAGGGGTGCTGCGGGGCCAGGAGGCTGGCAGGCCTCCTAGCCCCTGGTGAATCTTCACTCTTTCTGGGCTCTCCCACGTTCTCTCGTGGTCTCATCTCTTTCTTCTGCTGGTTCCGTTTCGCTGTCTCGCTTGTTCTTCTTCTGGCGTTCCCATGATGCCGCCCTTATAGGCCCAGTCTCAGCCCAGGTGAACCCACCTACATATGCCCACACCCTACTCCAGGTGCCCGCCACCAGGCATGCATTCAGGACCGCAGGGATCCATCATCTATCCTGATGGCAGGAGGGCAGAAAAGCCTGATGCTTTTTTACCTTACCTTACTACATTGAACACAGAAACACAATGTTGTAAGGCTAAGATAACACAGTTCCTGCATCCTTCACTCTGAAGATCAGTGAGATCATGTCCGTTATTCCAAGGGTACATTCTGGCCAGGGGGTTGAACCTATACTGCCTCTTGATTCTTTTGTTTGTTCCTTTGATATGACCTTGCTTTCCTGGACTTTTTAAAAGCAGAGTGCCATGGCAATTTCAATGATTCATTACTGTATCTTATTAGTAAAGATTTTGTGTGCAGAGGACTTTATGTTACAGGTGGCAGAAATGACTAAGATATCTCCTAGAGGGTGAGAGGAAATTAACCATCAATTAGAAACAACTGGGGAAAACAGCTATTTAAAGGAAAACCTTTTTAGGGTTTTATGAGCATTCAGATACATATAGCATTTTCTCTGTGTAAAAAAAGACCCACTCAGAGCACTAATTTCAGCCTCTCCAAGTTTGAAGGAGGCAATATATCTGTTGGCATAAGGGGAAAGATGGAGTCAGTGTGGAGTACTTTGAGTTGTCTCTTTGACTCCTCCTTAAATTTATCTGTGGTTCTGTGGCATGCCTCAGAACCAGCCAATACACTTTTTAGAAAGATCTATATGACTTGGTTTTCCTTCCCGTGGAGTGCCAAATTCATGATTTTTTTATTTATTTTATTTATTTATTTATTTTTTTTATAAATTTTATTGTTATATTCCCCATACAATTGCAGCCCCCCCATTCTGACCCCAATCCCTCCCCTCCTGCCCCCACCCCCCTAAAAGTGTCTCTGGTTCATAGTTTTTTGTTGATTTTGATTTTCACTTTCTTATATTCATTTTCCTGGTCCCTTATTTAAGTTTTCTAGATTCCTGCTATGAGTGAGACCATCCGGTATTTTTCTTTTTCTTTTTGGCTTATTTCGCTGAGCATGATCCCTTCCAGTGCCATCCATGTTGCTGCAAATTGCATGTGTTTATCTTTTTTGAATGCTGAGTAATATTCCATGGTATATATGTACCACATCTTCTTGATCCAGTCATCTATTTTTGGGCATTTGGGTTGTTTCCAAAGCTTAGCTATTGTAAACAGTGCTGCTATAAACATAGGGGTGCAGGTGTTCTTTGGAATTGATGTTTCTGTGTCCTTTGGGTAAATACCTAGGAGTGGAATTGCTGGATCATATGGAAGCTCTATGTTTAGTAGGTCCAGAAATCTCCACACAGCTTTCCACAGTGGTTGGACCAGTTTGCACTCCCACCAACAGTGCAGAAGAGTTCCTTTTTCTCCACACCCTCGCCAACATTTGTTGTTGCTAGTTTTTTTAATATGTGCCATTCTCACTGGTGTAAGATGGTATCTCATGGTAGTTTTGATTTGCATTTCCCTGATGACAAGTGATGTTGAACATTTTTTCATATGCCTGTTGGCCATTTGCATTTCCTCTTCAGAGAAGTTTCTTTTTAGCTCTTCTGCCCATTTTTTGACTGGATTATTTTCTTTGTTGTTGTTGAGTCTCATCAGCTCTTTGCAGATTTTTGTGATCAGTCCTTTATCATTAGTGTTGGGTGCAAAAATGTTCTCCCAGTTGGTGGGGTTTCTCTTTGTTTTTGTTATTGTCTCTTTTGCTGTGCAAAAGCTCTTTAATTTGATGTAGTCCCAGCTGTTTATCTTTGCCTTCACTATCACTGCTTTGGGTGATGTGTCTGTAAAGATGTCTTTGATGTGCAAATCACGTAGTGTTTTGCCTATATTTCCTTCTATATATTTTATGGTTTCAGGTCTTATGTCTAGTTCTTTAATCCATTTTGAGTTGATTTTTGTGTATGGTGTGAGGTAGTGGTCAAGCTTCATTCTTTTGCATGTAGCGACCCAGTTTTCCCAGCACCATTTATTGAACAAACTTTCTTTGCTCCAATGCATAGTCTTTGCTCCTTTGTCAAAGATTAGTTGACCATAAATCTGTGGGTTTATTTCTGGATTTTCTATTCGATTCCATTGGTCTGTATGTCTGTTCTTGTTCCAATACCATGCAGTTTTGATGATTATGGCTTTGTAGTATAGTTTGAAGTCTGGGAGTGTGATGCCTCCATTCCCTTCTTTTTTTTTCAGGAGAGCTTTGGCTATTCGGGGTTTTTTGTGATTCCATATGAATTTCATCAATAATTGTTCTATTTATTTGAAGAATGACATTGAAATTTTGACTGGAATAGCATTGAATCTGTATATTGCTTTTGGAAGGATGGCCATTTTAATAATGTTTATTCTTCCAATCCATGAGCAGGGGATGTCTCTCCATTTCTTTGTGTCTTCTTCTATTTCTTTTAACAGTGTTTTATAGTTTTCTTTGTATAGGTCCTTTACCTCTTTTGTTAGATTTATTCCCAAATATTTGATTTTTTTTGTTTCAATAACAAAAGGGATGGTTTTTTTGATTTCTTCTTCTTCAGATTTATTGTTTGTGTATAGGAAGGCTACTGACTTTTGCGTGTTGATTTTGTATCCTGCCACTTTACTGAACTGATTGATGAGTTGAATTAGCTTTTCTGTGGAGTTTTTGGGGTTCTCTATGTATAATATCATATCGTCTGCAAATAGTGATAGTTTGACTTCTTCTTTTCCTATTTGGATTCCTTGGATGTCTTTCTCTTGTCTTATTGCCCTGGCTAGGACTTCCAGTATTATATTGAAAAGCAGTGGTGAGAGTGGACAGCCTTGTCTTGTTCCAGATCTTAATGGAATTGCTTTCAGCTTTTCACCATTGAGAATGATACTGGCTGTTGGCTTGTCATAGATGGCCTTTATGATGTTGAGGTATGTTCCTTGTATCCCAAGAATTTCAAGGGCTTTTATCATGAATGGGTGTTGCACTTTGTCGAAAGCTTTCTCAGCATCTATTGATATTATCATATGGTTTTTATATTTCTTTTTGTTGATGTGTTGGATAACGTTGATTGATTTTCGGATGTTAAACCATCCTTGTGTCCCTGGAATGAATCCTACTTGGTCGTGGTGAATTATCTTATGGATACATTGTTGGATTCTGATAGCTAAAATTTTATTGAGGATTTTTGCATCAGTGTTCATTAGGGAGATTGGCCTGTAGTTTTCCTTTTTTGTGTTGTCCTTGTTCGGTTTTGGTATTAGTGTAATGTTGGCTTCATAAAACGTGTTTGGTATTGTCCCTTCCTTCTCAATTTTTTGGAAGAGTTTGTGAAGGATAGGCACTAATTCGTCTCTGAATGTTTGGTAGAATTCATTTGTAAATCCATCAGGTCCTGGGCTTTTGTTTTTGGGGAGGTTTTTGATTACCATTTCTATTTCGCTAATTGTAATTGGTCTGTTTAGGTGTTCTATTTCTTTTTTATCTAGCTTTGGTGATTGTAGAGTTGTAGGAATTTGTCCATCTCCTCTAGATTGTTAAACTTGTTTCCATATAACTGTTCATAGTAGTTACTGATTATTCTTTTGATTTCTGCTGTGTCCATTGTGATTTCTCCTCTTTCATTTCTGATCCTGTTTATTTGTGCTTTCTCCCTTTTTTCCTTTGTGAGCCTGGCTAGGGGTTTGTCTATTTTATGGATTTTTTCAAAGAACCAGCTCTTGGTTTCATTGATCTTTTGGATTGTTTTTTTAGTTTCAATTTCATTTATTTCTGCTTTGGTTTTTATTATTTCTTTTCTTCTACTGGTTTTGGGGTTTTTTTGTTGTTCTTTTTCTAGATCTTTGAGCTTCGAGATTAGGTTGTTTCTTTGTGTTCTTTCTTGTTTCTTGATGTGAGCTTCTATTGCTATATATTTTCCTCTTATTACTGCTTTTGCTGCATCCCATACATTTAGGATATTGGTGTCCTCCTTGTCGTTCAATTCAAAAAATTTTTTAATTTCTTCTTTGATCTCCTCATTAGTCCAATGGTCTTCCAGTAGTGTGGTTTTTAATCTCCATGAGGTAGGAAAGTTCCTTGCCTTCTTTTTATGGTTTATTTCTAGTTTGATGCCTTCATGGTCAGAAAAGATGGTTGATATGATTTCAATCTTGGTGTATCTGTTGATGTTTGTCTTGTGCCCCAGTATGTGATCGATCCTGGAGAATGATCCGTGTGCGCTTGAGAAAAATGTGTACTCCGTTTTTTGGGGGTTTAGTGTTCTATAGATGTCTGTTAAGCCCAATTGCTCTAGGTCCTTATTTAGAGCTTTGGTTTCTTTACTTATTTTTTGTCTTGTTGATCTATCCATTGTTGATAGTGGTGTGTTGAAGTCTCCCACTACGTATGTGTTTTCTCTGATGTCTGTTTTCAGAGAGGACAACAGTTGTCTGATATATTTTGGTGCTCCTTCATTTGGTGAGTATATGTTAATGAGTGTTATTTCTTCTTGAAGTATTGTCCCCTTGATCATAATGTAGTGACCATTGGGGTCTCTTTTTATCTTTGTGAGTTTGAAATCTGTTTTATCTGATATAAGTATAGCTGTTCCTGCTTTCTTTTTTGGTCCATTTGCTTGTAGGATTGTTTTCCATCCTTTAACTTTGAGCCTATTTTTATCTTTTGTAGCTAAATGTGTTTCCTGGAGACAGCAAAAGGTTGGGTTTTGTTTCTTAATCCAGGCTGCAACTCTGTGTCTTTTTATTGAAGAGTTTAGTCCATTTACATTTAGAGTTAATATTGATATGTTAACATCTGTATTTGCCATTGTGTTTGTCTTTCCTTTGATTTTATTTATTTATTCTTTTAATAACTTTTTTTTTTTTTTGGCCTTCTTTCATTGTTATTCGTCCCTCTGAGGTTCTGGCTTTAGGACTCATTGTAGTATTTTTTGGAGTGGGGGTTTAGTTGCAATGAAATTCCGGAGTTTTTGTTTGTCTGGGAAGGTCCATATTCTTTCTTCAAAGAGGAAGGAGAACTTTGTGGGATAGAGTATTCTTGGTTGGCATCTGTTTTCTTGGAGTCTGTTGACTATGTCCCTCCACTCTCTCCTTGCCCGTAGTGTTTCTTTGGAGAAGTCTGATGTCAGCCTGATTGGTTTTCCTTTGAATGTTATCTGTTTCTTCCCTCTTGCCAGCTTCATTATTTTTTCCTTGTCCTGGATTCTTGGGAGCTTTACTATTATGTGTCTTGCTGTATTTTTCCTTTCGTCGTGGAAGTTTGGTGTTCTTCTTGCTTCTTGTATATCAATTTTCAGCTCCTTCTTCACATTTGGGAAGTTCTCTTCAATTATCTCTTTGAATATTTTCTCTGTTCCTACATCTCTCTCCTCTCCTTCTGGTATTCCTATAACTCTTATATTTCCTTTCCTCATGGAGTCAGATAGTTCCCGAAGTCTTTCCTTGTTCTTTTTCCTTCGTACTTCTCTTTCCTTTTCTGTTTTGGTTCTTTTTATTTCTGTGTCTTCAAGATTACTTATTCGTTCTTCCATTTCATCTATTCTGCTTTCATTGCTTTTCCCAGAATTCTTTAGTTCTTCCATTAATTCTTTGATCTCCTGCATTTCTTTTACTTCCCTCTTTAGGGACTCAATTTCTTTCTTCTGACCATTGTTTTCCCTCTCTAGGGACTCAATTGCATTCTTCTGATCGTTGATTATTTTTCCCTTATCATTGTTTTCCTTTATAACTTCTGTCAGTTTTTTAATCACGGCAATTTTAAATTCTCTTTCTGGAAGGCTCAGAAATTCTTCCAAGTTATTGTCGTTGCAATCTGGGGGCTGGTTTTCTTTTTGTGGTGTGCTTTTTCTCTGGAGAGTTGCTAGGTTGCGTGTGGTTCTTCTCCTCCCTACTGTCTGTTTTCTAATTTGCCGTATGCGTTGGGACACTGTGTTGTTGGGACTGGCCGGCATCTTGGGTGGGCTTCTCTGCTCCCCTCTGGTTCCTCCAGGAGTCATCTGTCAGTTTCAAGCAGTCTTTACTGGAGAAAGGTCCCTGTTCTAAAATGCCGATGTGGGGACACACTCCCCTGTGCGCCTGGTCTGCCCCGGCAGTGGGTTCCTGCTCCCCCTCTGGGCTTGGACTGCAGGCCAGAGGGGGTCTGGCGTGGGCGAACTTCCCCCGCTCACCTCTGGCTCCTGAGGAAGCCTTCTGCAGGTAGTCTTTACTGAAGAAATGTCCCTGTTCTAAAATGGTGATGTGGGACACACTCCCTGCGCGTCTGGTCTCAGGCACACTCTTCTGCGCGCCTGGTCTGCCCCGGCTGTGGGTGCTCGCTCTCCCTGTGGGCTCAGACTACTTGTTCGGAAGGGCCCGGTGTGGGCTAACTCCCCAGCTGGCCACTAGCTCCTTCAGGAGCCTCTGCTGGCTTCAAGTCGCTAGGTGGCGCCAGAGATCTCTCCTAGAGCCCTTGGGGAGCTGATTTTCCACCCCGTGGGACAGGGAGCAGAGCGGGGATGGTAGGGTACACCTCAACGGCTTTGGGGTGCTGTGTCTGCCTTGTGCCCCACCGTCGTGGGGAACCCACGCCCCTAATTTCGTGCCCCGGGTCTCAGTTCCAAAGCCCTCAGTTCCAGGACGCGGGCTGTAGCCCAGATCAGTGGCGCGGGAATGGCGCCTTTTGAATCCCGCTTCCCTGCCTGGGCGCCTTGTTCCTGCTCACTCAGGGAGGGCCTCCGCGGTCTCCCCGCAAGCCTAGGTCGCAGGCGCGGGGACCTGGGCAGCTGCGATCCGATCTGGATCAGCGCTCCGCTTTCCGAGCAAGCTTACCGGGCGCGGCCGGGGCTGTGTGCTGGTGCTGGTCTCCTCCTGGGGGCGGGGCTCTCTTTAATGGCACCTGGAGCTCACCTCAGCGGTGGATCCTGCAGGGTTCTCCACAGCTCCCGTTCACGGGGTGTGGTGGCTGAAATAGTTCCTTTCCACTCACAGTCCCGCTTGCTGCGTCCGGTTTTCTTGTTGGCCCTTTTGGTTTGTTGTTTCCCTCCTCTCTGCCGGTTGGAGAGTGCCGACTTTGTGGGCGGGGGAGGGGAGCAGGGTTCTGCGCTTCCCTCCCTTCTGGTCCTCTTTTATGGCAACTTTCTTCTTTGGGCAGTTTGCTGGAGTCGTCCGTTTATCTTCCGTGTCCCAGTTCTCTCTGGGACCTGCCGCTTTTCCTCCCTATTAACTTTTTTTAATCTTCATGATTTTTTTAAAGAGCTTTTTATGACACATGGCTAGAACTGACAAGAACCTGCCTATGACTATAGAAAATACATTTTTTGAAATGTTAATGACTTATTCCTTCTGTCATATTTTTAAATAATGTCTTTAATTCAATTGATCAGTGATTTCAGCTGGAGAAGAAAATATGTTCTAGCACCTTGATTGGTGAGATGAGAAAGTAAGACCTGGACATTTGTCACAGTGGGGATGGGCAAAATTGTTTCTCAGGATCCAGGTGAGGAAGAATAAGGGAAGCCACACGAGATGAGTAAGTACCCAAGAGCTAGTTAATATTGAGAAGCACTAGACCTGAAGCAGCAGGAGAAAGGAGCAACAGCCAGGACCCCAGAGCGTGGCAAGAAACAACCTGCAATGCAGTCAGGATGGCACTGGGGGAGTAAATGCTCAAATCTCACCCTTATGCTACCTTCACATCTGGCAGCAGCTCCCACCAGCCAAATCCAACTGGAGACAGAGGGCAAGGAAGCTGGATGATGCAGTCCCTATAGGTCAGCCTCTGGGGAGACAGTGCAGCGTGGGGAGGGTGGAGAATGCATTTACAAGTGTCACTGCAATACTAACACAATGGATGGCCTTATCCCACATGCACCTCTGTGGGCACTTTGACTTTATTGTTTGCCAATATTAATTTATTAAATGTAGAAAATATTGGCAAACTTTCTACTTGCCAGGTACCTGAACATTGTTGTTATATATGGGGAATTTTCCATGTTCAGATCCCTGGCTCTCCAAGTGCAGGGTCAGGAATGAACACAGTGCAGGTTTTCTGATCCAGCAGACCAGGTAAAGGAGGAGTCAGAGTCCTCAGTGGATTTTGCAGGTCTTTTATTGGGATTTACCCGGTACACAGCAGGCAGAGGGGCTAGGGGGCCAGGAGGCTGGCAGGCAAGTCTTCACTCTATCTGGGCTCTCCGGCCTTCTCTGCTTCTCTCTCGGCTTCTGCTACTTCTTTCTTGGCTTCTCTTTCGGCTTCTGCTGGCGTCCTCGTGACACCGCCCTTAAAAGCCCCGTCTTAGCCCAGGTGGATCCCATCTACATATGCCCACACCATATTCCAGGTGCCCGCCATCAGGCATGCATTCAGGACCGCAAGGATCCATCATCTATCCTGATGGCGGGAGGGCAGAAAAGCCTGACATTTTTTCCTTACCCTACACCAAGACAGAAAACTTGCTTCTCCAACCCCTCTTTTATAGCTGGCTTATTAATGCATGAAACAGAGCACATCAATTGGACATATCCAAGCATACCAGATTCCAGCTTGAAGAAGGCAGCTTTGCCAGTGTGGCTGCTGGGGGTGGTGAGAGGTGTCTGGCTTTCAGCAAGGATTGCAGTTTGAGCTCCACGGCGGGAGAATTACCATTATACTACATGTTCACAGCATATACATTTGGTCTTCCTCAATAGCTCCTTGCTTACAGATCCCAAAAAACTTGAGAATTTCTTGTTGTGAGAGTGATATAGGTGTCTCTTGTTACATTAATAATGACTTTGGGGAAGCACCTAGCCATGTCAGTGGGTTGGCAGGGGGATCAGCCAAGTAGTTAAAGAGTTGAAACTTTCTGCATCTCCCCTGCTCCCAAACTTTGGGGAGGGCAGAGGACTGAAAGTTAAATCCATCACCAATAGCCACTGAGTTAATCAGTCATGCTTATGCAACGAAGCCTCCATAAAAATCCAAGAGAACAGGATTTGAGGGGCTTTGGTGGGTTGGTGAACATATGGAGATTTGGGGAGAATGGCACCCCTTGAGAGGGCATGAAAACTCCACACCCTTTCCCAAACCTTGACCTATGCCTCCCTTCCTGATTAATACCTTTGTCATAAATCAGTGATCTAGTGAGTGAATGGGTTTCCTGAGTTCTGTAAGCCACGCTAACAAATTAATCAAACTTGCAGTGAGTGTCCTGGGAAACTCTGATTTAGTGTCAGTCAGAAGCACAGTTGATAAACCTAAGCTTGCAACTGGGGTCTGAAGTGGAGGGTAGTCTTGAGACTGAGCCCTTAACCCAAGGAATCTGATACTATCCCAAGTATGTCAAAACTTATTTGGAGTGAGTTGAATTCTGAGAGGTGCTGCAGATGTCCAAAGCATTTCTCGTTGGCCTAGGGAAGCCTCCATCCACAGTGGAATAGGGTCCAGGAACTCTTTCAACCCAGAAATGGCATTGCTACTAGTGGCAGTGATAGTTTTAGTGAAGACAAGTTCCTGTAAGCTTCTAGTCCAACCTATCATGAGTGCTCTGTTTCTGAGGCCTAAGTCTAGGGTCCTGTGTCTGGAAGCTTATCCTTAGACCTGATTATTCTTCACCACAATTTTGTGAGCTATACAAAACCCTTATAATAAATTGCTTATCTGCTTAATCAGCCAGTTTCCGATGTTTTTAACTATAGACCCTGAAATATATAATGCTTCTATTTTCCTCTCTACTCTTATTTCTTATTCTGTTATATTTATCTCAATTAAACACTTAATAGGACATAGCCATGTGAGAGACAGAATAAGAAGCATTCTGACTAGCTCTGCTTTCTATCTGGAGCAAAAAGTGCTGGTATGCACATATTTGCATTTGAAAAACACACAGTAAATTGAAATTGTGACCTTAAGAAACCCAGATGTGATTTGTTTGGTGAAATGCCTCCACTTTATAAATAATTAAGCATTGCAGTAAAATTCATTTCTCAAGCATCCTAGTTCTTTCACTTTTGATATATGCTACAGACAACTTTGTTGGAGAAAAGCAGACTAGAAGAACCAATTTATTCAAGCTCTAGCTTTGCTACCAATCTGCCATGTAACCTTGAGTAAAATCTTTAATTTCTCTAAGACTCCTTTTCCAGGTTCAGAAATGAGGGAACTAAGATGTGTGCCTTTGAGCTCTAAAATTCTATGTCATGCATCTTTTAAAAGAAAGTCTTAAGTAAATATGCCAAGCTTTTCTGGGTTTTAGGTCTTGAAAGATCACAGATCTGAATTTGCAAATCAATTTTAGCTACAGAGCTCGTGATTCAGTGAGAACAGTTTGAGTATTGGTAGGGAAACTCATGCCCTATTATTTTTATTATCTGCAAATCATTCTAACTTTGCTGATTATAAAATTCCCATCAATTAGTGACAGATATTAATTAATGATTGATTTTCAGTCACAGAAAAGTAAAAGCATGACAAAGTAGATTTTTATTTATGTTATTTTTTTAATTTCAAAGTAGATTTTTAAAAGCAGCTGCTGGAGTTATAATAAAATAAGATGGGACAGGAGGGTCACAATTTGACTTTGCTATTTTTCCCTCAAACACATGGAAAAAAATAAATAAACTACAAAAAAGAAAAACACTGATGAATTCAAGGGGATAAAATTACTACCTTCATGGATGAGAAAAAGCATCAGAATATCAAAGAGTGAGTTGGGCTGAAGCAATGGAACTGCTGGTGGCCAGGTCCAGACTGAGGTGGTAATCGCTGCATGACCAGGAATCTATTCCGCTTGAGACAAGGGTCCTGTTTTAGGCTGCCTGAGCTATGAGTTAGGAGAGATGTGCCTAGGGAGATGAGAGAACACAGATCCAGCCTTGTATCTAGGAGAAGAACCAAGTCACGTGTTGGCCTGGTGACTGAGTCTGAGATGTCTCTGACCTTACCAGATTGTACACACATTTCCATGAAAGAGGGAGGAGAGTGAATGGACACTATTTTCACTGCCCCCACTTATATGAACGGACTTATATTACAAGTCCCAGCGTGCCAAAAATAGGACTTCCTGACTGGGAGTGGGGGCAGCTGTAAGGAGTGAGGTAGATATATAAAGGAAGGAATGGGGGTAGATATATAAAGGGTGAGGTAGATATATAAAGGGTGGAATGGGGGTGGGGAGAGACTGGTGGAAGAGAGCCATGTAGGGACATAGGTGAAGAGATACTTGAAAAAGAGACATGAAAGTGAGAGACACATGGGGAAGACACTCCTGGTCCTTGGCAGAGACAATGGCAGTTGTTATTTTGAATTCATGTTGGATTATGTGTTTTATGCTGATTATACCCCAGGTCTCTGGGCTCTGCTTAACCCCTTTCTTGTGGTTCCTTGTCAGAAGGTGCCTTAGACTTGTGACAAGCTTTCAGGCCTCAGCAGCCCTGCTTTGGGGTGAGCCTGTTTGGCTGGGCATTTGCGCACAAGAGGGTGGGCAATACTTGGAGCTCTATTGGGAAACTATTATTTGAAATTCTCTCTTTCTTTCCCTATGTACTCCAATTCTATTTTTAAAAAATCTTTCACTCCAAGAGTCTGCTTCCTTTGCCTTTGTGCATGCAGATAACTGGGCCCCTTTTAAAGAATGCATCTCTTTGGGTAAATACCTAGGAGTGGAATTGCTGGATCATATGGAAGCTCTATGTTTAGTAGGTCCAGAAATCTCCACACAGCTTTCCACAGTGGTTGGACCAGTTTGCACTCCCACCAACAGTGCAGAAGAGTTCCTTTTTCTCCACACCCTTGCCAACATTTGTTGTTGCTAGTTTTTTTAATATGTGCCATTCTCACTGGTGTAAGATGGTATCTCATGGTAGTTTTGATTTGCATTTCCCTGATGACAAGTGATGTTGAACAGAAACATCAATTCCAAAGAACACCTGCACCCCTATGTTTATAGCAGCACTGTTTACAATAGCTAAGCTTTGGAAACAACCCAAATGCCCAAAAATAGATGACTGGATCAAGAAGATGTGGTACATATATACCATGGAATATTACTCAGCATTCAAAAAAGATAAACACATGCAATTTGCAGCAACATGGATGGCGCTGGAAGGGATCATGCTCAGCGAAATAAGCCAAAAAGAAAAAGAAAAATACCGGATGGTCTCACTCATAGCAGGAATCTAGAAAACTTAAATAAGGGACCAGGAAAATGAATAACTATAAGAAAGTGAAAATCAAAATCAACAAAAAACTATGAACCAGAGACACTTTTAGGGGGCGGGGGCGGGGGCGGGGGCGGGGGCGGGGGCGGGGGCGGGAGAGGAGGGATTGGGGTCAGAATGGGGGGGCTGCAATAATTGTATGGGGAATATAACAATAAAATTTATTAAAAAAAAAAAGTGATACCATCCAATAAAAAAAAAAAAAAAAGAATGCATCTCTTAACAGCTTGGGATCCCTGGTACCCCCTCAGTTGCATGTAAACAACCAGGGCCAAGATCCTTGAACTGCCTTCATAGCACTTGTTTCTGAAATAGAATTTCAGGGAAGCAAGTAAAAAGATAACCACAAAACCAACAGATTTAGAGGAATAGACACAGGGCGTGAGGAGAAGAAAAAAGCAGACCAAAGAAAAACAACAAAAGTATTCAATTCAAAATAATCTTGCAAATCAAAATTCTGAGACCCATGAAATCTAGATCCTAAAAAAAGTACTGTTAATAAATTATGAAGTGAGAACATCAATTCACTCTAGAAAGAAAATCATTTTAATGAACAATATATAACAAATTGATTTAAACAAGGAAGTGCAAAGAAATAATAAGAAAACAACATTTATAAAAGGAGCTCACCATTATGGAAGAAAAGCAGGAAAAAAATGAAACAAGAAGAGATGAATATACAAAATAACCAAATAGAACTCTTGAAAATGGAAAGTTAGTTCTTGAAATTTTAAAAATAGATGGAATGAACTTTGATAATTTAGTAAAGAAAGTAATGGTCACTAGGAGGATCAAACTGAAGAATTCACCCCAAATTCAACACAGAGAGACAAAGAGTCTAAATATACAAAGAGTGGTTACATGCGTATAAGATGAGGACTAGAAAAAGAGAATGAAAATAAGTTGCTTAGCAATAAAGTAATACCTGAGAATTCTCTAGAGTGAAAGAAGTATGTAAGTCTTGAGATCGAAAGTTCATTCTTGCTAACAAAAAGACAAATAAAAGTAAATCCCTAACTAAGAACATTGTAATGAGGCTTAGAACATGAGGGGTAAAAGGAAATCTTAAATGTGCTAAGTGAATAACCTTAGACTGTTAATATCCAGCTAAAGTGCAATGAGAGTGATGGAGAAAGATAAAAATGTGTTCAAATACACTATTTATAATCCCGAGCTCTTCATTGAAAGAGCCTTTGCTTTACCAACCACACTTTTCCCCACCCCTTCTTCAGCAGTTCTCCACTCCCAGACAGCCTCTTACTCTTTTCCTGCCTGTGCCATACTTGGCACCCTGATCTTACCACCTTACTAGGCCCTTCCTTCAGTCTCTCTCTACTCTTCCTCACTTTCCCCTTCCTCCAAGCTAGATTTCCTGATCCCCAGCATGGGCACGAAGCAACTGCATTCTCCAGCCATGCCTCTGTGTTTTAGAGTTTCTGCTCTTTCCCTAAAACGTGCAAGTGGGGTCACCAAAGAAAGACTGGTAGCACAGAGAAATGTTGCCGTTATCCTCCATGTAGGATAAATGAAGATTGCTCAGGCTTTTGCACCTTTGGCCTCTGTGGCTATCACCTGTGGCCTTGAATGCAGGAGGTGCTTGGGATTGTGGGCGCAGGGTACACCTGATGATGGATACCTGGAGGGTGGGGTGGGCATGCATAAGTGGCACACCTGAGCCTGGAGGCTGACTAAGTGAGGCAGAGAACGGTGGACAGTGGCAGGACAGCTATGAGAAGAAGAGACCACAAGATGATGCCAGCGGGGGCAAAGGAGTGGCAGAGGGGCACCCCTCTTTTTTAACTCATGTTTCAAATCTGGAGTAGCTAGTACAACAGTGCTTTAGTTTCCTGGCAATCTTGAAAAATAGGATTTAGTGTAATTTCCCATCTAACCTAGAGTCTTTCTCTGTGTTGTGAAAGGCCTGGGACAGGGATCTTCCCACATACGAATATATTCACCTAAGGCCTAATATCTCCCCAGCTCAGTCTTATTGGTCAAAACCTGGATTCCCCATCCTTAATCAAGAAAACTGATCTGTCTTTAACATTCGGGAAATGCCTGAGAGCATGCTTCTAATTTTCAGATCCTTAGGCTTTCATGTTGCTTTGAGAATGGAGTTTATCCAGGGAGGTTTCTGCAATAATAATTATTTCAGGCCTGATGGCCTCTTGAACGAATTTAATGGCTATTAACCCCACCTAACAAATTAAAGAGGCAACTCAGAAACAAAACTAAGGTCATTTCCAATGACTGGCACAAATTTAATTTCCCAGAGATATGACATAAGTCAAAACAGAAAACTCCCAAATATGACAGGAAGTGACAGATATTTTTGAAAAATTAATGAGAACTTCAAGTAAATGGTATCTCCAAAAAGCCAAGTAATTTGAGAATTTTAGCTTAAAAAAGAGATGAAAACTGTCCCATCATTCAGACACTTTTGCAAATAAAATTTCTTTTATTGGCATTTGTTTCCCTTCTCTTTGATTATGAAGATCAGATAGGAAAATACACAGAGAAAAATACACATTTTTGGCATTGTTTTTGAAAAAGCCATAGTTTACTTTTGTAATCTACAATTTTTTAACATTTTTGCTAATAATAAATATAATTAATACATCATAAAGTTTTCTAATGAACTCTAATAATACCACAATATAACATTATCCTATGATTGTATAGAATTCCATTGTATGAATGTTTCACCCTTTGCTTAACTAATACTCTTTTTTGCTATTGGAGTGTTTCAATTTCTCACTAAGATCATTTTGCAATAAACACCCTTCTGCAAGAAATCTTTTATGCCATCTTAGATTATCCTTTAATGTGAGTTCTGAAACTTTTTTCTTCTCTGATGGCTGGAGTAGCTGACTTGAGAGAGAACTTACAAGTGCCAGCCTTGTTCTAGCACAAGCTCTGCCAGGAGGGTTGACTTTCTGGCTCACAGTGGTGTCAATTACTAGAAGGCTCCATGTTAGCTGCTAAGATGGTTGCATCATTCTGAAAAACAAGCTCATGATTAGCAAACTCTTTATTTCCATTTGAAACCCCGGAATTATTTTTGCCATTCTGTTCAAACAAATGTAAAAAGTTTCTGGGCTGCTTCAATATG
Organism: Talpa europaea; assembly: GCF_964194135.1. NCBI lineage: Eukaryota > Metazoa > Chordata > Mammalia > Eulipotyphla > Talpidae > Talpa > Talpa europaea. The sequence goes on along the minus strand of NC_140070.1, from coordinate 101,607,933 downwards.
CCAACTTTTTGGATGCAGCTGAAATTAATTTTGATGTGTTTAATATGAGGTTGAGAAACTAGTCTCCTAGAGCAGTTATTTTTAGAAGTTTAGTGGACATTCCTGTGCCTTTTCAATGCCAATTCATGGTTAACTTTAGCATATCTACAATGTGCATTTTTTTTAATTTAAATAATAAATTTTATTTTTATATTCCCCCATACAATTGTAAACGCCCCATTCTGACCCCAATCCCTCCCCTCCCGCCCCCCACCCCCCTAAAAGTGTCTCTGGTTCATAGTTGTTTGTTGATTTTGATTTTCACTTTCTTATATTCATTTTCCTGGTCCCTTATTTAAGTTTTCTAGATTCCTGCTATGAGTGAGACCATCCGGTATTTTTCTTTTTCTTTTTGGCTTATTTCGCTGAGCATGATCCCTTCCAACGCCATCCATGTTGCTGCAAATTGCATGTGTTTATCTTTTTTGAATGCTGAGTAATATTCCATGGTGTATATGTACCACATCTTCTTGATCCAGTCATCTATTTTTGGGCATTTGGGCTGTTTCCAAAGCTTAGCTATTGTAAATAGTGCTGCTATAAACATAGGGGTGTAGGTGTTCTTTGGAATTGATGTTTCTGTGCCCTTTGGGTAAATACCTAGGAGTGGAATTGCTGGATCATATGGAAGCTCTATGTTTAGTAGGTCCAGAAATCTCCACACAGCTCTCCATAGTGGTTGGACCAGTTTGCACTCCCACCAACAGTGCAGAAGAGTTCCTTTTTCTCCACACCCTCGCCAACATTTGTTGTTGCTAGTTTTTTTAATATGTGCCATTCTCACTGGTGTGAGATGGTATCTCATTGTAGTTTTGATTTGCATTTCCCTGATTACAAGTGATGTTGAACATTTTTTCATATGTCTGTTGGCCATTTGCATTTCCTCTTCAGAGAAGTTTCTTTTTAGCTCTTCTGCCCATTTTTTGACTGGATTATTTTCTTTGTTGTTGCTGAGTCTCATCAGCTCTTTGCAGATTTTTGTGATCAGTCCTTTATCATTAGTGTTGTATGCAAAAATTTTCTCCCAGTTGGTGGGGTTTCTCTTTGTTTTTGTTATTGTCTCTTTTGCTGTGCAGAAGCTCTTTAATTTGATGTAGTCCCAGCTGTTTATCTTTGCCTTCACTATCACTGCTTTGGGTGATGTGTCTGTAAAGATGTCTTTGATGTGCAAATCCCATAGTGTTTCACCTATATTTCCTTCTATGTATTTTATGGTTTCAGGTCTTATGTCTAGTTCTTTAATCCATTTTGAGTTGATTTTTGTGTATGGTGTGAGGTAGTGGTCAAGCTTCATTCTTTTGCATGTAGCGACCCAGTTTTCCCAGCACCATTTATTGAACAAACTTTCTTTGCGCCAATGCATAGTCTTTGCTCCTTTGTCAAAGATTAGTTGACCATAAATCTGTGGGTTTATTTCTGGATTGTGTATTCGATTCCATTGGTCTGTATGTCTGTTCTTGTTCCAATACCATGCGGTTTTGATGATTATGGCTTTGTAGTATAGTTTGAAGTCTGGGAGTGTGATGCCTCCATTTCCGAATAAATCTAACAAAAGAGGTAAAGGACCTATACAAAGAAAACTATAAAACACTGTTAAAAGAAATAGAAGAAGACACAAAGAAATGGAAAGACATCCCCTGCTCATGGATTGGAAGAATAAACATTATTAAAATGACCATCCTACCAAAAGCAATATACAGATTCAATGCTATTCCAATCAAAATTTCAATGTCATTCTTCAAAGAAATAGAACAATTATTGATGAAATTCATATGGAATCACCAAAAACCCCGAATAGCCAAAGCTCTACAATGTGCATTTTTTTTAAAGATTTATTTTTATTGATTTATACAAGCACTCGGTACAGTCAGAAGTGCAGGAGGGTGAGAGAATTCACCAGAGCCAGAGCGAGGAGCAGAACAGGCAGACTGATGAAGTACACTGCTAAGGGGAGCAGCGGGCGGCAGGAAAGGTCTGAGTGCCATGTGGGACCCTCCTCCGGTGGCCAGGGAGCAGCCGGGGATCGAACCGGCGCTGCAGAGGCTGCGGGCAGCTTCGCAACCCAGCACTCAACTGCTGCACTACCAGGGAGGCCCTACAATGTGCATTTTAATTAATTTCATAATTGAGCCAAGTAGAATTCTGTAACGCTTAATTGAATTTGAAGAAACCTGATGGGCATCTTAATACATAGTCCAATTCTATTTAACATGAGTCAGAAAAAAGGACATCTTTGGCTTATGAAACTTCTGCCCTTATATTAGCAGTCTCTCTTAAATCCCAGCAGGCAGAAGATGAAGTCACTTTGGACCAAAGCCTAAAAACACAATGACTTCAGAACATAAAATTTTCACTTAGGGAGGAGTTCGTAATAGTCATCCTAACAAGAAGCAGAATGTAAACTCCCTGGACATTAGTGAAAGTGCTTATGTTCAAATAGTCCCCAGAAAAAGGGTGGGAAGAAGATAGAGTTTGCTCCAATTATCTGTTTAATTTCATTGTTTTTCGTTTATTGGTGTTTTTTGATAGCACAATATCTAAATGCATAATCATGGGACACAGTAGCTCTCACAATTTCATCACTTTTCAAACAAGGGAGAAAATGCAGGTTCATCCCAGCTGATCTAACTACTGCTAAAGTAAACCTGATTGATTAAAATAAAATCTCTTTCTCTGCATATAAATAACAATTTTCTGAGTGTCTTGGGTTTCCAAGGTGCAGCAGTTGAAAATTAAATTTATGACTGATGGCAATAGCATCATATCTTAAGATATGTCCGATTGCTGGTTGAAAACAAATAACTAGGGAAAATGGGCATAATGAAAGCATAGAATTTCCAAGTCCATTCCTAATATTTTCAGCAGTCCTGACCCCTCCCAAAATTATAATCAGTTTTTAATAAAGGTCAGTGCATAAGCAGCTGCATAGAACTTGTTCGTGGCAACTTTCACAATCATGACTTGTTTTCTTACAAGCAGCAATGGTTCAATTTATAAAAATCAGATAATGCTACTTGGCTCTTTAATAGTTTACATAAATTCAGCCTAAAAGACTAAAAGGATGCCAGACGAATGAAGAGAAGCATTCAGAAGGGCTGACAGAGGAACCCAGAGGATGTGGGTGCATCCAGGATGTGCATAAAGGATTTCTTGTAGGAAAATCAGAGGCTGTACTGGGGTCCTGGGGAGCTTGGGGATGATTCCAACCATACTCACCGCTTCCATACCTGAACCAGAGCAAATTGTGGGGAGCACAGAGCGACTACAACAATAAAAGCTCTGGGCCTCCCTGGTGGTGCAAGGGGTTAAGACGCAACCTATGAAGCTGTCCGCAGCCACTGCAGCACAAGTTTGATTGCTGGCCAGGGAGCTGCCCACATGGCGCAGCAGACCTCTCCTGACTCACCCGCTGCTCCCCTCAGCAATGTATTTCAGTCAATCTGCCTGTTCTGCTCCACACTCTGTCTCTAGTGAATCCTCTCACCCCCACACCTCTAGCCTGTACCCCAGTTCTTGTATGCATAAAATAAATAACTCTTCAAAAAATAAATAAATAAAAGCTCCCTCATGGTCTCTCTTCATAATCAAAAAGAACTAAATTGTGTATTCTTCCATCATCCACTGGTAACTCAAAGTGAACTAGAGTTGGAAATTAGGGAAAATGCCTTGTAAAGTATAAGATGTTGCTGTGACTATAGTGAGGATAAGTGGAATCAGAACCTAATGAGATGAGTCTGGGTTTATTGCCAAGAGAGCTGGCCTGGAAGGATGAGATTGGGCTTCTCCTTGGAGGCTTATGTATAATATAAGTTACCAGATAACAGTACCCTGTTCCCTGACCCAGCACAGAGAAATTAGAACTCTGTGGAGCAGAGGGCTTTGAGTTTCACATGCCAATGGCGACACTCAGCAATACCAGCACTTTAGCATTTATAATGCACTTTCATCTTTTTCTCATTTCTATCCCATGAACTTCTCACATTACTATCCACAGGTAAACTCTTAAGAGAAATGATGCCTGAGATAATGTACAATTTCCAAGTTTCCAGGGAAAGTTTTAATCAGGAGGGTTTTGTTTTATTTTCTTTCAGTCAGGGGCGTTAAATAAAATCATGAGCAAACCAGGCTGTGAGGGAGTAGTTAACACACAAAAGCGTGTAGCATTGAAGACTTGCTGTGCTGGTGGGCTCACTCAAGTCTCCACTTTGTTCTGCTCCTCCAGGGGTGTTCAGGAGGATGGAATGTTCCACTGCTTATGGAGAAGAGCACATGCAAGCCAGTCCAACCCAGACTGTGGTGAAGAGCCACCATATGAAACTGGGAAGAACTTGCTACCAACAAGTTTCATTCCCTTCCCAGGTGCACACATGACATTTCTGGGGCAGAGAATACTATTCATCCAATTTCCAATCTAGTGAGACTGGCATCTCCAGGTCATTAACAGGTAAGTTAATGACCAAGACTAAACCGCCTCTCTTCAAATTCCCAGTGAATAACTTAACATCGGATAAAGGATTTCATATTGATACAACACTTGTGAAGCTTTCCTAAGAAACTACAGCTTCCAATATCTAGTCTTGCCTTTAATATCACAGCCATGTTTTGTTAACACAAATCCACTCCATCTGTGAGGGGCATTAACTCCTGGAGAATCATCTCACCCAAAGACAACAGCTCTTCAATTTGCTAAAGCTAATTTTGGCCTTGCCCATATTGAGAGTCTGTGACCCAAAGGGTCCTGGAACATGGAGAAAGCAGCACCAGCTATGAGTCCAGTAGCTATTTTGAGCATTAGCTATATTCATAGAGGCATAGGGAGTCCTTAGCTTTCGTGAATGGGGAAGTCATTCACGGAGATACCTCACATCTCTTTTTTCTCAAGCACAAGAAAGTCCATATTCAGGCCTTCCTGGTGGCACAAGGGGTTAAGATGCAATCTACGAAGCTATCTGCAGCCACTGCAGCACGAGTTTGATCCCCAGCCAGGGAGCAACCCACATGGTACAGCAGACCTCTCCTGACTTGCCCACTGCTCCCCTCAGCAGTGTATTTCAGTCAGTCTGCCTGTTCTGTTCCCCACCCTGTCTCTGGTGAATCCTCTCACCGCCCTGTACCTCTGGCTTGTACCCCAGTTCTTGCATAAATAAATGTTTAAAAAGAAAAAAAAAGTCCACATTCATCTCTACAGCTCTAGGGGGAAGTGGAGAAGCTCCTGGGGCTGCTGGAGATGGAACAGGAGTTCTCCAAGCCTTGAAGCTAGGCTTACAATATAGTCAGTTTAATGCTAAACTGAGGTTAAAGTAAGGGAAAAACAACAAAAAAAAACCCAACTCCAATGACATTAAGTGGGTGGTGAACAGGGATTCAGAAAGACTCCTTTCCGGCCATGCCAAGCCACTGAGTTACAGTGTGAAACTTCCCATCAGGTTTCTCTGTGCTAGACGCCACATTTATCATCCAATAGTACTGCTAAAGAGAAGACCTGCTGATGGCAACTCGGCAAGAAAGAAATAGCACGGGAGAAGAACTAAGGCAAAGGGAAGGTTGAAGAATCAGCAGTTTAAGGAAATGCAGGGAAAAGCAGGCGGGAAGAGAGAGAAAAAGCAATTATTATAGCTATACCCCCATCTGTGTCCCTCAGTCTCTGACATACACTATTTACATCCTACCATGTGTCTAAACTTCTTAGCAAAGGTTTCTGCATTAACAGGTGGGTGTCCTTAATTGCATTTCACAGAGACATGAAGGGTGGGGACAAGTGTTCTTGCCCAAGCATGAACCGTGAAGCAGTCAGCAATATCCTCAGTCTCTCATTTGTCCTTTGTCCTTTGGAGAGTAAAATACCAATTGATTGAACTTTAACTGATATGTGTTCTTTGAAACCTCTCCTTCACTGAGTTCCAAAATGCACTCTGTCAGTTTGGCTCTGCACATCTCTGAAACAGGGAGCGTTGTATCAGCTTTTCCAGAATCGTACTGAAGCATTGGAATAACGAACATCAGTAAACAGGATCATGAACATCAGCTAGAGTGAAAGAGGCACCTTTGAGATCATTAGACTCAATCTCCTCATTTCCTAGACAAGGAACCCTGGGTACATTTAGAAAGGTTTAGAGATTTACCCCGAATCACATGGTTTTGCAGGGAAAACTAAAATTGCAATCTCAATATCTCGATTTCTTGAGAGTTATCCGCTTGAGTCTTACCACACCCAATCCAAAGTATTTGGCATTTCCAGAGCATTTCAAATGGATGAACAACAGCAAAGAAGTCTATGTAATCCAAAGCACTGATTTCTGGTGTTTCTTAAAGGATATTTCTGGCTTTCAATCTGTTAACCATAAGGAATTTTGAATTTAGCAAAGTACATCTAAGTTTTCTATGCAACATGTTACAAACAGCTGAAACCAATTAAATGCTAATCAATTTTACCCTGTCTGATGCAGGGTGGAAAAAATGTTCCAGAGTTCTCTCCACCCTGAGAAGTTCTTGGCAGTGGGTCTTATGCTGTAGGCCCCCTCCCATCTCTCTTCATCATGTACTCTCAGGAAGAAGAGAGCTGGCCAACTTCCTTCAGATCTGAGAAGAGAACAGAATTCAGTTTAGACTTTCCCCTTGAAATAAAAGTTTATCTTGGGAAGAAAAGACTGCAGACAGAAGAGCAATGCACATCACAGGAGACAGGAGATAGGAGGGACCGAAGAAGGTAGTGAAGTCCACTCACACATATCCATCTTTTGGGGGCTTCTCACCAACCATACCAAGTACCTCCATTACCTTCTCTCCTAATGTGACTCTCTCCCAAGACCCCACCCTCCTCCATAAGAGACAAGCAGCAAAGCAGATTTTCAATCAAGCAGCCTGGGGCTTGAAGTTGGGCTCTGCAGTTATTACATGTGATTTTAATAAATTATTTAAACTCCTTAGGTCTCAGTTTACTTATTTGTTCAAAGGGAGCCATAGTGCCAACCTTAACAAATTAAGGAGAAAATGTTTCTACAGTGTCTAATACATAGTGGTGATGAGCAAATGGTAGCTTTATTTCACCAGGACTTCTAATTAATTGTTCACATGCTCTTGTTGCTATATTTAAGCCATTTCAGTCGCTTTTCTATTGGTCTAATTCAACTACATTACAGTGTGTGTGTGTGTGTGTATCTTTCTGACTATTCTGCTATATCTGTCCCAAGTGAACAAGAATATGTGTATTGGGAAGCCACCAGCCAAGTACCCTGTCACTGCCAGTGTGATCAGAAGAGGGAACATATTACTTAGTTCTGCTCATGGTTTTGAGCCCAAGGTAACTGTTTCTGCTCCTAAGGCCTAAAATTCTGAGGGCTTCAGGACTAACCCGCTCACTAATTCTAGCATTAGTCTGTGTACATATATTTTTGCAGATAATATTGAAAATTAAAAAAAAAAAAACCTCAACTGAAATTGGAGTCAGGAAGGCCTATAGAGGGAGCTCTCACACTCTACCACTCCTTGCCACTGAGCCCAAACAAGGAAGTCTTCAACTCCCCTAGACAAAAGTAAAGCCCTGCTCTACAGACCCTGACAGGAGGGAAGATTTCCTTCTTGTCCAGCTACAAGCTCAGCCAATGGAAACCCCACAGCTCAGCTAATGAGACGCCCTCATCGTCACCTGAATTCTTACTTTCCTCCAACGAAATTTCGTTTTTCTTTCTTTTTTTTTTTTTTTAAGATTTATTTTATTTGTGCATCCAAGAACTGGGATATAGGCCAGAGGTGTAAGGGGGGGTTGGGTGTGAGAGGATTCACCAGAGACAGAAAAGGGAGAAGAACAGATGAGCTGACTGAAATACACTGCTGAGGGCAGCAGCAGATGAGACAGGAGAGGTCTGCTGCGCCATGTGGGTTGCTCCCTGCCCGGGGATTGAACTGCTATGTCATGTGGGTTGGCTCCTTGACCGGGGATCCAACTTGTACTGCAGTGTCTGCAGATAGCTTTATAGTGCTGAGACTTAACCCCTTGTGCCACCAGAGATGCCCTGTTTTTATTTCTTATTGATGGGCCTCCTCTGGCCCTCCTTTCTACCTGTCTTTCAATTTGCCTAACCCCTTGGGGTAGCTCTCTGCTTGCCAGATGAGACATTGCCCAATTCTCGAATCAATTAATAAAGTCAATTACACCCTTAAACTTTGTTTTTTAACACTTATCTGCATAAAAATATCTACAAGGGTAGAGAGACCTATGTCTTAAATTGCACCTTTATTTTATTTACTTAATTTTTAAAAATCAACACACCTTTTAATATTTATATTATTAATCAATTAAAATAGATTACCTATTTAGTGCCTTTATCCTTTTGTATTTGTGTGGAGGGTAGGAGTGAGAAAAAAAGAAATGATGTATTTGAGTCAAATCAGCAAGCGTTAGTTAAGACCTAAGTGACCCATGACTTCTGTTTCCAGGACAATGGAGGAGATGTACTTTTCCTGATTGCTCCCACTAAGCACATTTGAAAAAACTGGACATAAAAATAAAACATAAGAGGGGCCTCCCTGCTGGCATATGGGGTTAAGTCTCAGAACTGTGAAGCTATCCACAGCCACTGCAGTATGAGTTTGATCCCTGGCCAGGGAGCTGAACCACATGAGACAGCAGACCTCTCCTGTCTTGACCGCTGCTCCCCTCAGCAGTGTATTTCAGTAGATCCTCCTGTTCTGTTCTGTCTCTAGCGAATCCTCTTATGCTCTCCCCGCCCCCACCACGTCTGGTCTAAATCCCAACTCTTGTATGCATAAATAAATAAATATTTGGGAAAAAAACTGTAAGAATACTCTGGAATTTGCAGGGAATAAAGGACTGTGGGACCCAAGGAACGACATAGTGGTAATCCCTGAGTTTTTTTTTTTTCCTCATAGATTCTAGACAAGGAAATGTGCATGTCAGGAAAGCCAACAGATGAAGACGAAGCCCTCAACAAAAGCCTGCTCTCTCTTGTCAGAAATGGGCATTGTAGCAAAACAGAAAGCTTTTATTTTATTTTTTTCAAAGCTCCTTCAACATAAACAGACTTTTCTGGTTTTTTGTTGTTTTGTGTTGTGTTGTTTATTTGTTTATTTTGCATAGAAGAGTTGGGATGTAGGCCAGAGGTGCGGGGCATGAGAGGATTTACCAGAGACAGAGTGGGGAGCAGAACATGCAGACTGACAGAAATACACTGCTAAGGGGAGCAGTGGGCAAGACAGGAGAGGTCTGCTGCAAAATAGGTGGGTTAGCTCCCTGGCCAGGCATCAAACTCAGATTATTGTGGTGTTAGCACTGACTCAACCCCTAGGCCACCAGGGAGGCCATTCAGAAAACTTAGACAAAACATATTCTACTCTAGTGAAGCACTAAAGGAAAATCCCTCCTTGAAGCACTCCTACCCCAGCAACATCCTAGTGGGGATCCTACACTTCCGTAGTTTCCATGATGACTATGCAAACAATATGTTGAGCAAGTGTGACTGTGGCACAATCAAAATCAACTTTATGTTTTGTTTCCCATGTCTCCTTTAAACTTTATCTACTGGGAAAACTTTTTTACCACCACCAGGTAATATCAAAGCAAGCTCAGTATCTTTTCACTGACTTTAGGAAAAAGACAGTCTTACGGTCTTTTATGTACAAACTCAGTCTTATTTGGTAGTTTGAATGTCAGGACCTAGATATTAGTCAATCTTTCAATATCCTCCCCCTCTCCTGGGCAAGGCCTCTACTAACAATCGCCTGCCTTCCACAAAGGGAGTGCAGTTGGCTTCTGTTCCAGTCATTTCCTCTTTCATTTGTTTTATTTCTGCAAGTTTAGAAAATGGGGAATCAGGGGAAAGAGAGGTAAAAGCACTAAGACAGTATTTCCTGGCTGGTGACTGAGGACTCAGGGCCAACCAGGTCAAATCTGACTGCTTCTTGCCTAGATACTTTCAGGGAGAATTCTAGCACTCTCTGTTGGAGGGCTCTTAAGTGGTGAGTGGTTACTTATGACTCCTAGACCCTACAAAACCAGCACCCCCCCTCTAGTTTCTTCTTGCTGAAGTTCCTCCAGCCCACTCCAGCCCTATGATCCCAAGGAAGCTTCTAACTCTTGGTTGGAGGAAAGGCAGTACCCCCGTCCTTGGGTCTCTGGCATAGCACCTGATCCCGCCTAAGAGATCCTCTACAAATCTTTCACTCCCTCCACATTCTGACTCTGTCACTGAAGATAAGACTGATCTGGCTAAGAAGTGCAAGAAAAAACATGGATTCAGTTCTTCACAATTTTCTTTATAAACTTTAACTCTGGTAATAAATCAACTATAAACTGTATATTGTACTGGAGTCTCTGTCAACACTGTGATGAAAAGCAAGTTGCTACCACCTAGCAATACTTATTTGGATGATTATCTTCTATTTAAGGAAAGTGATAATCAGTTTTTCATTAATGGTAGAGAGAATTTATTTTTTAAATTAATGTATTTAATTATAGAATAAGGTGATTTTAAAAATATTAAATAATAAAATCCAGGAGATAATATAGATAAGGCTAAAAGTGCAGGGAAAGTAGATGAGGAATGGTACCCACAGACTATAAATCAAAGATTTGTATCGAGATTAATTTGGTAAAAGAAGAACACATTGAAGGAGAAACTGTAGTTTTACTGTGAATCCTGAAAATGTACACAACTGCATAATCATGGAGAAGATTCAGTAGCCGGTATAGGGGACATTTGGAAAAATAATGCTTCTGAGAGTTAAATTACAACAGACTGCAGTGGACCATGATTTCCTTTGTTTGCCAGCTCTCCAAGACCTTTTGAGGAGACTGACCTATTCCTCCCAAATGAATATCAAATAAAAGTAACCTTGTTCCCCTGCCATAGTTGATTGTTCCAGAGTAGGAAATGAATTTGAGCTTGGCTAATTACACTCTTTCCTTAGGACTTTGGAATAATGACCAAGAGATTACAATTTAGTTTGACTTCCCTTTTAGGGACGGACTTACTGTAACTATGCTAAAAATTATATTTCTGAGCTTATAAAACAGATAGCCCTCATCTCAGATATGTGTTACCCAAACTCATAGAATCTAATGAGGAAAAAAATAGAATTCTGATTTTTTATATTTACAATGAGAAATGGAATAGGGGACAGATAGAAACTTTGGTATCAAGGGTGAGACACAGGTCAGCATAGTCTGTCAGTGTAGTTTAAATCTACATATGTAGCCAAATTATCAGAAAGTTCTTTGCAATCAGAATAAGTGATGCTAGCTTGTGTGTGGTCACAATGGCTGGTATGTGGACCACAGTAACATGACTCATCTATATCCTCGGAGGGAATATGCCAACCTTGAGAATAGTCTTCCCCTTTCCTTCATTCTGGATGCCTGTTATTCAGCCACTCATTTGTTCTTTCATTATGATTTAATTACTAGCTAACACTCTTAAATTGTCATTTTGGTTTTTAAATCCCAATGTGGTAGACTAAAATCATGGTTCCCCAAAAGATAGCTGCATCCTGATCTCTGGAATCTGTGAATATTACCTTATATGGCTACAAGAATCTTTGCAAGGCCTCCCTGATGGCTCAGGGATTAAAAACAGTGCTATCAAGCTATTGCCAGCCACTTCAGCATGAGTTCGATCCCCCTGGCCAAGGAGCTGACCCACATAGCGCAGCAGACCTCTCCTGTCTCGCCCAGTGTTCCCCTTAGCAGTGTATTTCAGTAGATCTGCCTGTTCTGCTCCCCACTCTCTCTGGTGAAGCCTCTCACACACACTCTCCACCCCCCCACCCCAGCCCCTCATACCCCTGGCAAACATGCCAGCTTTTGTATGCATAAATAAATCAATCTTCAAAAAAAGAAAAGAATCTTTGCAGATGTGATTACAATAAGTATCTTGTGGTGAAAAATTACCCTGGATTCTCTGGGAGGGCCTCGAACGCAATCACAAATATCCTTACAGGAGTAGGGAAGTTTGGTACACAGACAGAAGACAAGAAGACATGTGACCCCTGGAGCAGCCTTTGAAGTGATTGATGTGACCACAAGACAAAGAATGGTGGCAGCTGGAAGAAGCAAAAACAGATTATCTCTTCTGGAAGGCACATGACCTGGAGTGAACTGATGACACTCGACTTTGGCCCAGTGAAAGTGATTTTGGACTTTGGCCTCCAGAACCATGAGAAAAATTAATTCCTGTTTTTTGTTTTTGTTTTTTTTTTAAGATTTATTTATTTATTTATTTATGCAAGCACTGGGTACAATCAGAAGCACAGGTGGGTGAGAGAATTCACCAGAGCCAGAGCAGGGAGCAGAGCAGGCAGAAGGACCAAAGTACACTGCTGAGGGGAGCAGCAGGCGGCGGGAGAGGTCTGCGTGCCATGCGGGACCCTCCTCCAGTGGCCAGGGAGCAGCCGGGGAACAAACCTGTGATGCGGAGGCTGCGGGCAGCTTCGCAACCCAGCGCTCAACCACTGCGCCACCGCCACCGGGATGGCCCAATTCCTGTTTTTTTTTAAGCTACCAAGTTTGTGATCAATTTTGATAGTATGTAGTCACAAGGAACTAACACGTCAATAAACATGGTTTCAGCTGGAGAATCACCCCTTTTCTTGTAAATGACTGTACAATCCTGAATTCTTAATTATTTTGTGTGAAGTAAAGTCATGTGTGTAACAGAGACTGACTTTGGCTATTGTGAGCAGAAAATGGAATTTGTAACTAGGATACAGGGTATAGGAGAGTTTCACGCAGCCTGAGGGCAGGAATGCAGGGAGGCCTCAAGAACAAAGGGAACCTGGCACCCTGGCAGTCCTCTTTCATAGCCTCTCAGCTCTGCTTTTTCTGGACTTCTCTCTGCTTCAGGCCTCTCTTGCTGCTGCCAGATTTTCTTTCAGTCAGCCTACGTAACAGATAATGGCTTCCTCCAACAGCTTTCAGCTATAAATTGTGTTTTCTTGGCTGTTTAATGAAGAATTTGGGTAATATGCTCTACAAGCGTGCTCTGCATCAGAAATTTAATGAAATTTGGCCCTACTATTAATTGATTCTCCTATTCACGGGTTCTGCATCTCAGATTCAATTTCTGTGGTTAGCTGAATCTAAATGCAGAAACCACAAATAGAAAAAAATCTGAGTATCAGTGGACACCCACATTTCAGACCTTGTTGTTCAAGGGTCCTGGGTAACATATGAGGGGAAGGATCCCTAGGAGTGGAGAGCTGACCAGGGCAGATGAGGGAGCAGGGGGGGTAGCTTTAGGGTGAGACTCAGAGTACTGAGTTGGGATCTCTCACAGAGCATGGTGAGATCCTGGGCATGGCCAACTGGAGAAGAGATTTCTCAGGTTTCACCCTGACACTGTACCTGTGAGCTGACACTATCCTGACATGACTAATTGATGGCTGACAGAGACTCCTCGTAGGATGTTATTTACCACTGATGAAAATCAACTATTTTTTAATTCTCTCCCCTCTTTTGGTGGGGAGATAATTCCTTTCATTTAAATGAGCCATATTGCCCTGTTCTATATCTGTATTCATTCAGAGATTTCCTACTAAGCCTGGAGAAAAATTCGACCTGGCCCTGGAACTACAAGTGATAACTAGACCCATCTATGCCTGTGCATAGTTCCAGGAATTCAGTTCCAACACCTGCCAAGAACAAACCCTGCTCAGGACCATACTAAGTCTGACCTTTGAGTTTGGAGTCAAAAGGACCAACGGGGCTTTCTTGTTATGGCCAAACTAGGCTCCCATGGGATTGTCTGTGTCTCTAGACTTGGCCTTGAGCTGGCTAATACTACTCTTGACTGAAGGCTTCCCTACATGAATTCCTGCACACACAACTCTCTAGCCTCCTCTGCTATTTCTCTCCCACTTGACACTTGCACTCCAACCAGTGTGAATTGCTTCCAGTTTGGGGTCAATCTCCTCCCTGAAACTCTGAGTGGCCCATGGCCTAGAATCGCCACTCTGTACTTATTCTACCAACCGTCCCTTCACCAGGATAACTCCCACCTGTTTACATGACATCTCCTTTGGAAACCTTACCCTGAAATCTTCTCATGGAGAGAACCCCCTTTATGTACTCACAGCACCCCTTATTTGTCATTAAGCTTATCATTCCAACTGGCAGTCAGCTATTTACTTTTTTCATCTTCCTCCATTAGCCTGTTGTTTTAAGCTGTCTTTTCCACCTGCATCTCCTGTGTCAAGCACAGACCACAGACCACAGCAGGAGCCCAACAAATGCTGAATGATGAACAGGTAAAGTGCCCTTATCTGCCTTCATTGAGCTGCTTTTCTGACAGACCATGGCCACTTCCTTTGCTTCCTACTTTTATTTTTTATTTTTTTAAAGATTTATTTATTTATACAAGAACTGGGGTACAGGCCAGAGGCGCGGGAGGGTAAGAGAATTCACCAGAGACAGAGCAGGGAGAAGAATAGGCAAAACGACCGAAGATACTACTGAGGGGAGCAGCTCTGTCTTTGGTGAATTCTCTCACCCTCCCGTGCCTCTGACTGTACCCCAGTTCTTGTATAAATAAATAAATCTTTTTAAAAAACCTGTTATCTCTTTCATGTGATAATGAATATCTCATCAAGTGGCAGTGTGAAAAATGATTTGCTTAGTATCCTAGAGAAGAGGTAATGTTTTCTTACAGGATCTTGATTTTTCTGTCCACAAAAATCTAAATGAGGCCTTTCCAAAAATGTCAACTGTTCTGAGAGATACCTGAAGGGATGCAAGGAAAAAAAAAAACTGACTTTTTACCAGTTTGGTCCCTGAAGGGAAGTCCTTGGAACCCTTCGGTATTCTTGTGGGATGTCTTGCACTCACCCCCTTCAAGTTCCACTTATGGTTTTATTTCTCATGGTCCTATAGTTTGGAGAGAAGTGAATTCATTTTGAGATTTTAATGTATGAGCGCCAATAATTAAATCCATCTTGAGAAACATGACTCAGTGAGGCTGACTGAGGCTATTGTTGCGTGATTAGCTCAGTACGTATTTTCCAAGCAGGAATGGGAAGGGTTGGTGTGTGGAGACTCAGAAGAAATATATTATTTGGCACCTGCTCCAACTACTTCCTCAGAATCCCCAAACAGACCTACTTTGTCTCAGAGACTCTCAGCATCTATCTGGGACCTCAAGAATTTAGAAGAGCTTAGGGTGGAGGGATCCCCCTCAAGAAGGAGACATTCTTATTGCATGAAATAAGGTTAAGGAATGTTCAAGTTTATAGGACTGAGGGTTTGACATTTTTAAAATAATAAGTAGCATAATTACTGCTCCTGTCAATGAATATTGCTACTTCCAACACCAGAGTAAGTGTCTGGGGTGGAGAAAGAGGGCGGGAGGGTAGGCGAAGCTATGATGCAATAAGAAACAAGCTTTCACTTAACTCCCTAGAGCTGAGCATTTGCTGATATGTATGTGCTGACCTTTCAGTGTTTCTTGCTTCTATAGACCAGTGATTTTCAACCAGGAGAAACAAAATCTGAGAACATTTGAAGACATTTTTGGTTGTCACAACTGGAAAGGTGCTACAAGCATCTAGATAATAGAGTTTAAGAATGCCACTGAACAGGGGCCTCCCTGGTGGTGCTAGGGGTTGTGTGTCAGCACTAGAAAGCTCTCTGCAGCCACTGCAGCATGAGTTAGATCCCTGGCCAAAGAGATGACCCTCTTTGGCACAGCAGACCTCTCCTGTCTTGCCCGCTGCTCCCCTCAGCAGTGTATTTCAGTCAATCCGCCTGTTCTGTTCCCCACTCGGTCTCTAGTGAATCCTCTCACCCCTCCCCCCACACCTCTGGCCTGTACCCCAGCTCTTGTATGCATAAATAAGAAAATCTTTAAAAAAAAGAATGCCACTAAACATATTACTATGCACAGGACAGCCCCCCACAACAAAGAACCATCCAGCCCCAAATGTTAGTAATGCCCTGCTCTAGACACCTTGACTCAGTGACCTGCTGTCCATGGCATTGACCACTTCCCTGGCTCCAATCCAGAACATTCTCCTGAACTTCCAAGTCCTTACCAGGCATCTTCACCTACAGATTTTGAAGTTTCTTTATCTACATCACTTCCCCAAAGAAAGCCGCTTCAAAGAACCAAAGGACTACTGTTCCAGAAACAAATTAGAGTTCAGGGAATTTATTGATCTGTCCCTCACCTGAACCCCTTCTAAATTGGTTATCAAGTGTGACTTCACATTGAAATCGCATGAAGTTTTTTAAACAGCTGTTCCCTGAGTGGCTTACTTAATTTGTAAGGGATGTAGCCTGAGTAGCAGGGTTATTTTATTCTTCACAGTTGATTCTAATATGTAGCAATGTTTGAGTACCACAAAGCCCCATCCAAGACTACTGGGGCCACAACATAGGAACAGTCATCAGTGATCTACAGCCCACACATGTACCCAATGCACTCCTCCCTAATTTGCCAGGCCCATCCCTTGTGACCATTCCCGCTCACCCTGCCTTGACTCATAGGAGTGTCTATCCATTACTCTTAACTTGGAATAATGTCATTGTTTCTTCCTCCCAATTCATTTTCTTCCATCACCTCCCCATCCACTCCTTTTCACCCAAGTTCAAGCTTATTTCTGTTCCCCCTGTAAAAGGATGGCTCACCTGCTTACCATATTCCCCGTGGCAAATTGCCACAAATTTTTTGGCCTAAAACAATACATATTTATTATCTTATAGTTCTGAAGTGCAAAAATCTGAAACAGGTTTCATTGGTCTATAATCAAGGTGTAGGCGAGGATGCATCCTCCCAGAAGCTTTAGGGGAAAATCTCTTTTGTGGCCTTTTCCAGCATCCAGGAGCGGTCTACATTCCTTGATTTGTGGTCCCTTCCTCCATATTCAGAGCAACAGCACCTTTTAATCCTTCTCTTGCAGACACTGCTTTCATCATCATCTTATCTCCTACTCCCTAGTGATTATGTTGGACCAACTGGAAATCAAAATAATCTCCTGATTACTCAGGATCCTTAATCAAGTCTGTAAAGCTTCTTCTTCCATGTAAAGTAACATAACACAGGTTTCAGAAATGAGGACATGGTCATCTCTGGGAGGCCATTATTTTACCCACCACATGCTGAGGTAGCTATCATCTTTCAACTTTCAAATATCTAAAGGTTCTGAAATCTCTAGAAGATGGGGACATTGTAATAGGATTTCAGTTTCCAATAAAATGACACTGTTGGGTTAGACCAGCACAGCAGGGGTGGCAGTGGCAGTGGTAGTGGTAATTTTCACTTTAGGAGTTATTTGACAAAGGAGACATTTTTAGTTATCATAGCTTGTGGAGGTGAGGGAGTGTGCTACTGGCATCTAGAAGGTAGAGGCCAGGGATGCTAACAAACATAATACACAGGTTAGACTCTTAAATAATTATTTGGTCATAGTGCCAAGGTTGAGAAACAATAAATAAAACCACTTCTATTCAAAAGGTGGTGCATTGGCCAACAGCTTTGAAGTGATCAAGAAGCTTTTCTCAGACTACATGCTCAGTTCTGTACTGGAACAAAACTCCCAGGTGATTCCTATACCTATTAAGTTTTCAAAAGGCCCTGGACAAGAGCAGTGAATCTCAACCTGGTTGCACATTAGAATCACCTGCAATGTTTTAAAAAAGACATTCATGCTTAAATCTAATCACAGACCAGATAAATCAGAACCTCTGGAGGTAGAGAACCAGGCATCTATAGTTATTAAAAGAACTCCAGGTGATTGTAATATGTGGCCAAGACTGAGAACCTCTACTCTATGATTGCTAAAGCTTTGCTAATCAGAGTGTGATTGGCGGACAAACAGTATCCGTGTTACCTGAGAACTTTTTAGAACTTCAGAACTTAGGCCTTCTATATCAGAATCTGAATTTTAATAAGATCCCAGGTGATTCCTATTCACGTTAAAGTATAGAGACATTGCTAAAACTTCCTGTCAGTCTGAATTTGTCAGTGTTCACCAGAAAAACATAAATAATAAATGAGTGTATGTGTGTGTGTGTGAGAGAGAGAGAGACAGAGAGACAGAGACAGAGACAGAGACAGAAAGAGAGAGCATGCAAAAGAGAGACACAGCGCAAATCCAGGGGAACAATGCTGTATCATTCTTCACCCATGGGCTTAGGAATACATCCAAAGGCAGATAGGGAAGAGAACTTGTGGGAAAGGATTGATGTACAGAGGGAATAAGAAAAAGGGAGAACGGGAGAGTGTAAGCTAGATAAAAGGTATCAGGCTTTTCTGCCTTCCCACCATTAGGATAGATGAGGGAACCCTGTGGTCCTGAATGCATGCCTGATGGCGGGCACCTGAAGTGGGTACACCTGGGCTGAGAGACTGGACTTTTAAGGGCAGCGTCACGGGGAAGCCAGCAGAAGCCAAGAGAGACACAAGAGAAGCATAAGCCGAGAGAAGGCCGGAGAACCCAGAGTGAAGACCTGCTGAGGGCTGGGATGCCTGCCAGCCTACCAGCCCCCCAGCGCCCCTGCCTGCTGTGTACCTGGTAATCCCAATAAAAACCTGCAAAACCACTGAGGACTCTGATTCCTCCTTTACCCGGTCTGCTGGATCAGAAAACTGCACTGTGGGCCCATTCCTGCCCCTACAGAGAGAAAAGGAGGAAAGAAGTTACTGGCTGGCACATGGTCAGATGCCATCTCCCCCAGATAGTTTCAACTCAGCAGAGACGAAGGTCCAAGCTGACACTGCATGAGGCAAGATGGCAGCTGCCTGAGAACAGAGTTCAAAATGAGAAGAGGGTGACTGCCTGCCAAGCTGAGACTGGAGGGCAAGCAGGAGCTGATCGCAAGTGGAGAAAAATGAGTCCTACATCTGCAGAACAGAAGCGGGAGCCAGCAGCCACAAGTGGAGAAAAAGATCTGTTGTTAGCTGCTCCCCCTTTTAAAAATCTCCATGGTAGCTCCACTCCTTCCCCTCCCCACATCAGCCCTTGCTCAGGGACACACCGTGGAGCAGAGAGCTCCACCTTTCCCAATGAGCTGGCAGCACCCCTTGGTGTATGGCGGTGGGGGCTCTGTATCTCGCAGCAGTGAAGCCAGGCAGTGGGCACAGCTCTCAGCAGGGGCAGGAAGCCCCAGGGTAGGGCATCTGAAGTAAGGGGCCCTGCTGTGGCTCCATGGACAGACTCAGAGTTTGTTCCTCCAACATCTTTGTTCCCTCCAAACTATGTGTCTACATAGATAGAAGGGTAAGCAGGTAGGTAAGTAGGTAGATAGATAGATAGATAGATAGATAGATAGATAGATAGATAGATAGATAGAATAAGGAATTGGTTCACTTGATTGTGGAGACTGACAAATCTACAGGGTGAGTCAGTAAACTCGAGACTCAGGAAAGCCAATGAAGCAAACCCAATCTGAAGGCCTGCAGGCTCAAAGACCCAAGAACTGACATTTTAGTTGAAGTTTGAAGGTGGGGAAAGGCTAATGTCCCAGTGTAAAAGTAGGCAGACTGAAGGGATTTTCTTACACAGGGAAAAGTCAGAATTTTTATTCTACTCAGGACTTCATCTAATTGAATAAGGTCCATACACATAAAAAAGGAAAATCTTCAGTCAGGCTACAGGTGCCAATACTAATCTTATCCAAAAACACCTTCAAAAAATATCCAAAATATTGTTTGACCAACTACGGGAGCACCCATGACTCAAGCAGATACATAAAATTAACCATCACACCACCCTAAAAATTCCATTTCTTTTCAAAATAGTATATAATCCAGGCTTTTCTTAGGCCTCTCTTTACCCTACTTGGAAGAAGCTATTCAGAGTCTTGTTTTAAACAATGCTCTTCTGTTTCAAAATACTGCATTTTATATGACTATATTTAGCTGTGCTGTTCATAGGTAACCATTAAATTTTAAGCAACTCACAGCTTGTTAGCTTTGGGGGAAAAGGATTTCTAAACAAAACAGTGTGTGGAAAAGCACTCTCCCTTGAGAGGCTGGGGTGTGGTTAGCAGTGAGAAACTTGACCAAGACTTGTTTGGGAAAGTCTGTCACAGAGTCACACCCAGATCATGTCCAGGGAGCAGAGAAATGAGTTACAGGGGAAAGGGAAGCTGGAAGGGAGCCCCAGTGATACCACCTGAGTTAAAGGAAAGCAGTTGAGTTAGAAAAAGAGCTGCTAATGGAAGGATGAATTTCCAGTGGTTAGTGCAGCCCTTGTCAGTCAAGTCTCAGCTGTGAGCAAACAAACACTATTTTTTCAACTAAACAGAAGGGCAGAGCATTTATCTCCTCTTAGAAAATTAAAACTATAAAGGAAAGGAAGAGAGGAGAATTGGGATTTCTTTATATTATCCAGTTTATAGGAATTATTCTGACCATTTTATAGGGATAAAAATTGAGGCTTTGGGAGGTATCGTTATTTGCCTAAGAACACAGAGCTAGAAGTATCCCAATCAAAAAAAAATTTTTTTTTAATTAATAAATTTTATTTTTATATTCCCCATACAATTGCAATCCCCCCATTCTGACCCCAATCCCTCCCCTCCCGCCCCCCACCCCCCAAAAAGTGTCTCTGGTTCATAGTTTTTGTTGATTTTGATTTTCACTTTCTTATAGTTATTCATTTTCCTGGTCCCTTATTTAAGTTTTCTAGATCCCTGCTATGAGTGAGACCATCCGGTATTTTTCTTTTTCTTTTTGGTTTATTTCACTGAGCATGATCCCTTCCAGCGTCATCCATGTTGCTGCAAATTGCATGTGTTTATCTTTTTTGAATGCTGAGTAATATTCCATGGTATATATGTACCACATCTTCTTGATCCACTCATCTATTTTTGGGCATTTGGGCTGTTTCCAAAGCTTAGCTATTGTAAACAGTGCTGCTATAAACATAGGGGTGCAGGTGTTCTTTGGAATTGATGTTTCTGTGTTCTTTGGGTAAATACCTAGGAGTGGAATTGCTGGATCATATGGGAGCGCTATCTTTAGTAGGTTGAGGAATCTCCACACAGCTTTCCACAGTGGTTGGACCAGTTTGCACTCCCACCAACAGTGCAGAAGAGTTCCTTTTTCTCCACAACCTCGCCAACATTTGTTGTTGCTATTTTTTTTAATATGTGCCATTCTCACTGGTGTGAGATGGTATCTCATGGTAGTTTTGATTTGCATTTCCCTGATTTCAAGTGATGTTGAACATTTTTTCATATGCCTGTTGGCCATTCGCATTTCCTCTTCAGAGAAGTTTCTTTTTAGTTCCTCTGTCCATTTTTTGACTGGATTATTTTCTTTGTTGTTGTTGAGTCTCATCAGCTCTTTGCAGATTTTTGTGATCAGTCCTTTATCATTAGTGTTGTGTGCAAAAATTTTCTCCCAGTTGGTGGGGTTTCTCTTTGTTTTTGTTATTGTCTCTTTTGCTGTGCAGAAGCTCTTTAATTTGATGTAGTCCCAGCTGTTTATCTTTGCCTTCACTATCACTGCTTTGGGTGATGTGTCTGTAAAGATGTCTTTGATGTGCAAATCCCGTAGTGTTTCGCCTATATTTCCTTCTATGTATTTTATGGTTTCAGGTCTTATGTCTAGTTCTTTAATCCATTTTGAGTTGGTTTTTGTATATGGTGTGAGGTAGTGGTCAAGCTTCATTCTTTTGCATGTAGCGACCCAGTTTTCCCAGCACCATTTATTGAACAAACTTTCTTTGCTCCAATGCATAGTCTTTGCTCCTTTGTCAAAGATTAGTTGACCATAAATCTGTGGGTTTATTTCTGGATTTTCTATTCTATTCCATTGGTCTGTATGTCTGTTCTTGTTCCAATACCATGCAGTTTTGATGATTATGGCTTTGTAGTAGAGTTTGAAGTCTGGGAGTGTGATGCCTCCATTCCCTTCTTTTTTTTTCAGGAGAGCTTTGGCTATTCGGGGTTTTTTGTGATTCCATATGAATTTCATCAATAATTGTTCTATTTCTTTGAAGAATGACATTGAAATTTTGATTGGAATAGCATTGAATCTGTATATTGCCTTTGGTAGGATGGCCATTTTAATAATGTTTTTTCTCCCAATCCATGAGCAGGGGATGTCTTTCCATTTCTTTGTGTCTTCTTCTATTTCTTTTAACAGTGTTTTATAGTTTTCTTTGTATAGGTCCTTTACCTCTTTTGTTAGATTTATTCCCAAATATTTGATTTTTTTTTTGTTTCAATAATAAAAGGGATGGTTTTTTTGATTTCTTCTTCTTCAGATTTATTGTTTGTATATAGGAAGGCTACTGACTTTTGCGTGTTGATTTTGTATCCTGCCACTTTACTGAACTGATTGATGAGTTGAATTAGTTTTTCTGTGGAGTTTTTGGGGTTCTCTATGTATATTATCATATCATCTGCAAAGAGTGATAGTTTGACTTCTTCTTTTCCTATTTGGATTCCTTGGATGTCTTTCTCTTGACTTATTGCTCTGGCTAGGACTTCCAGTATTATATTGAAAAGCAGTGGTGAAAGTGGACATCCTTGTCTTGTTCCAGATCTTAATGGAATTGCTTTCAGCTTTTCACCATTGAGAATGATACTGGCTGTTGGCTTCTCATAGATGGCCTTTATGATGTTGAGGTACGTTCCTTGTATCCCAAGAATTTCAAGGGCTTTTATCATGAATGGGTGTTGCACTTTGTCGAAAGCTTTCTCAGCATCTATTGATATTATCATATGGTTTTTATATTTCTTTTTGTTGATGTGTTGGATAACGTTGATTGATTTTCGGATGTTAAACCATCCTTGTGTCCCTGGAATGAATCCTACTTGGTTGTGGTGAATTACCTTATGGATACACTGTTGGATTCTGATAGCTAAAATTTTATTGAGGATTTTTGCATCAGTGTTCATTAGGGAAATT
Source organism: Talpa europaea (assembly GCF_964194135.1). NCBI lineage: Eukaryota > Metazoa > Chordata > Mammalia > Eulipotyphla > Talpidae > Talpa > Talpa europaea. The sequence continues at coordinate 101,585,026 of NC_140070.1, read as the reverse complement.
GGCCTATAGTTTTCTTTTTTTGTGTTGTCCTTGTTCGGTTTTGGTATTAGTGTAATGTTGGCTTCATAGAACGTGTTAGGTATTATACCTTCCTTCTCAATTTTTTGGAAGAGTTTGTGAAGGATAGGTACCAATTCCTCTCTGAATGTTTGGTAGAATTCATTTGTAAATCCATCAGGTCCTGGGCTTTTGTTTTTGGGGAGGTTTTTGATTACCATTTCAATTTCGCTAATTGTAATTGGTCTGTTTAGGTGTTCTATTTCTTCTTTATCTAGCTTTGGGTGATTGTAGGGTTGTAGGAATTTGTCCATCTCCTCTAGATTGTTAAACTTGTTTCCATATAACTGTTCATAGTAGTTATTAATAATTCTTTTGATTTCTGCTGTGTCCGTTGTGATTTCTCCTCTTTCATTTATTATCCTATTTATTTGTGCTTTCTCCCTTTTTGCCCTTGTGAGCCTGGCAAGGGGTTTATCTATTTTATTTATTTTTTCGAAGAACCAGCTCTTGGTTTCATTGATCTTTTGGATTGTTTTTTTAGTTTCAATTTCATTTATTTCTGCTTTGGTTTTTATTATTTCTTTTCTTCTACTGGTTTTGGGGCTTTTTTGTTGTTCTTTTTCTAGATCTTTGAGTTTCGAGATTAGGTTGTTTCTTTGAGTTCTTTCTTGTTTCTTGATGTGAGCATCTATTGCTATATATTTTCCTCTTATTACTGCTTTTTCTGCATCCCATACATTTAGGAAATTGGCGTCCTCCTTGTCATTCAATTCAAAGAATTTTTTAATTTCTTCTTTTATCTCCTTGTTAGTCCAGTGGACTTCCAGTAGTGTGGGTTTCAATCTCCACGAGGTAGGAGAATACCTTGCCTTCTCTTTATGGTTTATTTCTAGTTTGATGCCTTCATGGTCAGAAAAGATGGTTGGTATGATTTCAATCTTGGTGTATCTGTTGATGTTTGTCTTGTGCCCCAGTATATGATCGATCCTAGAGAATGATCCGTGTGCGCTTGAGAAAAATGTATACTCAGATTTTTTTGGGTTTAGTGTTCTATATATGTCTGTTAAGCCTAAGCACTCTAGATCCTTATTTAGAGCTTTAGTGTCTTTACTTATTTTTTGTCTTGTTGATCTATCCATTGTTGATAGTGGTGTGTTGAAGTCTCCCACTACGTATGTGTTTTCTCTGATGTCTGTTTTCAGAGATGCCAATAGTTGTCTGATATATTTTGGTGCTCCTTCGTTTGGTGAATATATGTTAATGAGTGTTATTTCTTCTTGAAGTATTATCTCCTTGATCATAATGTAATCACCACTGGGGTCTCTTTTTATCTTTTTAAGTTTGAAATCTGTTTTATCTGATATGAGTATAGCCGTTCCTGCCTTCTTTTTTGGTCCATTTGCTTGTAGAATTGTTTTCCATCCTTTAACTTTGAGTCTATTTTTATCTTTTGCAGCTAAATGTGTTTCCTGGAGACAGCAAAAGGTTGGGTTTTGTTTCTTAATCCAGCCTGCAACTCTGTGTCTTTTTATTGGAGAGTTTAGTCCATTTACATTTAGAGTTAGTATTGATGTTAGCATCTGTATTTGCCATTGTGTTTGTCTTTCCTTTGATTTTATTTATTTATTCTTTTAATAACTTTCTTTGGCCTTCTTTTGTTGTTATTCGTCCCTCTGAGGTTCTGGCTTTAGGACTCCTTGTAGTATTTTTTGGAGTGGGGGTTTAGTCGCAATGAAATTCCGGAGTTTCTGTTTGTCTGGGAAGGTCCATATTCTTTCTTCAAAGAGGAAGGAGAGCTTTGCGGGATAGAGTATTCTTGTTTGGCATCTGTTTTCTTGGAGTCTGTTGACTATGTCCCTCTACTCTCTCCTTGCCCGTAGTGTTTCTTCAGAGAAGTCTGATGTCAGTCTGATTGGTTTCCCTTTGAATGTTATCTGTTTCTTCCCTCTTGTTTGTTTCATTATTTTTTCTTTGTCTTGGATTCTTGGGAGCTTTACTATTATGTGTCTTGCTGTATTTTTCCTTTCGTCATGGAAGTTTGGTGTTCTTCTTGCTTCTTGTATATCAATTTTCAGATCCTTCTTAGCGTTTGGGAAGTTCTCTTCAATTATATCCATGAATATTTTCTCTGTTCCTACATCTCTCTCCTCTCCTTCTGGGATTCCTATAACTCTTATATTTCCTTTCCTCATGGAGTCAGATAGTTCCCGAAGTCTTTCTTCGGTCTTTTTCCTTCGTACTTCTCCTTCCTTTTCTGTTTTAGTTCTTTTTATTTCTGTGTCTTCAAGAGTACTTATTCGTTCTTCCATTTCATCTATTCTGCTTTCACTGCTTTTCCCAGAGTTCTTTAGCGTCTCCATTAATTCTTTGATCTCCTGCATTTCTTTTACTTCCCTCTTTAGGGACTCAATTTCATTCTTCTGGTCATTAATTATTTTCCCCTTATCATTGTTTTCCTTTATGACTTCTGTCAGTTTTTTAATCATAGCAATTTTAAATTCTCTATCTGGAAGGCTCAGAAGTTCTTCCAAGTTACTGTCGTTGCAATCTGGTAGATGGTTTTCTTTTTGTGGTGTGCTATTTTGCTGAGGAGTTGCTGGGTTGCATGTTGTTTTTCTACTCCCTACTGCCTGTTTTCTAATTTGCCGTATTCCTTGTGACACTGTGTTGCTGGTACTGGCCGGCATCTTGGGCGACCTTCCCAGCTCACCACTGGCTCCTCTGGGGAACTTCTGCTGGGTTCACAAGTCTCCAGCAAAGACAGGTCCCTGCTCTGTCTCCTCGGTGAGCCTTCTGCTGGGTTCACACAGTCTCCAGCAAGAAGGGTCCCTGCTGCAAAATGCGGGTGCCGGCGACGCGCTCCCCTGCCCGCCCAGTCTGCCCCAGCAGTGGGTGCTGCTCCCCTCTGGGCTGGAACTGCAGGCTAGAAGGCGCCCAGCATGGGCAAGCCTCCCAGCTTACCTCTGTCTCCTTGGTGAGCCTTCTGCTGGGTTCACACAGTCTCCAGCAAGAAGGGTCCCTCCTGCAAAATGGCGATGCGGGAACGAGCTCCCCTGCACGCCTGGTCTGCCCCAGCGGTGGGTGCTGCTCCCCTCTGGGCTGGAACTGCAGGCTAGAAGGTGCCCGGTGTGGGGAAGCCTCCCAGCTTAACCTCTGTCTCCTCGGTGAGCCTTCTGCTGGGTTCACACAGTCTCCAGCAAGAAGGGTCCCTGCTGCAAAATGCCGGTGCCGGCAACGCGCTCCCCTGCACGCCCGGTCTTCAAAAAATTTTTTTTAAAGATTTATTTATTTATGCATACAAGAATTGAGGTACAGGTCAGAGTTGTGGGGGTTGAGAGGATTCACCAGAGACAGAATGGGGAACAGAACAGATTGACTGAAATACACTGCTGAGGGGAGCAGCAGGCAAGTCAGGAGAGGTCTGCTGCACCACGTGGGTAACTCCCCAGCCAGGGATCGAACTCGTGCTGCAGTGGCTGCGGATAGCTTCATAGGTTGTGTCTTAACCACTTGTGCCACGAGGGAGGCCCCCAATCAAAATTTAAAGTTTTCCCTAATTGCTATTCATTATGCTGAAGGTGAATCTTAGAATTGTGTCACCCCCACCTCATGTTTGTGTGTTGAAGTCCTAACCCTCAGCACTTCAGAAGGTAACGTTATATGGACATGGAGTCTTTACAGAGGTAATGAAGATAAGTGAGGGCATTAAGAGTATCTCTAATCTAATATGACTGGTGCCTTGTAAAAAGGGGAAATTTGGAGCAGATACTCAAGATGGTATAAAGAGGCATAGGGAGATGGCCATCTACATATAAGTCAAAGAGAGGGACCTGGAACAGATCCTTCCTTCATGGTCCTCAGAAGAAACTTACCTGCCAACACTTTGATTCCAGACATGCAGTCCCAGAACTGGAGACAGTGCATTTCTGTTAGGGTAGTTTGTTACAGCAACCCTAGCGAATTAATACAGAGACTCTATTTAAAGATTTAATTAAGAAAAAAATACACATCTGTTATTTTTTATAGAAGGAATTTAACTTAAGAAAATGATTAAGCAGGTATTGGGGGCTGAAAGGTAAAGGGGGGAGCACTCAGATAACATGTAATTACAGGAAGCAGCTACCATACAAGGGTTGGGGGAAGTGGAAGAGGGTGGAGTTGTCAGAATCTAGAAACTTAGAGCACAGGCCAGGTTGAATTGGGATGCTGACCAACCAGGTAGAACTCAGATCTCAGTGGAAAGGAGACTAGCTGGTTGGGGCTGCTATCTCCAAGGCGATAGGTTGGGTTGGAAGTGTGGGAAAATGAGAACCAATTGTTACTGAGGGTTAAGGACCCTTTCTGGGATGACACTGAGAGGAAAAGAAAGCAAAATATTTCCAAAATCTCCTCCAGCCTTCTAGGTTCTCTTTAATGTCCATTACTATCAAAGTGTTAAAGGAAGACAAGGGGCCATGCAAAAATGTGTGTGATGCCATTTCCCATGTTATAAAGGCCTAGATGGTCTTCTTTGACCCCCTAACCAGTCACCCTGAAACTTGACCAAAGTATACCTGCACCATCTGATAGACCATCATTTAATAAATTTCCAAAACGCATTAGTTATCACATTACTTTCTCTCCTCAAAATCCTTTAGTGACTCACAGTTGTCTTGATAAACTATTTTCCCCCCTGGCCAGGCCTCAACCCCAACTAACAATGATTTATTTGTCCCTAATAAATGTCTTTCCTCATCCTCCATGTTGGCAACTCCACACACTCTCTGAGAGCCTTCTCCAGCCTCCCCTCCTCAATCTCATTGAGATCACTTGTCAAAATGGAAATTGGTCTATTCAGAGAGGAACCCCCACTTCTCTTCTCCTTTGAACATACCTATGCTCGCCTTAACTCTCGTCCTGCCTGTTTGCCCCAAAGGAAGAGCTTTCAGTGCTCCTGTTCCAAGCTAACTTTCCACCTGTGTGGATCTCAAGCTAATCCCTCCTGCTTCCCCCCAGAGTCTTGTTGTCTTGTTTGTATTTTTTTGAAGTTTTATTTATGCATACAAGAACTAGGGTACAGGCCAAAGGTGCGGGGAGTGAGAGGATTCACCAGAGACAGAGCAGGGAAGAGATCAGGCAAATGTACTGAAATACACTACTGAGGGGAGCAGCGGGTGAGTCAGGAGAGGTCTGCTGCGCCGTGTGGGTATCTCCCTAGCCGGAGATCAAACTCATGCTGCAGGGGCTGGTGATAGCTTCATAGTGCTACGTCTTAACCCCTTGCGCCACCACGGAGGCCCTTGTTTGTAATTTTAATCTCACCTTCTTCAAGAGCTACTTCTTCTTCACCTATAAATGCATCCAAGTCTTCTCCCATCTGAAAAAAAGACTTCCAGTTCCCTCTCCCCACTCTCTCCATGGGTATTTTTACTCCCTCCCTGTTCTGTCACTTCTCCATCCTGCCTTCTGGTATCTGTCATTATCACTCATTTTGACATCTTCCATTAAGGTCGACAATGACCAGATGACTGGATTCATTTGTGTATTTTTCTTGCCTTCCTTTAGGTATATTTTATGTCTTTTGTTTAAAAGATACCATGATCATAAATACTTTAGAAAGTAAAGAATAAAATACATTATTTAAAAAGAGGTTCTGGGAAGCTGTGGGGCATATACGAAGGAACTGGGGTCCTTGGAAAACTAGAAAAGGAGAATAGGAATTGAAAACAGTTCAGAAGACATAAAACAAACGTATATGAAATCTCAACCAAACTGAAATATCAACTATTGATTACCTGGGGAATATTTCTGGATAACTGGATAACCCAACATTCTGAATACCCAGTACTCATCCCTTAACCACTAAGACATTTGGCTCTTATCATGTCTTTCATCTTATCATGAAAATTTATTTTATTTTATTTTTTTAAAGATTTATTTATTTATTTATACAAGCACTGGGTACAGTCAGAAGCGCAGGAGGGTGAGAGAATTCACCGGAGCCAGAGTGTGGAACAGAACAGGCAGACTGATGAAACACACTGCTGAGGGGAGCAGTGGGCACAGCAGGAGAAGTCTGTCATGCCATGTGGGACCCTCACCAGTGGCCGGGGATCAAACCAGTGCTGCAGATGCTGTGGGCAACTTCGGAGCCCAGCGCTCAACTGCTGTGCCACCAGGGGAGACCCTGAAAATTTATTTTAAACGTAGTATAACTCCCCCAGCCCACTATTTCACAGAAAATACCAAATATAATTTGATCTTTTAGTGTTGACTTAAGATAGAAATAAAAATACAACGAAACTTGATATCTGCCTATTATATGCCTATTTGTACTATGTATCTTACCGTATGTAACCTGTACATAAACTCCAGTCATTTGCACAGCTCACCTGTGTTCTATAACTGAGCAAATGAAGGCACAGAGAAGTGAAGGTAATAATCTGCAGCCCTTCTTCTAAGTAGCAGGACCTAGTTTTAAACCTTTATGCTCTTTCTGCTATATTAACTTGCATGCCCAGGATTTAATTCTGTGTCTTCCTGAAGAGTCTGGAAAAATCCCCTGGACTGCTGTGTAACTAAGTCATAAAACTTTTGTCAGTAGAATGCAGACAGAGAAGTTGGTTCTTGGCATTTTTTTTAGGTTTCAAAATAGTCCTTGTGTTAATTTACAGGGACTTCTACAACGAATACCACAGACTAGGTGATTTAAACAACAGAAAGTTATTTTCTTACAGTTTGGAGGCCAGAAGTACAAGATGAAGGTGTGAGCAAGTCTGAGGCCTCTCTCTGGCTTGCAGGAGGCCCTCTTCTTGCTGTGCCCGCATGTGGTATTTTTCTACATGTGCATCCCTTTCTGTGTGTTCCAATCTCCTCTTCACATAAGGGCACCATTCAGATTGGAGTATGGCTCACCTGATAGCCCCATTTAGACTTAACACCTCTTGAAAGATTCTATCTCCAAAGAAAGTTATATTTTGAGGTATTTGTGGATTAGGGCTTCAGCATATGTGTTTTTTCGGGGGGCACAATTCAGCCCATAACAATCTTTGAAGAAATTGTTGTGAGATCTCAAAGCCTGGCTTTTAGTTACCAAAAGCTAATGCCTCCAAAAGATTCAGAACATAAAAATCATGTCGTGCTATTAGTATCATGTCATATTGTTAAATTATGAATCTAATATTTCATATTTAGTTTAGATTCCTTTGAATTTCCACTGAGCAATAAGACACAGATCAATTACAATACTGGTTACAAGTGAGAAAGTTAAGATATTTATTTTTACATTTAAGTACTTGATTTTTTTTTTTAAAGATTTATTTATTTTCTACAAGAGCTGGGGTACAGGCCAAAGGCGCTGGAGGATGAGAGGATCCACCAGAGACAGAGCGGGGAGCAGAACAGGCAGACGACCAAAATAGACTGCTGAGGGGAGCAGCGGGCGAGACAGGAAAGGTCTGCCACACCATGTGGGATCCTCGCTGGCTGGGATTGAACCCGTGCTGCAGAGGCTGCGGACAGCCTTACAGCGCTGCGCTCAACCCGCCGCGCCGCCCAGGAAGAGGGGATGGGTACTTGATGTTTTAAATGTTTGTACCTGTTTTTTTCTTGTATTTCTGACTCCTCCATTGCTGTATTGCTATCAGCGGTTTTTCTTACTATATAAGCAGATTCTCTGTCACCAACTTTAATCTAGCCTAAAAACTTGATAACTGAAAATATTTGAATAGGTAAACAAGAGCAGATGGGCTTTATTTGAGAATTTAAGGGGTTTGCCTATGAATGAACTCTTTGGTGCATGACCTCTGTGAAACCTGTTTTAGTGATTAGAGACTTTGCCTGCTGCCTCCTATCCATAGCTGTGTTTAGATTATTGAGCTTGGGAATCTAACTCAGTTTAAAATAGATGAGATGTTACCATGTAGTAGGATTGTGGCAAGGTCAAATCTTCTAATTTTTTATCTTTCCACGGAGGGCTGGAAACTTGACACTGTCTAGGGAAATACCCAAATTAAATCCCCAAATTAATGAGCACTACATTGGCATAGAGAGTTGAATAATATAACCTGATTCATTCTCCTCCTACCCACCTCCACAATTTCTTCTATCCCTGAACACTCCATTTGCCCAAAACTGGAAGTTGTGATTAGCTTCAGTGTTGGTTTGTTAACAAAGAGTAAATAACAAAGAAGTTGGTTCTTAGCTTTTGGATTTCAAAATAGGCTTTGTAAGGATAAAAGATTTTGAGATCCAAAAGCTTGGATTTTATATTTATTTGTTTGTTTGTTTATTTATTTTAAATATTTATTTATTTACGCACACAAGAGCTGGGGTGTAGTCCAGAGGTGTGGGGATGGGGTTGGAGAGGATTCACCAGAGACAGAGTGGGGAATAGAACAGGCACATTGACTGAAATATACTGCTGAGGGGAGCAGAGAGTGAAAAAGAAGAGATCTGCTGCGCCATGTAGGTCACCTCTCTGGCCAGGGATCAAACTTGTGCTTTCTCTTTTGTGTCTGCCCCTCCACCAAAGATTAATGTGCAGTTTCTTAGCTCAAAGCCTGGATTTGTCTAGAGGCTCTGAAGTTAATATCTAACTCAAGGAGTTTTGTTTTGTTTAATCTTTTAAAGGGGCTTTTTATTTACCATTTAAAAAAAAAAACAAACTTTTTTCCAACTTCTAAAGTTTGAAACCAAAGAAAAGTGGAAACAATAGTATAATAAAGATGTATGCCTTTTAGGTAGCTATACCAGATGTTATAACTCTGGGATGTTTGCTTTCCTTCTCTGTATAAAATATATATGTGGGGTGGGTGGTACACTTTTTTCTAAATCACTTGAAAATAAATTGTAGCTATCATGAGATGTTATCTGAAAATTCTTCTGTCTGTATCTCTGGAAAATAAGAACAATCCAGGAGAGAAAATTGGGTTTACTCTATAAGGGAGCAAAATCTGGCACCCTTAAAATATGTCTCTTTAACATAAAGATTATTTCATGGGAAGGGCTGTGCAGTCTGGGTAGAGGTTGCCCTTTTGTAAGAGACATTTATATGCATAAAGGGAAAGTCTCCCTCTGTAAGGGAGTCTCCCTTTGTCTCTAGCAGAGATTATTTAAAGTGGTGACTAAAGCCATTCTGTTAAGTTACTCAGTTTTACTGGGTTTCTCCTGTATACGAGAGCTGTAAGTTATTAAGCATATCTTTGGTGTTGAATTTCCTGTCAATCTGTCTGGCATTTACTCGGTTATTTGCCAACCTAGAAGAACTCAGAGGGGTACAGGAAGATTTTCCCCTTTACCTCTATAATTCAAGCCCCAGGTTGTCTTCCCCTGCCTAAGATGCTCCATCAGCCACTGTGTGCAGGGATCATGAGCGGCAATGCAACTCTGGGGTCCACCAAGGGAAAGTTCTCAGAGAAGAACATGGCTGGATGGGTATTCAAAATGCTTCCAATGTCTTCCTACTAGTTTTTATCCCTTTTAGAATAATATGATATATATGTGTATAAATATATTTATGTATATGTATATAATTTTTAAATTATATTTTTAATGATTTCAATTTTTTGAAAAGGATCCACATCATGAAACCTTGAGATTATCTAAGAGGGGGCTTCCCTGGTGGTGCAGGGGTTAAAGACAGTGCTTTCAAGCTACTGCCAGCCACTGCAGCAAGACTTCCATTCCTGGTTGGCAGGGAAGCTGACCCACATGGCACAGCACCCGCTGCTCCCCTCAGCAGTGTATTTCAGTCAATCTGCCTATTCTGCTCCCCACTCTCTCTGGTGAATTCTGTCATCCCCCCTACCATTGCACCTCTGGCTTACACCCCAGTTCTTGTATGCATAAATAAATATATCTTTAAAAAAAAGATTATTTAAGAGTAGCTAAAATCACAATACTGAGGTCTACAAATGCTGAAGGTCTACTACATTTTATAAATCAACCAAATCTACATCTGCTAGTTGCCATGAAACATTCTGCTCTTGGCCATTTCCTGTGATGAAGCTCTGATACTGAAAGTCTCAGGAATAAAATAATTATATGCAGGATTCAATACCTATAAAAACATAAACTAATTAAATAAATAGCTAATAGTAATTGAGCACACAGTCTGTGCTGGGCACTATGTTAAATGTTTAACATACATTATCTGATTTTATCCTCACAGAAACCCTGTGTGATGTTATTAGTACTCACACTTTACAGAAGAAACTAAAGAACAGAAAACAGCTAATAAATTGTTGATTTTTTAATACTGCAAAGGCTGTAGTCTTTACCACGACCCATAATCAGAGGTATAACCAGGCCCCGAATGCTTCAGGAAGCTGTTCATTTTCCCCTCCCCCCATATACAGAGAAAATTTGAGTCCATTTTTAATAACAAAGGATGGATATGGTGCCAATGCTAAAACCTGAGAGTCTCAAACAACCCTTATCACTTTTACTGCAGGAAGTTCACTAGAGAACAGTCCTCACACAGCAAGTATTCCTGTGCAGCCCCAAATACTCCAAATTCAACTAAAAGGTCACATGCCAGATAAAGAGAGGTTATCCTTTCCTTAAGAAGGTAATGGAGTTGGAATGAAACCATCCTTTCTAATCATAGCCCTGCCTGAGCCAACCGCACATCAATGGGAGTCTCTGAAGCCCTCAGCAAAATGGTAGGCCATGTGTTCCCACATGCTGACTCTGTGTTCTGCAGGGTCTTTCATGAAGCATCCTGGGCTAAGCAGCGTCTATGGAATACACTTCTAATGACCTCATCCTTGCAGAGTACCAAATTGTTGACTCTTGAGAGATATTAATCCACAGACAGGTTGATAAAAATGCAGCGGCTCTGTCTCTGAGCCTGAATATTGTCTCTCTAATCCCATCACGGTCATGTCAGCTCACCATTCAAGTCTTGCTTGGGACTTCAGGGGCTCAAATCCTCTGAGACTACTTCCAGCTTCACAGCCCCAGCTAGCAGACTTACCAAGAGGAGCCCTTGTTTCAGACTGTCCTGGGCTGGTCCTGCCTGAGACTGTATGTACCAAGAGGAGTACTTACGTTGTTGGGGGGAAACCTTCATCACCATAGAAAAGGTGACAAAAAGTGAAAGGGGGCAGTTTTGGGGGGGTACATGATGTCCTGAACAAATTCCACTAACACAGGTTTTATGGACTCCACCCCCATCCCATACCAAAAAGATCCAAGACACCAAGGACTCCAAATCCCATAATGTCCTCACTCTGGAAGGGAGGATTGCTGGTAACTGAGGGTGGAGTTAAGCAGCCAGGCTTGGTATATCGCCAGACATGTGGGCCTTGGAGGTCCTTGGTTTTTCGCCGGCTTTTAGCGTGCTATTGGGGTCCCAGCTTAGTAGAACTGGTAGGATGCATTCACCAATTTATCTCTCTCTCCTTCTCCCTGAGTTATTTTTTTCTTCATTTCCCCTTTTTGTAAATAAACCCTTTATTAACTTTTTGAGTGTGCCTGCAGTTGCGTCTCATTATAAATCCCTTTGAAGCGTGCGGGTGAGGATATACAGTCAGGCAACCCATTCCACATCGGGGGGTGCCCTGTAACAATGTTATAGGAAATCATTCTCATAAAAGGAAGTAGTCCCAACATGTTTGAGCTTTTCCAACTTATGACTGTTCAGCTTATGACTGTTGAGCTTATGACTCAACTGTTCAGATATGTTTTAAAGTTTTTCTTAAACCTACTGATGTTTGCTATTTTTGAGGGAGTGGAATGTGTTCTGAAACTCCCTTTTTTGCAGTGTAAGGTACCACTTCCAGTTACCAATCTAAGTATACTCTTTCAAGTTTCCTTGGATTCCTTCTAGTAAAATTATGTTCATTTCAATTGTCAAATCCCTTTGTAAAGGGAGTATTTATTTACCCCTTTGTTAGCTAGGGTCTCACTAGCTGCTTGGAAAAGACACAGTCATATTAATGAAGGAAATATGTTCATTGTGAGCCAGGAGGTATCATCGGCTCTTGACCATGGACTTCCAGCCTCTGGAAAAATCACTCAACATCATTCTCACCCGGTCTGAGCTCTAGTCACCTGCTTTCACTTTCTCTTTCTAGCATTTACTCTTCCAAAGATGACATTTTGAACGAATTTGACACCACTCATTATGCTCCCCTTATTTGTCAGACTCTGTGACTCTTGGTCTTGATCGTGTCCAATTAACCTATCAGCTTTTAACTCAAGGAAAATTCCCTGTTCCATTTTTTATGGTCAGGATAGCAGGATAAGCACATAGCATGTGAATACCATTTGGAAAGAAAGCTGGGGCCATGACAGAAATTTAAGGCTTCATAGTGTATCTCCTCATTTATATTTAATAAGTTTTGTTTTATAACTTCAAGGTTTCCTGAGTGCAGGTAATACTGTGGTCACTGCAAATTGTGGGGATTAAGAAACTGGAACATTTTGCTATCGCTGTACAGAAAAGAGTTACGTGGCAGAACTGATACTGCTATCTTGGTCCCTGGTGAGCATCAGTCAACAGGAATTTCAGCAGATGTCCACCGTTCCAGAACTAAGAAGAGTGGCTCACTAGCGCCTAAATGGTGTAGACAGGATGGCTTATGCTGAACACTTGCTTTCCTTCTTAGTATCTGGAATTCTGGTATACATGAGAGTTCCTCTATAATCCCAGTGAAAATTCTGGGCACTAAATCTCTAATGAGCATCCCTGGTAGGCAATATTTCACACCTGTTGTCCCAATTCATTGCTAAAGAAATGAAGTGTGCCCATTGGGAGTAGGCTTTTGGAAACTGGCACCTGGTTCTGCCTGTCTTTGCCCTGTGTGCCTTTTTCATTGACTGATTTTGCTGTGTTTCCTTCTACTGGAATAAACCATAGCCGTGAACACAACTGTGTGCTCAATCCTGTGAGTCCTCCTAGCAAATCACTGAACCTGGGAGTAGTCCTGAGGATCCCCAACATACAATCAATCTGGCCATGTTAGAACAGCCTTATTTCCTCACATAAAAAGAAACTATGGCTCCTTCTTGCAGAGAAATTTATATTCCCCTCCCCCATATAGCCATTATAGCTGTTTAAGTCAGTATCTTGAGTCAGCCCTCTTTGGAAGTAGCCATCAGTGACTAAAAATTTAATGAGGGCAAAGAGGAAGCCCAGATGCAGCTGGGGGCCTCAAAGCAGCACCTCTGGAGGGCTCACTCCCATAGTTATTCAGCAAGTTAATAACAGCATTTCTATTTATTATAAAAAGCCAGTAAGAAGCATTTTCTGCCACGTTCACACATTCTTAATGAGCCAAATTTTTCTACTACATGACTGTGTGCAGGTCAGTTGCTTTAAGCAGTTGCATTTATACACTTCCATTTTTAGGTTTTGCTGAGACATAAAAAATAATACCTAAGGGGCTGGAAGAAGTCCTGTCATTGCTCGAAGTGCCTGATTTACTCCCAAGGAGCAGCCTGGGCCCTGGGAGAATCTCAGGTTTTATGATAAATGTCAGTGATTATGCTGATAATTGAATGTTCCACCAAAAACCAGTCAGGGAAAGGCGTTTCTCTGCAGTGGGAAAAAAAAGCATAAACTGTTTTCTCAAAGCCCTGGGCTGGTGCATTAGCATCCTGCTTATTCTCCCAAGGGTGGGAGTTGGGAGAAAAGAAGAAAAGGAGGGAGGGAGACTAACCAGAGAAGGGGGGCGGGGCAGTGGGAGAAAGGAAGAGAAATAGTCAGAAAAGAGGCAAAGGCTCTTTTCAGCCTTGGACCTCTGGCCACAAAAAGTGCTGTCTCCAGGTCACCTCAGGAGAGCCCTCCCTCCCACAACCTGATGCTGCAACTAACTTCTTGGTGCCAATGAAACCACCCTCTCATCCCGTCCAGATCAGTACCATTCTGACTGGAACCTAGAGGAGAATGGGGCCATCATTTTGACCAAATAAGCAGCTTTTCCAGTCTGTATATAGTTTCTAAAGCAGCTGCTTACGCCTGCATCTGGACTAAATGAGGACCTACCCAATGTCCCATGCTTCAGGGCCAACTGTTATTCTTCCCACAATTCTAGTTGTCCCCATGGTGTCCCTAACTGGGAAAGAGTACAGGAACCTGGCCCACTGCTCTGCAGTGGATAGTTGTGATGTTAGTCTGCCATGTGTCCCTTCTCTGGAAAGAACTCCTCTCCCACACCATGTGGTTGTGAAATTAGGGTGTATTGTCTGCTGTAGGGATGGCACCATGACCCAAACACAATCAACCACAGGACCTCCCCATGACTGTGTGCTTTGTCCGGGACGGGGTGGGGAGATAGAAGGTACATGAAGCAAACAGGACCAATCAGAATTCTAATTTACATATATGGGCCTTGGATACATAAGCTCTTCTTACTGGGGTTCCAAGAGAACATAAAACTGAAGGCTGATGTATGACACAGAGAGAGAAGGGGGATGAGAAGAGAAAGACAGAGGGAGAAAGAGACAAAGACAGAAAGAGACAGAGAGAAAGAGAAAATTTCTATCATTAATTCCTGTATTTGTTTTCTGGGGTAACCACGCAAAATTACCATAACCACAACATTAATTAATTATTTTTCAATTTTGGGGGCCAGAGACTGAAATTAAGGTATTGGCAGGGGGAGGGCTCTGTATATTTCAATAAACACAAATATTAAGTAAATATTTCCCTAAGAAGCTTATGAAAGCATCTAGTCACAACTAAGTAAAATGTTACAATTGAATGTTCTGATAATTGAATGTTCCACCAAAAACCAGCGCTCTCAACGATTAAATAAAATGTTGCAATGAATGCAATTAATATTGAACTCAATTCTAGAAGTGTTCTTTTGGCCTAAATGTGAGATTTGGTTTTCTGTAGCTGTGGTCTTCAAATAGTATGATCACATACCTCTAACAATAATATACACAAAATATCAAATAAGATAAATTAAAGATCAAATAATCAATATTTTAAAAATACTTCATTTTACTAATTAATGGTCATAAAACCTTTTTGCTCTCACTGGGGAAATAGTAATAATAAATTTAGTGAGGTGAGGTTTTTATTTAATTTAGAAAATACTTGCTTAATTCTTTGTGCTAGAATTTCAAGTGTGATTCAAATTCAGGTTATTTTGATATTTGCTCTGATGACTGTCAGAGGTGAAAAAGATAACTTACTGTTATAGACTGACTTATTTTTCCTCAAAATTAATATGTTGAAGCCCTATAGTTCCATTGGCTCTATTTATACATTTAGCCCTTCAAGAGGGAATGAGTTTAGTAAGGTCGAGTCCTAATCCTATAGGACTGGCAGCCTTATCAGAAGAAGAATATAAGCTACAGAGGAAAGTCCAAGAGAGGAAACAGGAAGGAGGCACTAGACAGAGTTCTCACCAGAAACCAACCCTGCTGGCACCTTGATCTTGGACATACAGCCTCCAGAACTGGGAGAAAATAAATTGCTACTGTGTAAGCCATCCAATCTGTGGTATTCTATTATAATAACTCTAGCAGACAAATTCACGCCAAATACACATAGGTCTGGATGGAAGACACGTGCTATTGGCTTGCCCACCAAACTGCCATATTTATTCTTCAATCCTGTAAACTGGTCATGCAAAAGTTTTCAGCAAAATTTGGCTATTAAGTTTCCATCTGCTCTACAAGTCATTTGTTCTTTAAATTCATTAAAAGTTATAGCATTTTCATATCTTTCACAAGTGAGTAAATAAACCACTGGAATTTTTTGTTAAAAATTTTTATTTAGGGCCTCCCTGGTGGTGCAAGGGGGGTTAAGACACAGCCTATGAAGCTGTCCACAGCCACTGCAACATGAGTTCGATCCCCAACCAGGGAGCTACCCACATAGCGCAGCAGACCTCTTCTGACACACCCACTGATCCCTTCAGCAGTGTATTTCAGTCAATCTGCCTGTTCTGTTCCCCACTCTGTCTCTGGTGAATCCTCTCACCCCCCACACCTCTGGCCTGCACCCCATGTCTTGTATGCATAGATGAATAAATCTTTAAAAAAAATTTGTTTATACTTTTTAAATGTGTTTATATGAGACTTTTTATAGGTGCCACACTTTTATTGTTTTGAACAACAAAGTTACTTATCATGAAACATTTCCAAACATCCAATTTCAAATTATTTTCTCCACAGCACAAATTTGTTTTTAAAAGCAATTACTTTCTCCCTCATTAGAAGCATCACGTTTTACCTTGAAGTGGAAGATTGTGTGTGGAGCTTTTTTTAATCTGATAGGCACCATTCTACTTGTTATTACATAAAGAGACAACAAATTTGGAACAGCTGTCTTTTTGTCAAGCAAAAAAGTAAGCTTTCAAGTTTGGCAACATATACAGCCTCTGTCCCAACATAATCTGTGAGCCTAAGTGTAATAGAAAATATTTTCACAGTCACTTCTCATATCATTAGTAAGCATTACAAATATTCAACTATCTGTTAATTTATAAAATTAACTGCATCACTGACTTTCTGTAAAATTCTTTTTTGCTACAGTAGCTGATCTATGAATGGTGCAGGGGCCTTACCTTGAATCCATCCACTCCATTCAAAGCACTTATACAGTTCTTGCAGGAAATATTGCTTTCATTATAGAAGTTATTTATTATTAAAAAAATCACTTCCAATATCACTTTCCATAGCTGCTCACACAAAAAAATAGTTCTTTGTTTAATTCATTGCTGAAACAGAATTTAGCCAATATAAGCATCTCTTTGAAACATCTCTATTTTCATTCAAAATTCCCACATATGGTCTAATATTTGTTTTTCCTGCTAATCTTCATACATACATACATACATACATACATACATGTATATATACATAATTGAATCCTGGGAATTTTGTAGCAACTCCAGAAAGAGGCTTTCTTCCTTGCCCCTATGGTATAGTCCAAGGTCATGATGAAGCTGGCACTGTAGCTAGTTTAACATCCTGACAGCATGGGCCAGTACTCCCAAGTGTCACTATCCCAGGGATGAAATAAGATTGCTGCAATTGCTGCAGGTAGAGGGAAGAGATTGCAAGAAATTAGATCCACATTTGAGCTACTGGACAAAGACTTACCTCAAGCCAGAACTACTCCTGGATTTAAGTTGGCTTCTCAGTCACCTGCATCCAAAATATTCCTCATTGATATAACTACCAACACTTTCAAGCAACTTTGTTGTTACTGTTACTTGTTTTGTTCATTGTGGAGAGTTGTTAACCACACTCAGTAACACAGAATTATTAAGAGTATCTGTAAGATTCCTTTATTGAATTATTTCCTTATTAGGACATACTAATTATATACTTAGATAGCAGGCACTGTTCTAAGTACTTTACATATTTTAATACATGTAATCTGCATAATAACTCTGTGAGTTAGTATAGCAAGTCCTCAAATAACATTATGAAATGAGCATTTTCTGTGTCATTTTGTTGTAATTGATGAGAAAAAAGCTTCCTGTCTAATGATGAGCAGAACAACATCATTCGAGGCACCGCTTTCCTTATACTTTGGCTTAGAGTCACAGTTTTCAAGAACTTATTTAAGACTTTAAGTGAAAATTTATTGTATTATTATTATTATACCCATTTACCATGAGAAAACTGAGACATAGATAGGGTAGTTGACATTGCCCAAGGTTAACACAGTAAGAGAAAAGCTAAGATTTATGATGACAATTTTGAGCCCAGTAACCCTGGCTATAAACCCTTGCTCCTAATCACTATAGTACACTAGAACTACTCACATTATCCAACTGTTTAATTTTTGCCACTTTGATGAATGTAAGGTAATATTCATCTCTTATTGTGTATCCTTGGACAAAGTCCTTAAATTCTCACTGTCTCCATTTCCTTATCTGTAAAATGGAGGTAATAAAATAACACCAATTTCATTATACAGTTTAAATAATACCAATGACTTTGAGCATATTTTCTTTCTCAGCCATTTGGGATTCCTCTTTTTGAAATTGTCTGTTCATACCCTTTGCCCATTTTTCTATTGGTTTCCCTGTCTTTTTCTAATTGATTTGCAAATGCCACATATGTATTACAGCTATGAGTTTTATGTCAGTTTTAGATATTAAATATTTCCTTTTAAAAAACATTTATTTATTTATGCATACAAGAACTGGAGTACAGACCAGAGGTGTGGTGGGTGAGAGGATTCACCAGAGACAGAGTGGGGAACTGAACAGGCAGATTGACTGAAATACACTGCTGAGGGAAGCAGTGGGTGAGGCAGGAAGGGTCTGCTGTGCCATGTGGGTAGTTCCCTGGCCAGGGATCGAACTTGTGCTTCAGTGGCTGTGGACAGCTTCATAGGCTGTGTCTGAACCCCTTGCGCCACCAGGGAGGCCTAAATATTTCCTTCTAATCTACTATCTTACTAGTGGTGACTTTGATGGACAGAAATCTTTAATTTTTATATAATTAAACCCACCAGGCATGACCCAACTGTACAGAGTATCAAATATGAAAAAAACTCCTTATCCTCAAAACAACTTAAAATGGCTTAGTTGGAGAATCAAGAAAAGTCTCTGAACAAATGTTAAACATCATATCACAGTATGCAATAAAATGCCCAGTTGTAAAGTTGTATTAATCTTGGGCAAGTATCCAAATTTTTCTGAGCTTCATTTTCCCTATTTGGAAAATGGCAGCAATAAAAAAAACTTTGTTGTGGTGATTAAATAAAATAAAAAGTTTGTTGTGGTGATTAAATAAAATAAGACATGCTGAATAACTCTATAGTACCAGACACAGAATTCCAGTGGCAATTCACATGCAAAGCAGATCAATGCAATAATGGCTACCATTTATGGAAATCTACTACCTGTCGTGCTGTTTCCTTAGCCACCACATTTAAATTTCACAGCCTCTGCAAGGCATTATCTCCGTCATTTATCAGCTGCAGAAACCTTAGTTCAGAAAACTTAAGTAATTTGAGGAGAGTTACACAGCTAATGAATAAAATGGCAGCAAAAGGATTGACAGCCTGGTTCGTTTGACCTCAATCCTCAGGTGCTTTCCAGTGTGCCGAGTTATTGTCAGAAAACAGGCTAGATAAGCAATGAAACTTTACTTGGGTCCTGGAGTAAAAAACAACATAATTTGATAAGATAGAAGGCAGAAGAGACAAAAGATCACACCAGATTCTGAGAGGGTGCATGTCATGCAAGAGATGAAAAGTGTGCAATGTTATTAGAGGGCAGAAGCAAAAGCTTGTACATCACAATTCCTCTCTGTCCTAGCACAGAGACTGGGATAGAGTAGCTCATGGAAGGACCTCTACTCCCTACTTATTTCTATAACAAGGATGTAGAAATGTCTTGTCTGATTGGTGAATTTGAAAAAGTAGCTAAGCATGTGTTTCTCTGACCCCTTGAGTCTCAGGAGCAAAGCTGACCTAGGAAGCATGTATTTTCTGCTATCCAAAAACTGTAAAACCACAGTTTCACCCAAGCAGAATGGAAATTCTGCTTGTGACTGGGTTGGGGTGAGGGGTGGGGGGAAGGGTATATTCACTTCTGGGGTGGAGTACAAGCGGGTCCACTGATTCTGCAGATCTAAGCCATGGCCACCTCTGCAGCTGCTACCAGGAATGAAGCTTGACGATTTGCTCTTTGTGAGTCTGACTTCTACAATTATCTAAATGGATTCTGAACATACATGGGAAACATGGGTGTTATTTGAAGCCCCCTGAAACCACAATAGGCACTCAACAAACCATGGCAGAAAAATGAATATAACAAGCTCAGAGGACAATGAGAATGCCAGCCTGATTTAGCAGAGGGAGTTATTATATTCAGTTGCTGGAGTACTTAGTGGATAGGATGGCCCCAGTATTGAAAGACTTAAATGAAAGGCAGAGTTTGGACTTGTGGGAACAGAGCTGAAAGTTTCTGAGCAGGGGAAGAGGAAAAGGGGACTGTTTAAATCAGGTAGTTAGAATATGGCAAAGGGTTGCAGGCCAGGCTCAGGCAGGAGAGCCTGGAGCTGGAGAACAACCAAAGGTGGTTTCCAGCATTCCAGAGTGAGGAAGAATGAAGGCCTGGCCTAGGGAAGAGGAAATGTGACTGGGGATGAAGGAATGTACATGACATGTCAAGGAAAAGCTGCCAGGATGTGGTGACAACCAAGGTCTGGGAAGCGGAGGCACTTTTTGAGGCACCACTCTGAAAAGGTGCATGAGTAGGTGAGGGAGTCTTGGGCATGTTAAATCTGAGTGTCGAGTGTATTTTATCTTGGTACCAGGGACACAGGTAGGAAAAGAGCCTCAGTTGGAAACAGTGTGGGGAGTCCACACCAACAAATTTCAAAGTCACTGGGAAGAATTTGGGGTGGGCAAGCATGAACATGAAGGGTACCTGGGATGGCAGCAGGGCAAACAGGAGAGGAGGGGGTCACGGCTCCTGGACCAGAGGGAAGGACCCGACGCTGCTGGCGAAGGCTTGAAAACCCCCGCAGAGCAGGGCTGCCACCACTCTCCCCACAGGAAATCCACAGTTGAACCCAAAGCAGCCTGCCCCATGCCCATGCCAGCCGGGCTTCCAGATCCTGCTCTCACTTCCCGGAGCTCTGGCAGCAAAGACGCTTTGGGCCCCGAATTGTGGGCTACCTCTGCACCCCCCGCCCATTCTTATTAACCGTGGCGGGCGGTAGCGGGGTAAGGGGCAGTCCGGCTCCCCAGATGCGGGGTGCCTTTCCCTCCAACCGGGGCCCCCAGCAGCACCACCCACCGAGCCACAGCCGCAGCCCGCCAGAGCTGCCGCAAGCCCGCGGCCCCTCCCAGGGGTGGGGTTTAGGTGTCCCACCTACCCCATCCCCTTGGTCTTTGTTGCAACGCCCCCGCACCCCCCACCTCGGGACCCTCCCCGTCTGCCTCAGCCTCCACTCCCTGGGGTGCAAAAGGGTGCTCAGCTAGGGTCCTGGCGGGGAGAGGGGTTCGGACCGCGCCAGGACGCACGCGGGCTCCCGGAGCCAGGGGCTGGGAGCAGCGAGTGTAGCCCGGAGCCGCGGGGGCCGCTGCTGCAGAAGGGGGAGGAGAATGGGAGGAGCTGGGAGGGGGGGGCAGGCGGCCGGGAAGGAGGGGTCTTAAGGGGCGGCCAGCCCAGGTCGGGTTTCCTCCGAGGCTGGCGATAGCGAAGCTCCCACCTTCCCTTCCAGCGAGCTGCCCCGCGCCCTCCGGAGACCGACCCGGCCAAGGTGAGCGCGGCTGAGCGGCGCCGACCCCCCGGGCGCCCCAGGGTGGCCGGGCGGAGGGGGCGATCCTGCGGGACCCGAAGAAGTTTGCGGGGTCGCCGCGGGGCCCGGGGCCTCCAGTGACTCTTCTCTCTCCCGCAGATGTGGACGCGCTGGCTCGCGCTGGCGCTCGTGGCGGCCGCCGGGGTCCACGCCGAGGTAGGTGAGCGGCGCGGGGGTCCCACCTCGAGCTCGGGGCCCCCGGGTCTGCGCGGGGGGCGGGCGGGGCGTGCGTCCCGGGGATGCTTTCTGGGGTGGGGCTGGGAGTTTCCTTTCGTGGGGTGAGAGGGGCGCTCCGGGCAGAAATACTACTTAGGAAACTTAAACCTCAAAATCAGGAAAGTAGTTTGGGCCGTAAGCGGGAGCCCCACGGTTGCTAATATGGAGGGAGAGTGACGAGGGGAGAGGACGAGCCGGCCCTTGGGGATGGAGGCGGCGACAAGAGCAGCAGCCGAGTTCAAAAAGGCGCCTGGAGTTCTTCCCTTCACTTGGGAGCAAACTGAGCATAGTTAGGGGCGCTTCCCTTGCGAGTCTGAGTCCTCGGAGAAGAAAAAAAAAAAACTCAAGAAATTATTCATTTGGGGGGAAATAATGTTTGCTTGTTTGTTTGTTTCAGTTTTGCAAAGTGAGATTATGATTGCCTGAGTTTTGTTTGTTTTTTTTTTTTTCTTTGTAATGTGCCCACGGATTTTGTGTTATTATCAGGGTCATATAACGGCCTTTTAAAAATCTCAATTTTCCTTTAAACTAGCATTGCGCAAGAGAGAGAGATCCATTGCCGCTCTTTGGGGGCTTCGTGTTTCCAAAGTATTTCAGTGTTTTTTTGGTAATGTTTTCTTTTCAATTCCAGTGACCTTCCTGAGACACTACAAACAAACCAACAAACCCTTCACTCACAAGCCCCTCCATTAACTCAAAGGTTTATGGACAGAAAATAAACAATTCTAAATTCCCTGGGTTCTGAGCTCCAGAAAAGTGAGGTCAGAAACCAAACATTTGATAATTATGGCAGGAAATGTGGAAGGAATTAAAGAGCATGAGAGAGAAGAAATGGAATGTACATTACAAAAGAAATAGCTCCCTGGTGGGTGGTTATTCTCCCTCTTTGAATTTTTTTCTTCATGTTACAGTTTAGCCCCACCCTTAGCATCATAGCTTGCCTCTGCCCAGAGAATCGTAAAACTTGCAAGGTTTTCACAATTTAAAAAATCCACATTATTCTGAACTCTCATTTAATTCACTTCTACATTGTTGCTTGAGATGGAAACATGACTTGTTTTTGCTCACAATTAAATAAATAGTTGATATATATTGGATATCTACTTTGTGTTGTAATAAAACTTCATTTTAATGATAAAGAAACTGAGTCAGAGGGGTTACATAGTTTATCCAGTGTTCTAAGCTGTTGAATGGTAAGCATGGGATATAAACCCAAGCAGGCTGGTGTCACACCCCAGGCAATTAACCACCCCCCCCACCCAAAAACCTAACATTTACCCAGTGCTTCCACATGTACTTCTATGTACATCATTTCTTTTAGGTAGGTTTGATTGCCCCCATTGTACAGGTTTAAAATTAGGTAACACAGCTGTTTATTTCTGAAAAAGGATCCCAACTCCCTCAGCCTTTGGAGTCCATCTTAAACTCCAGATCTGCTTCTCATGCATTTTGTTTTCCAGGATTTGAATCTGAGGGAGGCCCCCTCGAATTCACTGGCTGGCTTAGCCCTGGCTAAGGAACACCCTTCCATCCCTGCTGTAGCCCTCAAAAGAGGCAGCAGCAGACTAGTGATAGATGAGGTGAATCCCTGGTTGCTTTTACAGCAAGCGTAAGAATTGCCAGCTAGTGTGTGAAATTGCTCTGTGAAATGGAATGCAAATACGAGGTGTGAGGAAGCTGTTGGTACTTAAGGCACAGGGGTGTGTGGCCCTATTCTAGGCAACTGCACCACACACCCCATCCCCCCCATTGCATTGCAGGGAAAGCTTAGCTCTCATAGGAAGTTCCCCCAGCAGCAATTTCCTGCTTGGGGTGAAGAGCTGATCATACTCTGAGGATTCCCAGGCAAAATCCATGGGGAAAGAGGCACAATCAAGAAGTGCTGAGGCATGAAAACTGAGGGGGTTGGTGCAGAAAGAAGACTGTAAACTCAGAGTAGGTAGGATCTAGGTTACTTCATGACTCCAGATTATCAGGGATTATCTTTTAATCAATCCAGTCTCATGGTATTCTGCCCTAGTAACAATTGGCAGCTTTTAAATTATGTTTTAATACATACCTTGAATTACAAATGAAAAGGTAAATTAACCTAAGCATTTTGGGTATTATTTGATGCTTTTTATCATGTAGTTAATGGTGCTTGCAGTAGAACTTTGTCACCTTGCTAATTATAACAACAATAGTAAATGAAATCAAATAATGATAATACTGTCTTTATTGGCATGAATCCACTTTAGTGGATATTATTGCTAGAATTGTGCAAATATTGTTGAACTTTTAAAAGATAAAATTGAGAAAACATACTGAGTTTTCTTGGTGCTTTGGTTTATTACAAGCACAAGGATTCAATCCAGTATAACTTTTTAAAATGTGATTGTCTGACAAATTATTTGAAAATGCCATGCCTTTGGAATAGTAGACTTCTAGAATCAGGTGTCCCTGGCTTGGGGAAATGTGTCCTGTCATCACTGTTTATGTCAATGGGTAATTCTGTTTGGTTAGAGCCAAGAAACTATTAACATATGTCACAAAGAAAAGTGTTATTTTTTAATGTGTTTCCATGGTCTCTGGCTTAGTGGCACCCAAGGCTTACTTGATTGCTACCTCCTTTTTACCTTCTTTTCATCTTCATATTCAATCACCAATAAATTCCTTCAGGCAACCTCCGTCAAGACTCTACCTCACCCACCTGAGCTCCCAACATGCCCTCTCTTCTCTGTTTGTGAGGAAGTGTTGGGGGGTGTGGCTCATGTCTCCATGAGTTTTTATTAGCTTTTAGGGTGGACCAGGAATAGAACTGGGGGGTCAGTCGCAGAGCACTTCAACTAATAATTAAACAGCTACCTCTTTTTTATTCTAAGCTGTGTGTGCCCCTCCTAGTGAGAATTACTACAGTTCATTGAGAAGTGTTGATGAAGAACCAGTGTTACAGCTGAGAGAGAGCGAATCCAGGTGGTAGTTTGTGTGCCTTGAGTCTCAATAGTTGGATCTGAGTTTACTTTTACGTGGGGTCCCTTTGGCCAACTGCTTTCTTCCAAAAGGCAGCCTAGCAAGTGTTCAGACAGACTCTCTTCTTCTTTGATGGTTGTCTCCGTTGACACTATGATTCCCTGCATTTCAGGTTTATAAATTCATTGTCACATGTACAGTAGATTGATTCACAGTGAGGGATTCTAGTAGAAAATACGTGACCCATGAATTATGAGTGTATCATTTAAGATAATAGTAAGAACAGTAATTATATAGACAGACAACAAGATTATTAGAGCATTGTCCCTCTGAAGGCAAATTTCTTAACCTCATTTATACCCTATTACCCATGTACAGTTAATCAACCATAAAGGGTTTTATTGGCTGATGTGGAATCGCCTCTGTATTTTTTAGATTTATTCTAATGGTAGATACAAGCAGGCCTAGAGTCTGACCCATATTCTCTGGCCAGTTCTCTGAGCTGCAACAAAACTAGGATTTCAATATCCAGTTTGTACATTAACCAATAAAATAATCTCTTATTTGTTTTGGCACTGGCACATAGACTACTTGCTGTGATTCTAAAGATCATTGTTGGAAACTGGCATGTTAAAAATAGTAGGCTATAAAGAGCCAAAACAGATGAGTAAGTATCCTGCAAAATGAGGTCCTGCCATTGAAAATGTGTTTAGAAAGGGGAAGCATTACAGTTACCATAGAAGTCTCTGGATTGGGTGACAGAAAACAGGAGTCAGCTCCCAGTCTCAGTCTCAGAAGAGTGAGTGGAGAGGAGTTTGTGTGAGGTAGAGAAGATCAGACTGTTGTGGATATAAAGACCCAAAGAAGAAAACAACGTCTCAAAGTCAGTGAGGCAGAACTACACATTTCTACAAGAATGGAGAAAGGAAGGAATGAACACTGAATACCAGTCACCATACAGGGAGACCTGAAAAGGTCAGTGTCTTCCTACTTCTCTGTAAATAACTGGATAGGAAAAATTCTAGCAGATACACAGATATTATAAGCTATTATAGGTTTAGGGGAAAAAATAAACCCTTGCACTTAGATTTTGTAAACTAGGTGATTCATGTCCTTCAGGTCACATGTATACTTTTCGCTAAGGTGCTGTCTTTGGCACCTGTGATTTTTGTTCACTCCAGGGGTGAGTCATTGAAACTGCACCAGCTTTCCCTTCCCAGACCCTTTCAGGTGCTGTTCCCTGCAGCGGGCTCAGCATGTTCTACAGAAAGGGTAGTCACGGATGAGATGCAGGACATGGTCTCTGCCCTCAGGTCGCTTACAGTCTGTGGGCAGCTACAATGTATTACTATGACTAAATGATAAGTATCTTCATAATTATTATTATGGCTTTTTCTTTTTATTTAATGTGGTTTCCCTTGATTTTTAAAATTTTCTTACATGAGCAAAATATACAAGTCTTTAATGCATAGCTTGATCAACATTTACCTATGGATACACCCACATAGCCAACACCTAGACAAAGTTAAGGGAGTCTGTGCAGTAAGAAGACTATGAACTCAGACTGTGTGAAATAGTTAAAATGAAAAACATGAGGGCCTCCCTGGTGGCGCAAGGGGTTAAGACACAACCTATGAAGCTATCCACAGCCACTGCAGCACAAGTTCGATCCCCAACCAGGGAGCTGCCCATATGGTGCAGCAGACCTCTCCTGTCTCGCCTGTTGCTCTCCTCAGCAGTGTATTTCAGTCGGTCTGCCTGTTCTGTTCCCCACCCTGTCTCTGGTGAATCCTCTCACCCTCCGCCCCCACACATACCTCTTGAATTCGTAAATAAATAAATCCTTAAAAAAAAAACAAACATGAGGGGTAGAGATAATCAAGGTTGCTTTTCATCCCTCCTTATCCAGGGATCATTGTCATTAATCAATTCCATCCTTTGGTGTCTGGTCCTGGTAACGTTTGGCAAGCTTTTAAGGTTCATGTTTTGACGATAGTAAACCTTTAATAATTAATTAAAAGGTAAGTTAACCCTTCCATATGAGACTTGAATTTGGATATTATTTTAATATTGTTGCAGTTGACAATGTTTGCAGTAGAAAATTGTTTTCCTTGTTAGCTACAAGGACGTATAGCAAACATAACTAAGCATAGTCTATATTGACATGAATCCATTGAGAAACTAAATCAAGAAAAGAAATACAAATCCTTCTATTTGACCACTTTGCTCTGTAGTCATTTTAAAGTGACTATGTAAGCTGCTTTTCACATTATTTACAATAGCTAAAAACTACAAAATTTACAACATTAGTAGAAGAGTTAAAATAACAACAATGTGCCACTGAAAATAATGTTTACAAAAAATTTTAAAGCTCTGGCAAATGATTATGATTTCATTTCAGAAACACAACCCCCCCCACCACACTTTACCCTAACAAATGTATAAAAATTTATAGAGAAGTATAAGAAAATTAGGTAAAATCCATCATGAGGGCTCTTGTGACTCCTGATTTTTCAGTAGGAATTTACCATCCTAAGACATGCTACTTATATAAATCGATATGTTCTGATAAAATATGATGATAAAATATGTTCATATTTTATCATTGGACTGGATGAAATGTATGTATAAGAGACTAGAGCAGAGAATAAAATTACCATAATTCCAACATCTAAAAATAAACCAGCCCATCACCGCCCCTTTTAGAGAAACTATCAAAATTAATTGGCAGGTATATGTGATGGGCTTACTAGACAGTAGGCAATAAAAATAAGTACCTCCCATCATTATGAGATGAATGGCCTGAAATGATGGCACAAACATGACATTCATGTCACCACTCCCCACCTTACCCATAATAGACATTCTAATCCATCATAGAATTCTTTCCTGCTGAGGGCTTCCCCGGTGGTGCAGCAAGTTGAGCCGTGCTGTGAAGCTGTCTGCAGCCTCTGCAGTGCAGGTTCGATTCCCAGCCAGCCAGGAAGAAACCCACATGGCACAGCAGACCTCTCCTGCCTCGCCTGCTGCTCCCCTCAGCAGTGTATTTCTTCAGTCTGCCTGTTCTGCTCCCCGCTCTGTCTCTGGTGAATCCTCTCACCCTCCCGCACCTCTGGCCTGTACCCCAGCTCTTGTACAAAAATAAATAAATCTTAAAGAAAAAAAGAAGAATTCTTTCCTGATGACCCTGGAGAAGGCTTGAAAAATCTTTCTCATCATTGCTATAGGTAGCCACTAGCAATGAGTTAGTCTCCATATGTGATAAAATCTACTTGCCATTCCTGCTGGAAAAGTCAATCCAATTTGACAAATATTGACACATTTTTAGCCAAAATTAAGGTGATTAGAAGGCAGGGTTTGGGACTGGATGAAATACAGACAACATGAGGTAGGACAAGGGTAGCAAATGGGTGAGAATGTCAAGAAAACAGCACTTTTCATTCCTGGCTCAGACTTCTAAGTTCTTCAGATGAATTCGTTCATCTTATGCCAAACCCTCCAATGTTGGCCATCAACAAAAATATGATAACGAGAATTTTCTTGGCTGTTCTGCAGGAGTAAATAGTTGCTCTATTTATAAGCTCTAAGAGCTGCTGCTGTCATAGATAACAGCTTCTGCATTAGCAGTCACCTGGCAATAACTTGCTAATAGAAAGCTTTTTGGGTAGTTGAAGTATAAAATATATCCTATAAATTTGCGTTCTCTGCAGTATTTGGAGGATTCCCAAGTAATCTCTTCACTCTTTTTATTTAGAAACCTTCACCTATAAGCTATTCCCAGGAGTAAGTCTGAATTC
This sequence comes from Talpa europaea, assembly GCF_964194135.1. Classification (NCBI taxonomy): domain Eukaryota; kingdom Metazoa; phylum Chordata; class Mammalia; order Eulipotyphla; family Talpidae; genus Talpa; species Talpa europaea. The sequence goes on along the minus strand of NC_140070.1, from coordinate 101,556,848 downwards.
ATGACCCTTAGAATATTCCCTGAATAATCCTGGACGCTATTGGTGACCACCTAAGCTGTTGCCAGGCAAGCTCATACAATACATGAGAAAATCCATGACATGTTGCAGGCCCAGATTTATACATGTGTGTCAGGATATTGCTATGAATATGCAGAGAAAGCCTCTCTTTGCCTTTTATTGTGTTCACAATTCAAAATCCATATGTTTGAGGCAAAATTTGTCATTTTCTGCACAGTCTTTCATTGTCTTCTTCGGTGATGGTAGATGAGTGTAATGTACTGGTCTCCCCCAGAAGGGCCGGGCATTATGCTAGTCACTCTGCACAAATGTTCCCACTAAGAATAATGTAGAACTAAAAGATGGTAACTGATTTCTCCCTCTTCAGGCAGAGCTACCACCAGCACAGCTATCGTGCAGCACAGCTGGGAAAGGGGGTGACCATTAAGCCACAAGGTAGCCAAATCTATGGTTTTCACAGAAATTACCACCCTTTCCTCATTTCTTTCCATTGGTTCAGAAAGCCCAGAAATGCAGCAGTGGGATAGCTGCCTTCTCAGAGATTGAGAGGTCTGCTTGAGCCTCTTAGCAGTTCCACCTGTCCTCCTGGTCTACTTCACCAGTCTGACCAGTAGGTGGAAGTTTTTTGTGTGGAACTTCATCTGAAATTGCACATGTTCTTGAGGTGCTGCTGTTTTTCTTTGGTTTCCCATTTTCCTGTCACTCAAGCCTTCCACTGAGTTCCTTTCTTCATTCTCTTATTCTTATACCAGCATGGGCTATTGTTGATAATAATAAGAAATGAGAAGTGTCTTCATCCACAGTTCTTAACTCACTGACTGCTCCCCAAACTCTTGGATTTCCTGAGGGTTCAGAGCAACAGTAACATCTTTTGTCATACAATTTGGTCTTTTGTCCTCTGTTCCTGAAATGGCTTCAGAGCCACAAAGGTGAAATGTTAATTATCATAAGAACCTTTCCACCTCACGTAGGTTTATGTTAATGATGTGACTTCAGAAAAGCACTTAAGGGTGGGGTTTGACTAGAGGGTTGGGACTTCAGTCCCACCAAGGGGGGAAAAGGTTCAAGTTGAATCAGTCACCAATGGGCAGCAATTTAAACAATCATGGTTTTGGGGTTCTTTGCCTTTTTTTTCTCTTTTAAAGATTTATTTATTTATGCATATGAGAGTTAGGGTGTAGGCCAGAGGTGCGGGGGCTGAGAGGATTCATCAGAGACAGAGTGGGGAACAGAACAGGCGGATCAACTGAAATACACTGCTGAGGGGTGCAGCAGGTAAGTTAGGAGGGGTCTGCCATGCCATGTGGCCGGGGATTGAATTCGTGTTGCAGTGGTTGCAGACAGCTTCATAGGTTGCGTCTTTTTTTTTTTATTTAAATTTTATTTTTATATTCCCCATACAATTACAACCCCCTTATTTTGACCCCAATCCCTCCTTTCCCCGCCCCCCACCCCCCATAGAGTGTCTCTGGTTCATAGTTGTTTCTTGATTTTGATATTTTCTTTCTTATAGTTGTTCTTTTTCCTGGTCCCTTATTTAAGTTTTCTAGATTCCTGCTAGGAGTGAGACCATCCGGTATTTTTCTTTTTCTTTCTGGCTTATTTCACTGAGCATGATCCCTTCCAGCGCCATCCATGTTGCTGCAAATTGCATGTGTTTATCTTTTTTGAATGCTGAGTAATATTCCATGGTGTATATGTACCACATCTTCTTGATTCAGTCATCTATTTTTGGGCATTTGTTGCGTCTTAACCCCTTGCGCCACCAGGGAAGTGCAAACAATCATGGTTTTGTAATGAAGTATCCATAAAACCAACCAGGTTTAAGAGGACTTGGTGGGTAAACTTGCAGCTATGTGGGGAGAATCGTGCTCCTGGGGAGAACATGGCAACCCCATACCTTGCCCTGTGCATCTCTGCCATCTGCCTGTTCCGGAGTTATATCTTTTTATAATAAACCAGCAAATCTGGTAAGTAAAATGTTTCTCTGTGTCCTGTAAGCTGCTCTAGCAAATTAACTGAACCCATGGAAGGGCTTGTGGGAACCTCAAATTTGTAGTTGGTAAGTCAGAAGCACAGATATCACCCTGAACTGGAGATTGACTTTGAAGTGGAGGATGGTCTTGAGAGAGGCACCCCTTACCCTGGAGCCTGATGCCATCTCTGAGTAGATAGTGTCAGAACTAAATTGATTTGTAGGACAGCCAACAGGTGTCAGAGAAATTGCTTGGTGGTAGGGGTGTTGTAGAGCAACCCCGAAACAAAACGGGGTGCCTGACTGTGGGTCCTCACCCGCGCGCTTAAAAGGACTTATCAATGCTCTACTGCAGGCACACGTGAAAGGTTAATAAAAGGTTTATTTACAAGGGAAGGGGAAATGAGGAAATGTACAGCTCTGGGAGAATAGTGGGAGACAAAGTTTTAAATGAGTCCTACCCGATCCGCCGATCAGGAATCCCAAAATGGCGCTCTCAGAGTTGGCCGCCAGCCAGGAGCAGTGAAGCCAGGAGGCGAGCGATCGCGAGCCAGAGAGAGAGCAAGGCCCACGTGTTTGGTTTTTATATCCAACCTGGCTGCCCAACTCCACCCTCAAGTCCCAGCCACCCTCCCCTTGGTGGTGACGGGATTTGTCTTTCCCAATGTCCTGATGACTTTAGTCTGGAGTGGGGTGGAGTCCACAAAGCCTGTATGAGATTATCTCAGGACATCCTTTCCCCCTAACAGGGGGAGTCTCCTCTCCCACCCCTTCCACACTGGAATCAGAATCCTTCTACTGGATATTTCCATGTCTTACCTTTTACATTAACCTTGTCACAGAACCTTGTCATTATTCTGAAGGACATTGTAAGTGTCCAAAAGACATTGAAAGAGCCCTTGACATAGAAGTACTGCTTGTTGGTCCCTTTCTCATTGATGTTACCTTTTTAAAGTCACCACATCATACCAGACTTGCAGCTTCAGTTAAGAGTGAGGGCAATGGGGTAGTGAACTGGGTTTGAATTTTAACTTTGTCTAGCTGTGAGAATTTGCACATGTTAATTAACCTTGAGTTTACTTTCCTCATCTGAGTTCACTTTCCTCACCCGTAAAATGGGAGTAATGGCTGTTGTTTAGCCTATGTACCCACTTGGACAGTGGAAAGGACTTCTTCCATCATGGCACAGAGTCAACACCAAAAACGCCTATGAAGGATGAAGTGCCCACTTACCAGGTCCTACTGACAAAGTGTTTTTTGACTCTAGTGATTCCAACAAGAGAATTCTCAATTTATACATTAATATTCACTAGGCATTATCTATATTTGTACAACCTGTGTGCTGACTCAGATTGTTATTTTGTTTACTGATTTCTCCTTATACATGCAGCATAATGGCTTAGCATTCAGGACCTTGCAGCTAGATAGTTGAGTCAAATCCTAGTCCTTTGCCATCCCTGTGATTTGGAGAAGTTACTTAACTTCTCTGGGCCCTTTTTTCATCTATAAGATGGGCTTAATATGGAGCATTTCCTGATAGGTTAATTGTGACAATCAAATAAGCTATTACAGGTGAATCATAAAAAGTGTATTTTGGCCCATAGAGTACAGTGTGAACTATTATTACTGCCATTCTTATGACATCTCTATTTATTGGAAGGACTCCAAATGCTGGGTAGGGGTGTGTGTGTGTGTGTGTGTGTGTGTGTCTTGGCTTGAAGGACTCTCTTGCCTTTTTCACACTCCAGAGAGTAAGGATCACATTTTCAAAAGAGAGAATATTTATTTCATTGGATGCTTTTACGCCCAGAATTCATATCCGAACCCTTGCTTCTACTGAGCCAATCTTGCCTTCAAACATCTAGAGAGTATTTCTTCTGTCACAGCTCTCATTCTTCCAGGAAAAGAATAAATACTCACAGAGCACCTCTTATATACAGGCAATGGGCTGTGCAAGCCAGCATAGATTCTCCCTAAAGAGTGAACAAAGAGAAAGAACTAGAAAGGGAAGAACTACAAAAGGCAAAATAAAGTGGTAATAAAAATTCCTGGAATTTTTCCTCTTTCAGTTCTCTCACTCCTGTGTCCCTCTTTCTTACATGTAGAAATGGTCACCAGATATCTTGAATTTTTCCTGGAGTATCATCTTCACAGATGATTGCTATAGTCCCCATACACTGCTACCAGGTCACAAGTTCTAAATTTGGAGTTTGGAAAATGTGATCAGGCAAAGGAACAGAAACCTTTGCTTGTTTTTGTTTAAAAATAAATACTTTCAAAGACAGGGAGAGGAAGTGTTCCTGGAGCAGGCTGGGATTTGTCCTCTTGGGCACCAAGGTAAAACTTCAGATATTTTTTACACAAATCTCAGTCCTTTGCTATGTCTGGCAGCCAATACTGACTACGGCTTCAAGTGGCCCCCCACCTTTTCCCAGCCGGAGCCAGGTGTCTGCATAGCTTCCCATGTGGCTCTTTGCTCACCTCTTCATTTTTCCCCTCTATCATCTTGACTATCCTTTTCTTTCTCATCTGTCTCCTCCTCCATTTCAAAGAGTTCATCCTGCAGTATTCGGCCTGCTTCAGGAGTTGCCAAAACATCCACAGTTCACATTTTATGTAGAGAAAGAGCTGTACAAAGGCTTAGTGTTTTGTTTTGTTTTAGTCACCTGGAACAAAGTAAAATTTCTTAAAGTAGGCTCAAGAAAGGAAAGTGAAAAATATTCAAATCCTGGTTCTCTGTTGCATGAGTTAGTGCTGGCTACTAAGACACACAGACCTTGTCTCTTAGGAACCAGTGTGGGGGCAGACACAGAGTCAGGCTCAGAGTGATCTGGTACAGTAAGTGCTAAGACAGGCTGAGAATCCATCTGGGTGCTAGGGGCTTGGGAAGGCCTCCAAGAAGGAGTGCCCCATGAGCTGAGCACTTAAAAATGAGTAGGAGCTAGCCAGGCATCAGGCCAAGAGCCAGGTCTTGTTTAATTCTCACAATGTGATAATGCAATACTAAGTCTCCATTCTATCAATGAAGAAACTATGCCTCAGAGAAATTCAGCTTAGTTACCCAAATCAGCACCTAGTAAATAGTGAATCCAGGGTGCCAACCCAAGACTTAGCTCACAAAGCGAATGATGTATGTTCAACTGTGCTCAAAGGTCCCCGGCGTCTTACTTCTGAAAACACAACAAAGACATTTTTACTATAACACATGAAATCAAATTAGAAAAAATAATCATAGCACCACCCTCTCCCATTAAATCGTCACATTATATCAACTGTAAGAACATGAATAGGCACTCAGGACTGGTGCTCCTGGTCCGAAGATTTGGGCACTACCTCAGCTTGATGCAGGTGCAGCCACTTCTCTGCCTCACCTTAAAGTGCAGTTGTTACATCAGAGCACTTGCAGCATAATGGTCAGAGACTCAGAAGATGTTTTAAGGAAATTTCTTTGACCTTGAGATATATTTGCAACTGTTCCACATTGAATAAGACCAGACTGAAAGGCAGCTGTGAGATTCCCACAGTTGTTGGATATCAGAGTCCAGACTGGACTGCCCAAGTGCAGCTGGCTGAGGGGGTGCATGGGGTTGACGCCATCCTGCACTTGGTCACGTGCCCACAGGGCTGGTCTGCTCACTCCGAGGAAGCTAGGAAGGTTTCTAACTGATGTGCAAAGTTCCCCAAACCCAGCACTTCCTCTGAGATCTGTGATGCTCATTGGACTATGGTGGCCATTTTTCCACCTATGCATTTTATAAAATGATAATCATCCAGAGTCATGAAATATTCCTAACAGGCTTCTAATCAAAAGCCATTTCTGGGTTTTGTGGATCCTCATAGATTAACTGAGATAATACAAAATGAAAATTTAAAAAATCTGTTCTTTGCAACCACAATGTGCTATTTTTGGCTGTCGCTCAAATCAACCTAGTTCCAAGCATTGTGATTCCCCGGAAATAAAAAAAAAAGCATTCCTACCTTCCCTAGGATTGCTGTATAAGCACACTTTCCCCCAGCCACTGCTGAATTCCAGGCCTGAGGAAGAACTGTCTTAGACAGAGTGAACTCCCAGCCTGGCGCCTGTCAGGGGTTGTGTCATGTGTTTGCATTAGCTGAACAAAAAGCTAGCAGGCTTTCCGGCCTAACTCCCTCCTCCCTGCTCGCCCCTCTGGAGAGGCCGGTTAAAGTCTAGACAGTGTCTGCTTGGCACAGCGCCTTTTCAGCACAGTCCACAGAGTTCTGCAGTTCTGACTTGGGTTGCTGCTCTTCACTCATTTCACCAGTTTTCCTAGTCAGCCTAAACTGTTTCCAGGGAACTGGCATGAGCCTCACACACAAGAAGCAAGTGAGTGGATTTATGAGACTGTCAGGAGTTAGCTGTCTTAAGAGGTTCAGATCTGAGAAAATACCAGCAGTGCTGGCTGAAGTTGTGGCTGAGTATACTGAGGTCCCTGGTGTGGACTGGCTTCAAGCAAGTTGGCATCTATCAGCAAGAGATGGGGTGGCGTGAATATAGACAGTGGCACCAGGTCACGAGCCTTGAGTCTCAATGGACCACTTATATGCAAGACAGGGTTAGAGTAGATAAACTCTAGAAATCCTATCCCTATAAAAGGAGACAGACATTTTGTCTTGTCCTAACTGATGGACCAGGGAGGAGCAGTTTGAAGGAGAACGGGAAAACAGAATGCATAAAAGTACTGTATCTCTTACTTCCTCCTGCGTGTGTTGAGTGCAATATAAACGTTAGAGCATGTGGCACCCAAACCTTCAGTCCAGGGACCAGTAAACAAATGCTGTTTACTCTATAGAAACGATTAGCTTGATTTCCCACTTCAGAACCCAGCTGCTCAGCTATACCGGGCAAGAAATGAAGGATGCTGGGTCCCCGGGGTTGAGCAAAGAATCTGAGAAAGAAAAAGACAACAACCCCAAATTCCAAAGAGCAACTTGAACTTTTATTGAACTTATTTTAAAAATGAAAATAAACAAGACTTTCTTCTAAGCTTTGTAATTGTATGCATTTTCTTTTAAAATTAGCCATGCAGTATTTCAAATGACTTACAGAAATAATTGTCTGAAAATGTTTTCTGGAACCCTCTTATCCTCTCAGCATATTGCTATGCCTGTGCCTGGGTTTCTTGAAGAGCAGTTGATGAAGCAGGCCCCCATCCCCTTCTCTAAATTAGTTAGGACTCATTACAGACGTAGGAACTGGTCTTTGACCTTGACCTCAGCTGTTAAATCAAGCACTTGTGAGAGTGAACTCTGTGTGAAAACAGGCCAATATTGATGTTTAAGCCCTGCTTAAATGGGTGCAGCCCAGTTCCAGAATCTCACTAGATAATCCCAGTGTGCTGAATTAGTGTTGTCCTGGATGAGGGACTAGCCCAGTGTTGCATGTGGCTTTCCTAATAAGGTTACTTGTACAGTGTCAGAATTGAATTGAGACTGGCTGTGCTCTAGGGTAGAGATGCATGTGCATGTGTGGATGTGTGTATGTGCACATACACACACCCAGACTTAAATTTTACTACTTGGAGAATATAACAGTCTACCCATAGCTCAAGAACTACAACTTCTCCCACAAAAATAAATTCCTGTAGAAACTAATGAAGAGAGCATATGCATTGTTATATTTCCCTTAATTTGACTCCTTTGCTTAATTTAGTTTTGTATTTTCTTTATATTGCTGGATTCCTTTCTGAGCCCAGGTGCATAGATCAATGCTTATTTTTATAGTTGTGAAGTTTGCTTAATAAACATTAACTTAATAAATGTATGTTATTCATTCTTTTATTTCCTACCCCATTCCAAAAATAATAGGTATGTTTTTTCTCTCAAATCCTATAGCTAGTATGTTTTACTTGCTTCTTTCCAGGGTAGGTTAATTAAGCGTATTTCCAGTTACAGGGAAGGTCCCAAGTTTGTGGCACATTTTACAACAAAGAAAAATAAAATGGGTGGAGAATTCAGACAAACCAGAGCCATCAGCTATCTAAACTTTAGTACAAAATTGGTGTGTGTGGAATTTCTATTAGAACAAGCAAAAGCTATTGAAGCAAAATTTCAGATGCCCACACTGAGCACAGATTCTTGCCTGAGTTCCCTTCTCTATCAGGAGGACCCAGGTGTGGCTTCTAGGGGACCCAGCCGAGCCCACAATAGCTGCTTTAGGGCCAAGGGAGAGTTCACAAATGCACAAACACCCAGGTTCATTTCTCCAAGGGCATCCTCCTCCTTGGGTCTTCACTATATGCTGTAATTCCCATGCCCCCAATTAACTGGGGCAGGCTGAAGGTCTGTATCAAAAGCAGGCTTCTCCTGAGAATCCTAGGAATCTGTCAGCAATGTGTCTATTGTGCTTTCTCTACCCCTTACCTCACCCAGCCCTGCCCTCCAGTCTTCTGTCCTTGGCATTTTCTGTTTTCTTTCCTTTATTATCCTGTGTGGTCTTGGCTTTGCCAAAACCACATGCAGAGAAGCAGACCTACTGATTTAGCTATTTGTTTCAAGGGTAAAGCCTTTCACTTTATGCTTTAATTGTCTGCATAGTGTTCAACAGAAGATTAAGTTTCTATATCACACTAAACCCCTGTGCAGGGACACCCATTTCGGTTTTGGGTTTGTTTTGAGTTTTCTCAATTTCCTTTCTTGGGGATTGGGACTAGGTAGGAAAAATGGAATTGGGAAGTGTTTGTGTAGAGACCAGACTGTCAAAGCTTTGCTAAATGTTGGGCATAATAAATTCAGAACTCACTGAAGACTTATTTCTTAGTAAAATTTCCTAAACTACCTGTGAGCTGCATTGTTTCGAAGGCAGTTACAGAGTTAGTAACTTTACTTCTGAGAAATGCAACTGGAAAAGAGTCTTTGTTTTACTTTATTTCCTATAAAAGGATATGCAGTATAACCTGGCTGACAGTAAGAAACTATGACAGTGAGGACTCTGTGTGTGTGTGTGTGTGTGTGTGTGTTTGTTACATGCGCCCATGTAGGCACTCTTTTTTAGACAAAAATAAAGAAACCATGAAGGTGGTATGAATCCTGTAAGAACGATCAGGCTTGAGAACACTGTTAACTGTGTTGATCCTTTCACAGCTCAAGTAATTGTGTTTTCCTCTGAATTCCCTTATTCCTTTTACACATTTGATCAATTAGAAGGCTCTTCATTTCCTGCTGAAGTTGCTTTCTCACATTGCTATGTAAATTAAAGAACATGCAGAGTTCCTCTCCAGTGACTAGATTACAGTTGGTGTTTTTTTCTAGGTGCTGTTATTTTGCCCAGAGTAAGTGACATTGTCAGTTAGTGACCATAATTACTGATGTTACAGTGACCTGAACAGAAAGATCTCATTTGCCAGTGATACGTTGTTCCAGGAAAAAGTCTTCTCTCTGCCTAGGTTGGTGAAGTGAGCATGCATGTACATTTGTGTGTGTGTTTGACGCTCAGATAGCTGAGGTCTCTGGTGGGCTCTAGATTACCAATCTGTGGTTTTAGATGCGATAACAACCATTTTCAGAATCTTTGATGGAGGGACAAAAATTAGGGACTCTGAGCCCAAGGTTAAAACATGTGAACTCTCAAAATGGTTCTGTAGAAATAGAGTAAATAGGAAGAAGGAAAGCAGTGAATAGGAGGACTGCAAGAAGACAGTGATGGGGCGGGAAATGTTCACTGTTTTTGTAATGAGGTCAATAAATGAACATGGGGATAAAGAATTTCTGGTTTTCACCTTAATGACTCCATGAGGAAATACTGTGAGTGAACACTGCTGATGTACATGATCAGAAAAGATATGTGACTGTCGTTGAGAAGTTGAATGCATGGCCTGTGGCAGAACTCAGTAGGGCAAGCAATAATATAAAAGATGTAAATTTAAACAGTGCCTACATTTACTGAGTATAGCAAGGGAGATAATAAAAGAATGTACCTTATACAGGTAACTGCTCAATATATTGTAGCTTCTGTTCTTTTTTGTTGTTTTTCCTTGAATTCCAGAAGACAGTACAGAATTATAGGGAGAGACAAACAGAGCCTAGATCCATGTTTCTCAAACTGTATTGAGTGCTGTTAATATATGTACTAGTAGGGTAAATGGTTTTCTAATTGCAGGACTTTTCAGAGTTTTATAATTTGTGCATTAACTATTTTTCTTTCTAGGAGAAAAGTATTATAAAGCAGTGTTTCCTAGGCATTTCACTAGAAACTGACCCAGAATGAGTCATTTCTGAACAGGTTTCCGTAAACAGAGTCTAATTACCCCAATGTCTAGTCTGACCCCAGGTCTTAATGAGCTTTCTCAACTCACTTCCTAAATTATTTCCATTTCATCAGGAAGGCATGTTACTCATCTGCATCCATGTCAGTTCTAGGCAACATCCTTCTGGGAGTGACTCCAGAATCGGCCATCAGCATGACCATGTCTACACCTACTTAGCACTGGCTGGATTTTTTTTTTTTTTTTTTTTTTTTTGGTTATGATCTTACTCAGGAATCTTTTCAATTTTTTTTATTTTCCCTAACCATACCCAGTCCATCAGCAAGTTCTGTCACCTCTACTCTTCAGAATGTATCACCCCTCTATTGATTGTTCTCTGTCTCTAATACCACCATTCTAGTCCAAACCACCATCATTTTGTGCCTGGATTATTGTAGTAGAATCCTAATTGCTCTCCCCTTTTTCCTGCCTGTCTTGCTCCATCATCTTCTCTACATAGCAAACTAAGTAATCTTTATACAACACATCTGATCATGTCATCTCCTGTATAGGACCTTCCTTGTCTCTCCCCATCCCCTGTATCATTGGGAATAAAACACAAGCTTTTTGTCAGTGCCTGTAAGTTCCTACATGCACCAGCCTTTTCCTGCATTTTTTCGCTCTTTGTTCCGGAACATAACAGATCTCACTCTACATCAGAACCTTTGCTTTTCATCTCTCTTGTCTGAACTGCATTTTTCATCCTTCAGGTTTCAGCTCAAGAGAGCTTTGTCCCACAATTCTAGCTGGACTCTGTCTCCCAGATATCTCTATTAAATAGTCTGTTTTCTTCTAAATGTTTATGACAATCTGAAATAATCTAACTTGTGTTCATTTGCTGTCCTCCTCTGGAACGTTTTCAGGTACCCCTTCAGGACAAACTTCTCCTTTTTTACCAGTGACTCCCCAACACCTAGATAGGAATTCAGCATGTAGTCAGTACTCAGTAAATATTTACTGAATTAATCCACATGCCAAATGGCATTAATTAATTCACCTATACAAATCATGTATAATATGAGAAACTGCTTAGCATCCTAATCTAGGACTTGGTAATAGTGCTGGGCTTGCTTAGTCTGACTGCTGGATTCTGATTGTCTCAGCTCCAGGTAAAGCTGAAATTTAAGCAAAGACTAGCTGAATAGCAACTATTTCTGTTCTTTCCTTCCATGATCAGCAGTTCTGATTTAACTGGGCGTCATTCCCAGAGTAAGCTAATATTCCAAGAAATATAAAATAAAGCATTAAATTTCATTGTTGGTGATTCTTTGCCCTAAAATTGCTGGTAACTTTGTCTTCTGACCTCACCACCACCTATTGACATATTTACTTTTTGGCATCCTTCCCTGCTTTTGCTCTTTCCTGTTTCATTTGAAATGTGACTGGGATGTCCCAGTGTGGATAAAAGTGTCACTGGGTTTGCACATTAGTTCTCACAGAAGTCTTTTCTCCTGGGGACTCTAATGGCCCAGTAAGCAGCAGTGGGTAGAAGAGTCCTTGGGAGCTATAGCCCCTACCTGCAGGACAATTACCTGCAGCCTTTACTCTCTAAACTCTTACAGTTCACCCAGAGACCAGCTTTCCTGACTTCCAGGGAATGTTGCTCTACTTTGCATTGGAGTCGGAGTAACCAAAAGCAGTTAAATATTTGGCACTTCTCCACTGTTCAGTCAGTTTAAAATGATGGAGAACAGAACTTTGAGAACTACAAGGCTAGGTAATACTTGGTGATTTTTCCACAAATGATAATCTGTCTAGCAACTAAGCTAGTTGGATTTTCCGCAGTTTCAAATGCAGTCCTTGGGGGGGAGCAAAATGAACAGAAAGAAGGTCTTTATGTATTGTTGGTATAGTGTAAGGGTCTCAAAGGATTTAAATCTCTGCAAAAATAGGGAATTTATGCTACAATGAAACAGAATACCTGGCAGCCTCTCATTGGCAGGTCCTCTGTCAACTAAGAACTGATTGGCTGGTACAAGTAGGTTTTATAGCTCCTTCCCCCTAGCTGTGACTTTCCAACTGCTCCAAGGAAAGAATGCAAGGCAGGAATGTGTCAAGAATAGTATGTGCACATTTCCATTGACTTTATTTTATTTTATTTTATTTTATTTTACTTGAATCACGGCCCTGTTGGGATCCCTTTATTTCCTAGTAAGTGGACAGTACAGTCTCAACTTCTGTGTTAATTCATTTTGCTTTCACATTCAGGATCTTGTTGTTGTTGTTGTTTTTAAAGATTTTTTTTTAATTTTATTTTTATATTCCCCATATAATTACAACCCCCTTATTTTGACCCCAATCTCTCCTTTCCCCGCCCCCCCCCCCATAGAGTGTCTCTGGTTCATAGTTGTTTGTTGATTTGATATTTTCTTTCTTATAGTTATTCTTTTTCCTGGTCCCTTATTTAAATTTTCTAGATTCCTGCTATGAATGAGACCATCCGGTATTTTTCTTTTTCTTTCTGGCTTATTTCGCTGAGCATGATCCCTTCTAGCGCCATCCATGTTGCCGCAAACTGCATGTGTTTATCTTTTTTGAATGCTGAGTAATATTCCATGGTGTATATGTACCACATCTTCTTGATCCAGTCACCTATTTTTGGGCATTTGGATTGTTTCCAAAGCTTAGCTATTGTAAATAGTGCTGCTATAAACAGGGGTGCAGGTGCTCTTTGGAATTGATGTTTCTGTGTCCTTTGGGTAAAGACCTAGGAGTGGAATTGCTGGATCATATGAAACTATGTTTAGTAGGTCAAGAGATCTCCACACAGCTCTCCATAGTGGTTGGACCAGTTTGCACTCCCACCAACAGTGCAGGAGAGTTCCTTTTTCTCCACAACCTCGCCAACATTTGTTGTTGCTGGTTTTTTAAATATGTGCCATTCTCACTGTCCATTGACTTTAATCTCAAGGCACTGAAGAGTGTGAGTGAGTGAGTGAGTGAGTGAGTGAGTGTGTGTGTGTGTGTAATACTTTTGAAAGCTGATGGCAACAGATTGCAGCAGTTGAGCCAAGAAAATGCAAAAGGGGTGTTGAGAAATAGCCACTTAATTGCCAAATTTGCCAATGAATTTTTAAGCCCAAAAGTATATATATGTAGTTAAGGACCAAAATATGTAGTTCAATTAGCCCTTTATCTTTGTTTCATGAACTAAGCCATTCCCGGTCCTAAGGATAGGAAGGAGCAAACATTTTTGTTCCTTACAGAAGAGAAGTGATTTGTCCATAAGTATTGACAGCAGAGCTAGAATTAGGCTTAAGTACCCAGAATTTTTGCACATTTTCAAAGAACTGGGTATTCAACACCATAGTATCCTCGTCCCATGCAGCCCAGCATGCTGCCTTACCATGTGTTCAGACATCATCTGCTGACTTTAGTTATATACACCCATTTCTAAGACATGGTAAGTTAAAAAAGTTTTATTCTTTCTCCCTAAACTCTCCTCCTCAATTCAGTCCTCAGTAATATATTAAAACTCACAATTACCATTTAGAGCTGAGCCATTCAGTGGGAAAAAGCCAATAGCCACAGTGGCAATGGAGCACTCAAAATGTGCCTCGTCCAATTAATATGTGTTATCAGTGAAATATATCAGATTTCAAAGACTTAGTATGAAAAAGAAGGCAGCCAAAATATCTCAACAATATTGACTGCTTGTTGAAATAGTAATATTTTGAATATATTGACCTAAGTTAAGCAAATTATTAAAATTATTTTTTTTGTTTTGATTTTTTCATATGTGGCTACTAGAAACTTTTAAATCATCTGTAAAACTTACTGTATTTCTGCTGGACAGTGTTGCTGTAGACACTTGTCACTTAACCATCGATTATATTTGGCCACACTCCATAGCAGTTATGTAGTTGTTCTGTGCTTAAAATTCTGTGTTTTGTGCCTCATTTGACTGTCAGCAGCTGAGGGACATGGGCTGTGCTTTCTTCTTCCTTGAGTCCCCAGCATCCAGCGTGATGTTTGGTATTTTGTTGCTTGATTGTTCTGCATATTGTTTACTTCCTTGGAAATAGTTTCGGAGAATGATAAGGATATGCATATTAATTTGTATTGGACTGGTGCCTTTTTCAAAGGGATTGATTTCATGTAGTTCTTAATTTGTTCTAGAAAGGTTAACATTAATCTGTTACTATACAGGGGACCTGCAGTGGGTGCCAGGACTCCCTGGCATGCATGCCCAGCAAAGAACAATTGTGTTAAGTAATGATTACAGATTATAATGGGCCCTTCATTGCTCCCCCAAAATTTGGGGAGAACGCCATATTAAGCTCAAGTGTTTGTATAACACTCCCAGGGCCTGTCTGGGCTTAGGTGAAGGAAATAAGCCATGATGACCCCAGGGACTCCCATCCTTGAGGCAGGACAGAGAGAAGAGGAAAAGGACTGCCAACCAGCCTTTGCTGCTGAGTAACTGCAGGAACTCCCACCAGCTGGCTTGGATTCCCAGAGTTCCTAAGAAATCACTAGGGGATGCACCCACCCGTTGTGGGACTTACCCTTGAAACAGCCTACAATTTTGTAATAGAGCTTGTGGCTGAACCACATGCTCATAATTTCTAGGCTGGCTATATTATGCCTGAAACACTGTCATTTCTGCTGATTCCCTGAGAGAGTCTAATCTTTCCCTGGGTTTCCAAAGGATTCCTGGGCCACTGTCTTGGGTTGAGTTGTTAAGGAATGTGTAAGACTGCACCCCCTGGAGACCTCCCCCTTGAGGGGGCAGGCTTATCAGGTCTCACTGCTGTGAAACAGTCTCACCCTGTTGACCACGTTATCACCACAAGTCATAAAGGACCATCTTCCTCTGTTTTTTATTTTATTGAGGACACTGGTATGGAGAGTGGTGATGGTATATATCATAGTGTGTGGGGTTAAGGAGTTCAGAAAGGGTCAGGAGAGCTAAGTGGTATTTTTTTTAATCTGTCTGTTTGACTAAGAGTGAGGTTGAGTTGTCAAATACACCAGTGTGAGTATATTTTTGCATCGGATAAGTACTTTGTGCTCTAAGTCCTGTAGTTTTGTAGGTACCTTTCTGCCATGATTGCTTTCTCCCCAGACACTCCAGCCTTGTCAAGATTTCTTTTTTCCCTCCACCATATTCCTTATATCCCCTTGTCCATTCCACCCCTCCTTCTTGACCTCAGAGCCCTCACGAGTATATTGATGCCCACTGGTTCTTGAACATATTTTACATTATCAAATTGTCTGCTGGGGCGGGGGGCTCCCTGGTGGCCTAGGGGTTAAGTCGCAGTGCTATCACTGCTATAGTCTGAGTTGGATCCTGGCCAGGGAGCTGACCCACATGGCACAGCAGACCTCTCCTGTCTCACCCGCTGCTCCCTTCAGCAGTGTGTTCCAGTAAAATCCACCTGTTCTGCTCCCCCACTCTGTCTCTGGTGAATCCTCTCACCCTCTGCACCTCTGGCCTGCACCCCAGTTGTTCTATGCAAAAAAATTAGATGAAATTAAATTAAAACTTTAAAAAATTGTCTGCTATGTAGATGTCAGTATTTATTTTTATCATTTTGACTTGCTTTACTGTACATAATTCTCAGGCTACTTTGCTATACATAACTTGATTCTCGGGGTCAAATCATCAAAAATAATCTTTATCATTGAAATTGTGAAATGAATTGCCAGTGTTTTCTTCTATGTATTTTATTTTTGCAGGTCTTATATCTAAATATTTAATCCATTGGAAATTTATTTTTGTGTATTGGATTAGCATATCTGCTTTAGCATAGATTTGGTGTCAATATATTTTTTTAAGATTTATTTTTTTAGGCATACAAGAACGGGGGTATAGGCCAGAGGTGCGAGGGGTGAGAGAATTCACCAGAGACAGAGTGGGAAACAGAATAGGCAGATTGACTTAAATACACTGCTGAGGGGACAGCAAGTGAGTCAGGAGAGGTCTGCTGCGCTATGTGAGCAGCTCCCTGGCCAGGGATCGAACTCATGCTGCAGTGGCTGCAGTGGCTGCAGTAAGCGTCATAGGTTGTGTCTTAGCCCCTTGCTCCACTAGGGAGGCCCTGGTCTTGATATTTATGTGGATTTATTTCTGGGCTTTCAGTTCTGTTCCATTGATCCGTGTATCTATTTTTGTGCTATTACCATATTACTTTTAGTTCTGTTGCATTACAGTAAAGTTTGAAGTCAAAGAATATGCTACTTCCATTTCTCTCCTTTTTCTAAGGGTTGCTCTTGCAGTTAGAAGTCTTCAGTGGTTCCTTATAAATTTCAATGTTTTGTAGGTATTTTGATAGGGATTGCATTAAATAGATATATCATTTTAGGCAAGATAGTCATTTTGATTATATTGATTCTCCCCATCCATGAGCATGGATATCCTTCTTTCTCCTTATGTTGCTATCTAAGTTCTTTAATACCCTTGTAATTCTCATTGTATTGCTCTCTTAGTTAGTTCTGAGGTATTTAATTCTCTGGTTAGTTCTGAGGTATTTAATTCTTTCTGAAGCAATTATAAATACAGTTATTGTATTAATTTCTCTTGCTTCATTTCATTCCTTGTATATAAAAAGGCTGTGGACTTTTGCATGTTAATTTTATGACCCTCCACTTTGACAGCAAATGTTTCTAACAAATTTTTGATGGAGTCTTTAGGATTTTCTTTATACGATATTATATAGTCTGTGAAGAATGATAGTTCCACTTCTTTCCCAACTTGTATTCCCTTTATTTCCCGTGTTTGTCTGATAGCTACGGCCAAAACTTATAATACTAGGTTAAACAAAAGTGATGACAGCGGGCATCATTGTCCATAAGGAAAAGGCTTTCACTTTCTCACCAGTGAGTGGTATATTGACTGTTGGTTTGGGATATATGGCATTTATTATTCTGAGATAGCTTCCTTCTATTCCCATATTGTTGAGGGTTTTTATCTTTTTTAAAAAAGATTTATTTTATTTATACAAGAGCCGGGGTACAGGCCAGATGCATGGGAGGGTGAGAGGATTCACCAGAGACAGAGCAGGGAACAGAACATGCAGACTGACGAAATACACTGCTGAAGGGAGCAGCGGGTGAGACAGGAGAGGTCTGCTCACCATCTGGGTTGCTCCGTGGCCGGTGGGGATTGAACCAGCACTGCAGAGGCTGCGGACAGCTTCACAGAGCTGCGCTCAACTGCCTGCACCACCTGGGAGACCCGAGAGTTTTTTTTATCTTAAACGGGTGAATCTTAGCAAATACTTTCTCTGCATCTGTTGATACTCTCATTTTTATCTTTACTTTTGCTGATAAAATAAAACTTTGATTGGTTTTCATATACTAAATCATCCTGGCATCTCTGAGATAAGCCGCACTTGATCATGGTGAGATATACTGTTGAATTTGATTTGCTAGTAGTCTGTTGAAGATTTTTGCATCTGAGTTCATCAGGAATAGTGGTCTATAATTTTCTGTGCTGTCTTTGTCTGATTTGGGTATTAGGGTAATGTTGCAATAGTAAAATATATTAGGGAGCATTTCCTCTTGTAGTTTTAAAAACAATTTGAGCAAGATGGGTATTAGTTCTTCACTGCAGGCATTTGTAATGAGCAAGATTTTGAGGCAAAAGTGGTCTCATATTTCCAGGTTCCTCACATTCATAGCAGTATAACCCCATGAATATCCTCATATGACAGTTTAATCAAGAGGGATGGAGAGGCCTCCCTGGTGGTGCAAGGGTTAAGACACAACCTGTGAAGCAGTTCGCACCCTCTGCAACACAAGTTCGATTCCCGGCCAGCCAGGGAGCAACCCACATGGTGTAATAGACCACTCCTGGCTCACCCGCTGCTCCCCTCAGCAGTGTATTTCGGTCAATCTGTTCTGTTACCCCACTCTGTCTCTGGTGACTCTTCTCCGTGCTCCCCCCCACCTCTGGCCTGTACCCCAGCTCTTGTATGCATAATAAATAAATCTTTTTTTAAAAAAAAAGAGGGATTGAGGTTATAAGAGAGAGTTCATGCCCAGAGTAGTGCTTTCTCATCTTTCCTACATTATGCTCCCTTGCAAATTGAGTCTCTAAATCTATAGCTGAGTTTCTGGAGGTTCATAGACACTGGGTTACAATTCTATTCTATGAAATAAAAATAGTCATTTTTCTCTTAGCATAATAAGGTTTATGCCTGTCGTTCAAGTGTATCTACTTAAAAATATCCTTTTTTATGCTCAAAAATGTCTCAAATGCATTGTGGCACATCCAAGAGCCAAATATACCCATACTCAAGCTCACATACCCCTACTCTCCTGCAGCCCTGATCCAGCACCCCATCCCTCTCATAGAAGAGTTGGCTTCTTTGTAATCATAAACCAGCCTCTCTCAAAGGTCCTCACACACAGATGCATAAAGCCCCTGGCACCAGTGACCTTACAGTATTACCTGCACAAACTCTCCTCCAAGAATCAGCTTCCTTTGGATGCCATCAAAAGGAGGTCCCTTCATTTGCACTTGATATTACTCTGTATGTTTATCTGAGGACTGGGACTCAAGGACCAGGAAGAATTGGATGGGAGGGTCCTGGAAAGCCTGAGAGTGAAGTGAACAAGCTGGAGGAGCAAACCTTGCCTGGGGAGCCAAAATGAAATGAATGCTCCCTGCCTGTGGTATTTCCTTGGATGACTGTATTCCTCAGGCTCCAGGTTTTCCCCTACTTTTCTCCAAGCCAGAAGTTGCCATAGCAACAGAGTGCCTGAGAACTTCTAATTACATCTGTCTGCTTCTCCTAGAACCATACTGAGCCACACATATGGAGACTTCATTTAGCCTGGAGCTTCTTGCTGGGTTTTAACCCCTTCTGCATTCCTTGGCTGCAGAATAATTGCCAGGCTGCTGGAAACTTGACAGCTGCTTTGTAAGTCACACTGTCCCTGAAGATTCCCAGGGCTTTGTCTGTGTTTTTAACGTGAAGGCTCAAGCTGCTCTGCTGTGCTGGTTCTCAGGGTCTCTCGGCTTCATTTTGTTCCAGTAACCCTGACCTCCCTGCTGTCCCTCCACCGTTGCCCCCCCATCTGTCAAATGGTCTCAGCTTTTGTTGAATATCACAGTTCCTTTTAAGGTGCCCAAGCCTCAGGAGAGATAAACCACTTGGGCACAGCTAAGGCCTCGTCCTTCTCTGGCAGTCAGCTGCTTAGATGAGCCAGAGGGGAGTGGTTGGAAACCCCCAGAATGTTCTGGGCTTTGGGGAGGGCTAGAACAAGGCAAAGGGCTTTTTTTTCTGGTCTAGGGATACTGACCAACTTGCCTCCCTTGCCTTACAGGACAATGTAGGGGCTGAGGTTCCTGATAAGAGTTAACACAAAACAGCTGCCCTGGATGAGCCTATTTTCATAATTTCTCTTTACCTCTTCTCTTGTTTTCTTTGGCTTTTCTCTTGTGTAGGCCACGAAAGCGTCAGTTTTGCTCTCTGGTGGCCCCCTTCCTGCACTCTGAAGTCCCGCCCAATTTTGCTTCCTCTGAGGTACCTCACATTCCCACATTACCTCCTCTTTCATCCTCAACCCTCCGCCAAACTCTTACTCCCTTAATATATCAACTGGGTTGTACACTAATTGTAGACAAAGGAAATGACTGATTTCCGCTTCAGCCCTGCATTGCTCTCCTGTCCATCTCACGAACATTGCTCTCCTGTCCATCTTACTAACATTGCTGTCATGTCCATCTTACTAACACACACACACGTGTGTGTGCACAGGTACATACAAGTACACTCTTTCTGTGGGTCTACACCTCCAGTAAGTGAAATTCCAGACTGAATATCTATGGCCTGTTGGAGAAAAATAAGATCTTTAGACTACTCCCACCACCAGATTGGTGAAGGAAGGGAGCAAGCAGTCCCAGGAGAGAGGGGTCACTGAGCTGTATTTCTACCCCGACATCAGGTCCTCAGGTGATAGATATGGTTCAGATTCCACTTGACACGTCACACTCAGTTTAATTGAGTGGTACAGGTGCTACCCCAGGACCTACAAAAGAGCTGGAAACCGTAATCCCTATCCTCTAGGAATGCACAGTGCCGATGGGAAGATAAAATTTGTACAATCAATTAAAAATTTTCAAAGGTGATCAGACTGACTTCACACAAATAGGAATAAAAGTTCAGAGAAGGAAGGATGCATTCATACTAGGAAAAGGTCACCAAGGATGGAATGGTGTAACTTGAGCTAACCCTTGAAGGACAGGGAAGAATTTGTGCAATACAGACAATAAATCAGACTTTGCAGATGGTGACATTATTTTTTTAGCTGGTCTTTTGGGACAATGTCCGCCTATCTGAAGGTTAAAGAAGCATCTCACAGTACCTCATGGTGCTGACATTTTCAAAGGGTAATGAGTTCTTATTTCAAAATGTAGAACCTCGGGGCTTTATTCCCTTCACCTTATTTGTCTGCTCGTGAGTGCTCTGTACACAGATAACTCCCGAAACTCCCTGTAGCCAGAGGACATGAGAGGTGAGGGTTTCAGGCAGTGAGGAGACAAAGGATCTTGAGGTCATGTAAACAATGAAGTGATACAGAAAAGAGGAAGAAGACTGTTATGTGCCAAAGACCTTGTTAGGTAGGGCCAAGTAGATGTCAGTAGATCATAGTGTCTGGCATCAGGATTAGGGCCAAGTCATATGAACCACCTTGGAGAACAGTCCGTTAGCTTTCAGTTTTAGGGGGAGCCATGTGACAGTTGGGATAATGAAAAGGAGCTACAGGTGTGGTGGGGGTGCTATTCCCCAGTTCAGGGAAGGTACCCAGGATTGTCTGCCATAGTGAATTCCTCCCAAATAGATGTTTGGTCTCTGGCACTACTCAGAGGCTACCTAATAAATTCACTAGAGCCTAGGGCAGAATGGGGTAGAGAGGAGAACTCAGAGTTCTTAGTCATTCGTATCTCATCTGTCTTCCATCAAAGCAGGGGAGGAAATCCTGCATTCTACTCAGAAGTCCAAAGAATGTGAATCCTATTTGGTTCCAGCCTGGGAAACTTGGGCAAGTGCTGGGTTGGTTTGCTCAGGATGGAGCGCTGGGTATGTGCAGGGATGTTGGTCCAGATGTGGCCAACACTGCAAGGGACACATCTGAAATTGCCTCTCCTGGGCTCTCCCACAGCTGCCCTAGAGCTCTCCCCCTTTTTCAGTTGTGGGCATTGGAATTTAGGTGTGTGGGGTTTTTTTTGACTTTTAATCAACCATTTTCCTTAGACTACATGTGGAAATAATTAGAGCATGAATGCTGAGTAAATGTGAGCCCTGGCAGTCCCAGACATACTTCAGTGACAGGTTCTTGGCAGGAATGAAGAATTGTGAATCTCCTGTGAATTTCCTTTAGCTATTCTCTTTTCATTTTTTTCTAAGATTTATTTATTTATGCATACGAGAACTGGGGTACAGGCCAGAGGTGTGGAGGGTGAGAGGATTCACAAGAGACAGAGTGGGGAACAGAACAGGCAGACTGACTGAAGTCCACTGCTGAGGGGAGCAGCGGACAAGTCAGGGGAGGTCTGCTGCGCCATGTGGGTAGCTCCCTGGCTAGGGATCGAACTCATGCTGCAGTGGCTGCGGACAGCTTCATAGGTTGCATCTTAACCACTTGCGCCACCAGGGAAAACCAGCCATTCTCTTTTCTTTACTTTTTTTTTTCTTGCAGGGCAAACACAAATAGAATAAAAATGTCGTTGATGGCATTCTAACAGAGTAGAGGGTTTCAACCAGGTAAATCAGGCTGGTCAATTAAGGTCTTATTACTGTTCCCCTGATTTCCTCTGTCATGATCTGGGAGGGAATCAGAAAGAAAGCATTGCTTAGGACTGTCCTTTGGCCATTAAAGCCAACCTTAATTCCCCCGCAAAAAAACCCAAAAAACTGAAAGACCCTCAAGAGGCTCTATACATACCAGTCTCCAGTTTGGGCATTTAGGCTAGCTTCCTTAGGAGATTAAAGCTAGGTATTCAAAAACACCTGACATGGTAATAAATTCCTATACTTTATAGTTAAGAGAATTCTAACAAGTTTAGGGACTTTGGCATCATCTATCCTTTCATTTTATACATGGAGAAACTGAGGTCCAGAGAGGTCAAGTACCTTGCCTTAAGTCACACAGCCTGTTAGAGACAGAGATAAGTCAGGGCCTGTCTCCAGGCTCCTGCTAGTGTTCTTTTGTAGAACCTTCCAGCTGCTGTCAGTCCTGCCCTCTGGGTTACTGGTTCAGGTTTCAGAAGACATTTAAAAACCTTTTTTTTTTTTTTTTTTTTTTTGGCTATTTCATCCCAATGTTTGCCAAGTCATTTCTCACACAGTGACATTCATCATCCGTTTCTTGGAACTCTCTAGACTCCCTGGTTTTGCTCCCAGTTTTCTGATTGCATCTACTTCTCTTGCTTTCTTGGCTCCTTTGCCTTGAGAGCCTTCCTACAGTTGTGCAGGCTGTAAGGAGACACGAAGGGGCTGAGATGCAGCCTGTACTCTGCTTGCCAAGTTGGTAACCTAGTGTGCTATTGCATCTGCCCAGAGGGGACGGCGTCTTTTGTGATTTGCACAAAGCCTCATATGAGCTGTGGCAGTCTGTTCTCCTTCCTGCTCCTCTCTCTGCTCGTCCTTCCTCTCCTTGAGCTCACTGTTTCCTTGACCTCATTTCGCACTCCTGCACTGATGACGTCCAGATGTGAATCTCTAGTTCTTCATTTGCAACTGTCAGTGGGATGCTTGACTGTCTCCTTAAACTGACGTCCCTAACTAGGTCATCGCCTGCTCCTCCCTGACTCAGCCCATTCCCAGGACTCCATCTGCAATAGACACCAGCAACCTCCCAGAGCCTCAAAACCAAAGATCTGGGAGCAACCTCGATTCTCTCCTTTCTCTCCTTCTTTGGTATGTTACCAGATCTTTTTCTTAGAAATTTCTCTTGGATTCATTCCTTCCTTTCTCTGGGTTCATAGCAATACTTTACATGGGACTCTCATCACCTTGAACTCTTTGAACTGTTTTTCTTGTGCCCCCCCAATTCCTTCTTACCTTTCTCCACCCACGTTCCACTGCAAACTGTTCTTTAAACCCTCCTGTTCAAACACCAACAAGTTCCCATGTCAGTCCTACCATTCCTCAGGACTCAGCTCCAGTCACACCTCGCCCAGAAAGCACTGTCACCCAGAGTGAGCCCCATTTACTTGTGCATAAGTCTGTGTGTGATCCTTCCATCACCCTGACGAGGTTAGAAATCTGAAGCCACCCTTTGGAGTTGATGCCACGGAGCTTGCACCACCCTGCTCGTGACTGGTCATCCTTGTTTTGTTGTTACAAGCAGGCATCAAAGATGCCTTCTGAGGGTTTTGCATTACCAGCCTTGGCCTTTGCGGAAGAACGCGAGGACCATCCAGGACCCTACCTTGTGCTTTAAAGTGGACAAGTCTTAGGCACATGGTTGGAGAGCAGAACCTGACAGACTAATTTAGAGCAGAAAGTCGTGTGATTTAAAAGGTTCCACCCAGGTGTTCTCAAGAAATTAAAGCACAAATTTGTGGAACTAAGAACCTCATAAAAGGCACTTTTTAGGAAGACTGACAGAATACCTTGGGAACTCCCAGGGACCACTCTGAGTACCATAGGCAGATATTGGGGAGCCTGGTAGGCTCTGTTGGTCTGGATGTGCCTGAGTCAGAGGGCCGGCATGGCCCTCCACAGGCAGACACCCACGCACCTCGCAATGGACTGAGCTAAAAGAGTGAGAATAGACACCCCACCCTTGGTTATGGGAGCCAGCCTCCTGGTTCTACTTGTTACATGGTCAGGACATCATAACTTGAACTTGCAGAGCTGAGCCCCCAACCATATAGACCCTTGAGCAGGCCTAACATATTTCTAACTCAATGAGTGCTTGCTGCAACTGGACAAGATTATTACATAAAATTGAACTTACCATTATAGAGAAACTGGGTATCTAGCTTGCCCTGCTGTGTCTGGGCTACCTCAAGAAAGACCTGAGTATACCTGGAGCAGAGCTCCCCAGAGTTGGCGAGGCGCAGGTAATAGGGCTCCATAGGGAGACAACAGTTTAGACCCTTCAGTCCAACAAAGCAAATACTTGGAAAATGTGCCAGAAGCTGTAAAGTAAGGATAGTTATTTGAAATTTGAAAAATAGATTTCTGGACACACAGTATATTATTTCATAATGAGTAGAAAGTAATAAAACATCAGGAATGTATTATCCCATGAGCTGTGATAGAAGCTAAAGGTGGAAATTAATACAAAGGAGAATTAAATAATTTTTGAATGACAGGTCCATCGTAGATATTTTTTAATTGTAAAACTAATCTTGGGTGATGCATCACCTTCCCCGAAAATATCCTGAGTACCACCGTTACCAGCACTAACCTGAATGGACCCCGAGGGACATTTCATGTAAAAAAACATTTATTAAACACTTTCTCGGGGAGGGCACTGGTGGGTCTAGGGGCGGCCACAGTGTGCAGGTGCTCAGAAGTTAAAGATAAGCTATATATGTGATAAAAAATATCAAATAGAACTTTAAAGGTCAGGGAGCATTCCTGTTTATGAAGAAAATGAGAGGGTAGGTGGCCAGTCAGATTTGCCATGAAGTTACTTAAGCTTCAATTTCAGGCTTCTTACTTAGAAGGTCCCTTCCAAGGCCTTGAGTCCAATTTGCAGTGTATTTTGTTGTGTATTTTTTCTTTTTCTTTTTTTTTTTTTTTTATATAGAGGCATGTTTTCTTTCTTTCTTTATTTGTTTTTGTTTATACATGCACTGGGTACAGTCAGAAGCGCGGGAGGGTGAGAGAACCCACCAGAGCCAGAGCGGAGAACAGAGCAGGCAGAAGGACCGAAGTACACTGCTGAGGGGAGCAGCGGGCGGCAGGAGAGGTCTGCGCGCCATGTGGGACCCTCCTCCGGCGGCCGGGGAGCAGCCGGGGATCGAACCGGCGCTGCAGAGGCTGCGGGCAGCCTCGCAACCCAGCGTTCAACCGCTGCGCCACCGGGGAGGCCCTGTTGTGTATTTTTTCTTAAGGAGGGCACCTCAAGTAATTTAGGCTTCAGGCCTCACAAAACCTGACTTTGGCCCTGGTGCATTAACTTTGAGATGAAGGATGGGGCACAGGCACATACAAGGAGGGGCACTGTCCTGCAAATGTGGTGCCTTCCACTAGAAACCTCCACAATTGCTGGAAATCACCTCTCCTTCCTCCTCTTTCCCTAGAAAATAGGGGAAAAGTTGGTGTGTCAGACACACCAACTCATTCCTTTCCAGAGAAAAGGAGTCAGAGATTTGAGCAAGGTCATGTGATTGCTTCAGCTAGATTTCAAGGTCCTGAAATGGCTTGGCTTTCCCGGCCCATGCTGTGGGTTCCATCCCAGAATAACCGTGCAGGAGCAGCCAGCACCCCACCCTCCACGCCTCCCTCCCCCAGATCTCCTTCCCTGCTCTCCCCAGTTTTGTGAATTTCTTTGTCCCAAGCCCCTGGTGTTCTGTGTATCTGAGGGGCCCTGGTGTTCCTACGAAGTTTCCATGACTAATTCTGGCAAAGCAAGGAGAGCTTTTCTCACGTCAACAAAGCCGCTCTGTCACAGAATAGTGGAAAGTGGAGCCAAAATTCCACCTTGGCATACATGGGGCTGTTTGTTCAAAAAAAGTTGGAAAGGAGGAAAAGGACACAGTTCACTTTAGTAAATGATGGTATATTAAACTGACAGTTTTATGACTTTGCTTATTAAGCTTCTGCCCCTGCCAAAGTGCACTATTCTTCCAGAAATTGTTTTACTTCAGAAGACTCTTTTTAAACATTCAAGGCAATTTTATGTTCAGACTTAATTCTGGTCAGTCCAGACTCAGACACTACCACCTCTGCTGGTGGCTTTGCAAATAACTTGTTTTTCCTTTGCTATCAAAGGGTCTTTTCCAATTGCAAAAACAATTTTCTTAGATCACGGCTCTAAGACCACACATTTTCTCGATTTGATTTGCAAAGAGATAGAGTGGTTTAGTGGAAAGAGCTGCAATTAAATTGTGCATGGAGCCTCCAACCAGAGCCCAACTTCTGCACACAGGGGGTCTTGGATCAGCCACATACAGCCTTGAGCTTCACCTTCTTCCTCCTCATACCTTAGAGGTAAGGCCCTGCCTTCCTATCCTAAAAGATTTTAAGAATTGAAAGTGATAGTAAAAGTTACAATTAGTGAAAATCGTTGCACAAGTATTAAGTGTTATTATCACCCCGTACTGGCTGATGGTTGCTCAGAGAGGACATTTTTATAGTTCCCTGTTCATCTTTTACCAGTGGGAGTTTGCATAGTGAAAATTTACCATGAGACCAAACCCCCAGAGCATGGCTTGCAACACATAGTGAAAACAAGATAGAAACATCAGGGAGATGATGCAGATGCTTAAAGCTAGAAAACTGGTGTTTCTCCATTAGAATCAATTATTTTGTTGATTTTTATCAATATACCAGGATGTCCACACTTCCAGGACACATTCCCATCCCCACTTAATCCACCCCACTCTCTCTAGACTTCCAGGTTTACATACCTGTGGCCTCAGAATATTTATGTGCCAGCTAGTTATCTGTGCATCAGTGAAATTTGCGTCTGGCCTTGGGACCTCATTACTAAAATTGTTATGATGGTAAAACTAACAGTTCTATTTCATTGGTGAGAATTGCAGTGTGCCCTGTGACCTCCCCCAGTGGCAGCCCTTGTAGATGTACCCCAGCAACTCCCTCCCTTGACTGTTTCCTCTAATAAAATGTGGCGGCTTCAGAGGCAGACTGACCTATGTTCTAGTCCTGATTCAGCCCTCACTATGTACATGGTCTGCATATACCACAGAGCTTTTTTGAATCTTAAATTCCTCCCTCTCTGTTAGGGAAAAGTAAAATTACAGAAACTAGCACAGATGTGAGGACAAAGGTATCTGTGAGGAGCCTCACTCGGTCAAAGGAACTCTGATTAATATCTGCCCTCGTCACCACTGGCTAGGTGACTGTATTACACCTGGTGGCTTGCCCTGCTTCCAGCCTCTCCAGCAGGACCCATCCATGTACTTGGAATTGGAACTTATGAGTTAGAAGGAAGCAGACACAAATTAAGATCCCAGAACACCACATTCATATTACTTGTAAAATCCCAAACTTTTCAAGATCCTCGCTGTTCTGCAGATCCATGGAGAGCACCTCAGCTGAGCTGGTGAGCCCTGCTTCATCTCTTCCCCATCACCTCCCAACCAGGCGGCCACTGCCCTGACCCATGAGTATGTTCCTACAAAGTACATCCCCTCTCGACATGTTCTCCACTCAGACTCAGTCACTCAGCAGGTGGGCAAGACCACCTACCACCTGAAGGAACTTTCCAGGCGCCTCCGAGATGCAGAATACTCTTAGGGAAGATAAAACTTGGAGGACTTTCAGTAACACAAAAGGCCTCTGGGGAGAAATTTTTTTTAACGTTGATTCCTGCGTTAAAGCATCCTGTGAATGGGAAGAACTGGGGAGGGACATGAGGGCTTCAGGGAAGACATTCTTTCCCTAGTCAGCAAATCCCCACTTCTTGGTACCTGCTGCCACTGCCCAGGGGGCCCCCTCCCTGCTCTCTACATCCTACACTTCATCCCCCTGGGAGCATAGAAAGAGAGGGACTGCAGGAGCCCAGGCTGTTCTGCATTGCGGCTCTGGGCTCTGAGACAAAGAGAGAGATTGCCACCTATTGACAGATGTGCCACCTACAAAAAAGGAGTGCTTGTGTAACTAGCACCTTCCTCCTTCCTCTGTGGTCTTAAACAAGAGACACAGGGAATGTTGGGGCCTTTTTTGTTCCATTCATTCAGTCCTGCTGCTCGTGGCATTGTCAGTCCAGTATGAGGTGATGGTGGGCATAGGTCAGCCCCAAGGGATAAAAGCATCTGTGGGAAAATGGTCTGAAAATCAGCTGCCCAGCATTACTCACAGGCATTTTTGGTTGTGTGATGGGCACTCTTTTTGCTCCACGAAGTACGTTTAATTCTCACACAACCCTCACAGGGATTAATGCTCCCACCTTACACGCAAGGAAGCTGAAGCTTAAGGAGAGTAAGTACCTTGCCCACCGACGCCCTGGCAAGTAAGAAGTAAAGGTGAGAGGTGAGAATTCAGATCTAACTCTCTGATTCACCAAGCACCTCTGACATTTGCTAATTATCCACATCACATCCCCAGCATAATTACCTCCACTTTAAATCATCTGGAAATGAAAATATAGCAAATATAAAAGAAATTACTTTTCCTCTGATTGTGTAGAATCCTAGCTCCGCCACTTTCTAGTTATGTTACATCTGAGGCTCTGATAGTTCATCTGTAAGGTGGAAATGGTTATGATGTCTAACTTGTGGAGCTGTTGTAGAGCTTTAATAAAATAATGTCTAATAAAAATCATTTAGCAGATGCTAGGCGTTTATAAATGGGAGTTTAATTATCTCTTCTCTGACAATTTGGGTTAGAATTCTTGCTCTCATTTTTGACTTTCAGAACTTGGATAAGTCACTTGACCTTTCTGACAGTTTCCTCATGTAGAAAATGGGGTGGATACCATATATGTTCTTGCAGGTTATCCACACAGTGAGACAAAATCACGTGTAGAAAACACTTTGTAAATTTTAATTGTATTATGTAACCAGTAGTCACTGTATTTAAGTAAAGAATATCAGTTTCTTCAATGAAATTTTTAGAACTATTTCTGAAAAATGACTTTGGTTGAATTCAACCTCTAAGTAAATGCTCTTGTATGTAATAATCACTAAAAACAATAAGAAGATAAATAGGAGGTTTTAGAAATGTCAGTCTATTCTGCAGGAAGCTTTGTGTGCATTAACACCAATAACACTTCTCACAGGCAGCTTGCTTTGCAGCTTATCATATATCATTTATATATATATACATATATATATATATAAAATCCAGATATATTATCTCATTTCATCTTTACAGGGCAGGGCTGGTATTTACCCCTACTTTGCAGATAAGGAAACTGAGGCTTAAAGGATTAAAATGAGTAATTATGGACACACACATCTAGCAGTCTGTCATGGAGCTGTGTGCTAATGTGCCTTTGGATGTAGCAG
This sequence comes from Talpa europaea, assembly GCF_964194135.1. Taxonomy (NCBI): domain Eukaryota; kingdom Metazoa; phylum Chordata; class Mammalia; order Eulipotyphla; family Talpidae; genus Talpa; species Talpa europaea. The sequence continues at coordinate 101,527,489 of NC_140070.1, read as the reverse complement.
ATATCTGAGATTTTTGATGCACATGGGTGTCTAGATCAAGAGACTTACCTCTACAGGGATATATACTTTTCTGTATTCCTTGGTCACTGTGTTGTTTCATGAAAGGGAGAGGAACAAGTAGTCTTACTGAGATTTTTTACACTGGTTAGTGATAGCCTTTTTGTCTTCCTTTTAAGGAACTACTTTCCATTCCCAGGCATAGTTTCCAAGAGGCCCCTGCCAAGGAGAATATGTTCGATTTTTATCTCCACTCCTAGTTTAGGAAACAACAGCTCTCCAGTCCCTCTAGCCTTCTGGGAATCACTTCCTTTTTTCTCCCCTGCCTGCCAGTTTTATTGAATTCTCCTTAGCAACATGCCAAAAAGAATGGGTTTAGCAACAGCATGTAAACCAATGAGTTGTGAGCTTGGGAAGGGCTTCTAGACCAATGAGAGCCTGCCAGGATGGGCAAGCTGGTTTAGGAGAGAAAACAAATTTCTGGAGTTTGCAAAGCAGCCTCCAGGTGGCAGCAGACCTGTGGTATTGGACACAGTCCTCAGCTGTCAACATTTACTTAGTTTTTGCTTTTTTTGACCTGTTCCTGAATATTAAACATTTACTGTTACAAATATTTACAATATTAAATATTGTTTAAAGATGAGTTGTGGGTGTGGGGTCTCTGCATAACATAGTAGAAAGGCCCTGAAGAGAGGAATTTTAAGTTTCCATCCCTGCCTTTACTATGGCAGTCCAGCAGCCCCGTGGCAGCTCCTGCCACCTTTTGTTAGTTTTGTCACAGCCAGTGGGCTGGAGCCCAGAGGCTTACAGTGACCGCCTGAGAGCTAGTCCGAGAAAGGCTGGAGAAAGGTGTCACATTCTCCTTTGTTCAGCCACCACCTTTGTTGGCCTGAGTGGCCAGCGGTAGGGCTACTTTCTGCTGTAGTTAATGTGATAGAAAGGAAGTGTCACTAACAGATTAGTACCTGTGAACACTCACATGGTCAGCGGCGGAGATTGGAACCATTCCCTGCCTTGTCAGTTCTGCCGCAAATGTCTAAACAGGAATGTCTGGCCTCAAGTGGTTTGAAGATAGTTCTACTGTCCATCTGGTGGCTTGGCCCTCTGGATCTTGAAGCCAGAGACAGATGTGGACAGACATTAACTGAAACCATATTGAATACTGGCAAACCCATGTTTCCAAAGGTTTGGCTAGTCGTCTTTTGCCTTTTGAAGTGACAATGCCTTGGATACTATTCAATGAGTTGTTAGCCCTTCCAATAGCCGTATTTCTCTCAAATGTTTCCATTTCTGTCCAGCTTTCTCATCTCATCATTTTAGGAATCATTTAAGACCTCCTCTCTGTTACTAGAAAGTCTAACTTGATTGTCCTTATCCTCCCCTTCAGCTCCCTGGTGCTCCTGTTGTATTTTCATATTGCTTTCTAAATTTCTCTTTATGTATGGATTTTTTCAGACAGTCCTGGAACTTCTTGAGTATGGGTACTGGGCCTTTATCTGCAGCTCTTGTCACAGTGTTGGCATATAATGGGTGCTCAATAAACACTTTTGAAGGAAATTAAACATGTAAGAAAGGAACTCTTGACTTTAAGAAATATTCTTAAGGACTCAGAAACAGCTAGGCCTGGACAACAGTAATCCCAGCAAGGCTGATGTGACACTGTTGGGAACAGTGAACTGTTGGTTCTTCACGACCTTTCAACACCATGAGTCCTGACTCCAGACTAAGGCTCAAGCCTGAAAGATGATCACCGCCATTGACTCACCTGTGATAGGCTCATGTCCATGATATGGTTTCCTTTATGATTTTGTGTTCTAGGAAGAACAAAGAAGCAAATCCAAGATCTGTGCCAATGTGTTTTGTGGAGCTGGACGGGAATGTGCAGTCACAGAAAAGGGAGAACCCACCTGCCTCTGCATTGAGGTAAGTCCTGAGGTCAGGGTCCGAAGACAGTGGCCAAGGCCAGCCTGGCTACCTTGCTGGAGCTGCCAGTCAGCAGACCAGTGCCAACAATTTCATCATCTTTATAAAAGCTCACCTTATCCTTCTGAAAGATGTGGAATTCTCACCCCAAGAGTTAAAAATCAGATGTGAATGCAGGGTATTTTTTCTTTAAAAAAATGTTTATAAGATTTTTAAGTTATAAAAATTGACAATTGCTTTATTTAAATTAGCGCAGATCTTTGTACAAGCAAAAGTGTAATAATCTTCCCCATAAGGTTCAAAAATCTTTAATCTGAGATAATCAGTGTTTACAGTTTGGTATATATTATGCCACATATTTCTTTTCTATGCAACTATAAATATATAAGGTTATATAAAGTATATATGTATATAGTTATATAAAGTAATAAATACAGATATATACACCTTGCCTTTTGTACTTATTAATCTATCACAGACAGCTCTCCAAATCAGCACATATAGTTCTAACTCATGTTTTAATAGTTGCATAATATTTAGTGACCTAAAAGAGCCAGATGTATTTAATCATTTTCCTATAGATGATTGTTTGGGATGTTTCATGGACTGTTTACTACTACAAACTGTGACATCCTCTTGCAAATGCTCTTCCATGCTGTTCTCTCTTGCTGTAGGATGGATTGACACTAGGCCTTGCTAGATTGAAGGATGTGTGGGGGGAGTCTTTTAAATTAGTTGAATGCAGGTTTTTAATGAGTTTTCCAAGAAATCCATCCTTTGTAGGCAGGATTCTGATAAGTTTTTGCTCTTTAAGTGAACATAAATACCCTGAATCTGTGCCCTTGCTAGCATATTGACCCATATCTTGGAAATACAATACATCTGTCTTTCCGCAAATAAATTCACCCAACTTAGTCCCCATGGGCATGTCCTGATCCGTTGCTGCAGAAACGAAATCCCCCAACTGAGAAGCCTAAAAACAAGATCTGCTGGGGAGCCTCAGAGGCTCTCACCAGAGGCCACAGAGTGGTGCATGGGCTGACTTAGGGTCTGCAAGTTCAGTGTCTAGTCTTAGCTGAACCACATATAGTTGTGTGATTTTGAGCAAATTAGTTCTTGCTGGATACCGTGAAGACAGAGACCATTTTTGGCTTTTCCCAATGCCCAGGACACAGTAAGATCTCAATAATAAGTGTTGGTTAAGTGCAGGTCCTATCTCTTTGATAGTCTCGTCTATAAATTGGAGAGATTGGGTTACCTTTCCATTTCAGTTCCAGTGTTTCATGCTTTCTTTTCACTATGGCTGTTCTTTTTTTTGCTTTTATTTGGTCTGTGCTGAACTTGCTCCCCTCCGCCCTCTTTCAAACACCACAATTCTAAGGAAACTGATCTTGACTGTGACCATGGCACTTTAAATAGCCAAAGTAGGATTGAGTTGCCAAGTGAACTTTAGTACATTTCCTTATACTGCTTCTCTGTAGTGCTTGACAAAGACCCAGGCTTCACAATAGACATAGGAAGATTAGGTAGAAAACAAAATGGTCCCCCAAATACTGAACAAAGCAGGAGAGCAAAGAGCCTTACCAGGGTCCTACTGCACTCCGGAAAAATTAAAGAATCTGAGCAAAGGGGTAAATGTGAGTCTTTGCCTGCCTTTCAGTCTCCACATTACTAGCTCTTAGCTCTGACTGTTTTGTGCCATAAAACACTGGAATTTTAAGGCATCTTACATCATCCAAAGACAGTGACTTTTGGCAAAGTTACAGACTCCGTATTTCTGACTTCTGAAAAAAATGTCCTTCTTGCTAGTTTGCTGCTAGAGTCAGAGGGGTTTATTTTTTCACTGAATAAGTGTTAACCCTGAATCACCTGGTGCGTTATCCCCAACATTGAGTGGGATGGAGCCAGATGACAGAGCTGAGAGCAGTTTCCCCTGCGCTGGTGGGATCAAGGCCATCTGCTGGGGGCCCCCCTCACATGATGGCTCTGTGTATGCCTATCAGTACCTCTCATTGTACGAACATCCCCTGTGGGTCTTTTCAGCAATGCAAACCTCACAAGAGGCCTGTGTGCGGCAGCAATGGCAAGACCTACCTCAACCACTGTGAGCTGCATCGAGACGCCTGCCTCACTGGATCCAAAATCCAGGTTGACTATGATGGACACTGCAAAGGTGAGGAGTGCTATTGCCACCACATCCAGCTGGAACCATGGGGAGCCAGGGAACCGAGCAGTGTGACCTGGCTTTGTAGAGTCCTTGCCACTCTGACCATTTGCCCAGAGGCATGGAGACCACCCAGATGCTTGAGATGCATCCTCTTGACATTCACGAGCCTGCTCAGTTTGCTTTGGATGGGCCAGGACTCAGCCCAGGGGTTCCTACGTTAGACCCCCCAGGGATTTCCAGGACATTCTGTAGCTGGATAATGGATAAGGGGTAACAACAAAAATTACTATTAATAAGAAAGTGTTTAAATGAATTATACTTTTTTTAAAAAGCTGATAAGTTTTACTTTCCCCAGGCCTTTTAAATTTGGGCTCCTCTCAGCTCTTGGTAGTATTATATTTCTCTATTGTGCACTCAAGCCATTACCATTAGGATAAGGAAAAAGAGGAGCCAAGCTTCTCACTAATTGCACAGTAGCCCCTCTCATCTTTGAACTTCCCTGAAGAAACAAGAAGTCATTTCCTGTGTGTGGGTGCCCACTCTACTTCCCTATACGTAATGACTCTATATGGATTCTCAAAATCCCAGCCACCCCATAGCCCCTCAACCTAATAGAAGGAGAAGTGAAAACAGTGCAGTTCAGTGACCCCAAAATGTCAAGCAAAGCAGGAAGGACAAGATGGCCATACATGAGCCCTGGAAGAAAGAAAGAGACATGAACTCAAGAGAAAATGATGAAAATGTTACAGCTGCGCACAAGTGTGGGTAGTTTTAATCCTAGTAATACATGGAATTTTTCCTTTCTTCACTTTGCATTGTGCTTTTTCTCCTTTTATCTTACAGAGAAGAAATCTGTAAGTCCATCTGCCAGCCCAGGTGAGTGCCTTTTTTTTTTTTTTTTTTTTTTTACAGCATGCATCTTAGGGAGGAAATTCTTTTCATGATGGAAATTTTGTGTTTCGCAACCCCTGCTGAAGCCACAAGATCTTCTATGTGTTAAAACTTGTGACCCAGAACTGGTCACTCCTCAACACAGTTCAGAAAAGCTGCAAAATTGCAGTTTTTGTGTTTATCATTTGAAGCAACTGGTTGGGCCAGAATGTTGGCTGTTTTCCATTTTTGCTGAGCAGAGGTTGAACTATAAAGACAGGAAAGCCCCTGAGTCCCTCCATCAGTGTTCTGTGTGACAAGCTGATGTCACGGGATGAACAGAACCTCAAGGCACAGTTCTTGAAAGAGGATCAATGGAAAATGCCAGTAAGATGTCTTCCATGTTTTTTTCAGAATAAAATTTTAAATTTCATCAATATTTACAGTAACATACTCTTAACATACTCTTCCTTATATCCTCACAATAACCTTGTGAAGTAGATTTTATTATAATTGTTTTATAGATGAGAAAGTTGAGGCTCAGAAAGGTGAAGTGAATTTCCCCAGATCAAGTGGCTAGAAAGTGGCAGGGAAGGGAGAAAGGCCTGGATTTGTGTTCCTCTTTCTCAGTGCCCTTTTCTCTTTCCAACATGTGTTGTCTTCCAGGAATTCTCTTTTGCCAGGACTTTCCCTTCTCAGCCTCCCTACCCAGCTGACTCCCAGCTGTTGTTTCCATGTGGCTTATAACAGCTGTCAAGAGCCAGGCTTCAACACGGCCTTCCTTGGCCTTATTTTTTGCTGTTCATAGCAAAAGAATGCAGACAGTGTAAATTTTAAGTGGGAGAAAGTTTTGAGTAACTGAGTTGGTAGGAGAAGAAAAAGCTGTATAAAAAGAATCAGATCCAGTGCCATAAAGATTTGTAATCTTCTCATTTCTTCATTTATTATTTCAACTCATCTTTCAGCCAAGAGAACTATTCTGCTGATGGGTTCATTTTTCCTATGGCCTCCCAAAGTTAATGAAAATAGCCTTTATTTTTTTTATTTATTTATTTATTTTTTTTATATAGAGACATGTTTTCTTTCTTTCTTTCTTTATTTGTTTGTTTTTTGTTTATACATGCACTGGGTACAGTCAGAAGCGCGGGAGGGTGAGAGAATTCACCAGAGCCAGAGCAGGGAGCAGAGCAGGCAGAAGGACCGAAGTACACTGCTGAGGGGAGCAGCGGGCGGCAGGAGAGGTCTGCGCACCATGTGGGACCCTCCTCCGGTGGTCGGGGAGCAGCCGGGGATCGAACCGGCGCCGCAGAGGCCGTGGGCAGCTTCGCAACCCAGCGCTCAACCGCTGCGCCACCGGGGAGGCCCAAAATAGCCTTTATTTTTCTGCTCTCCTTTTTTCTTACCTGAGCAACATTATATCTCTGTCTCAGTATTCCTGATCTTTATAAATGTTGTAGAGACATGAGCTTGAATAAAAGTTAGGTCTTTCTAGTGTGTACCCTGACTGACTCTATAAAATGTACCTGAACATCCAATTTCCCCAGCATGCCATGAAAAATCAGTGAGATGACCCAGGCATGTGGTAGGTGACATTGGGTCCTCCCAACCATTCAACTGACCTCCCTCCCCTGCTTTTCTGCAGTTGTTTGCTATCAGTCCAACCGTGATGAGCTACGGCGTCGCATCATCCAGTGGTTGGAAGCAGAGATCATTCCAGATGGCTGGTTTTCTAAAGGCAGCAACTACAGTGAAATCCTGGACAAGTACTTTAAGGTAATCCAGAGTTGGATTGGAAGACTGTTCAACCCCAGGAAAACGGAAGACTTCCTCTCCATTTGCTAAATCATGTCTTCCCAGACTGTGAGGAAATAAGACCTACAAAGAGTCCCTGAGTGCTTCCTCATTGTAGATCATTCCATGAAGCTGTGACAGTTGTCTTCTGACCAGCTTGGTCAATGGGAGTCCAGCATTGAAGTTTGGGGATCTAATGTACACGTGCTGTTCCCTTAAGAGACTTAAAACCACAATGTTCTGGGGAAATCTTCCATTGGAAATAAAGCCAGAACCTATCTCATATAATACCTTACAGAGCTGGGTGCTGATACAAAACTTCTGATCTGACCTGGACCCAGGCAGTTTCATCCATCCAATCCAGTTTGACATTTCTCTAAATTATTAACTTGGCTGTCCACAAGAAGCAATGCTTCTCTTCATCTTAGAAGGATCAGTGAACTGGCATTTCTTGTTCCAGGATTCTTCATAAACCTAGTTGCTGCTCTCATCATATTTCACTGGAGATACATATTGTTCCAGTTGGGGACAGGAGAGATGTTGCTTTCAAAAAAGAAAATAATGGAGGAAATAGTACTTAGTAATAAGTAGGGAGTCCATGGCCTGGAGATCTTTCAGAGCACTCCAGACAGTTGTTAGAGCAATCAATTAAGGGTGCTCTTACAGTTGATTGATAAGAACACAGTCACATACATGTACATCACACAGATAGGAGGAAACCACAGGCCAAAGTGCGTATAGACATGCACGCACCGCCCAGAGACACATCCTGCTCACAGACACACACATCCCATGTTCCCATGTAAGCTTACTTAGCCACACATCTCTGGGTAGATGCCCCCTGATGTTCCCCCCCAAACACACACTCTCCCATGCCTCCAGACCCGCTGTCCCTAGGCCTACTTAGGGACATGGGACATGGGAGCAACTCCAAACACTTAAGGGACTCTGCTGCTCTGTGGCCACCAAATGTGATCAGCGCCCACCTCATCTGTGGAATCCTCTTTCTTTTAGGTATATTTTATTTTTTTATTTTATTTTATTTTTTTTTTTAAATACACTGCTGAGGGGAGCAGCGGGCGAAGCAGGTCGCTCCCCCAGTCAGTCGGGTATCAAACTCTTTTTTTTTTTTAGAGGCATGTTTTATTTATTTATTTGTTTGTTTGTTTGTTTTGTTTATACATGCACTGGGTACAGTCAGAAGCGCGGGAGGGTGAGAGAATTCACCAGAGCCAGAGTGGGGAGCAGAGCAGGTAGAAGGACCGAAGTACACTGCTGAGGGGAGCAGCGGGCGGCAGGAGAGGTCTGCGCGCCATGTGGGACCCTCCTCCGGTGGCCGGGGAGCAGCCGGGGATCGAACCGGCGCCGCAGAGGTCGCCGGCAGCTTCGCAACCCAGCGCTCAACCGCTGCGCCACCGGGGAGGCCCTAGGTATATTTTAAAGGAATATTCAAAGGTATATTTATTTATGCATACAAGAACTGGGGTACAGGCCAGAGGTGCGGTGGGTGAGAGGATTCATCAGAAACAGAGGGGGGAGCAGAGCAGGCAGATTGACTGAAATACACTGCTGAGGGGAGCGGCGGGCGAGTCAGGAGAGGTCTGCGCCATGTGGGTAGCTCCCTGGCCAGGGATCGAACTTGTGCTGCAGTAGCTGTGGACAGCTTCATAGGGCTGTGATTTAACTCCTTGTGCCACCAGGGAGGCCCCAGATTCCTCTTTCTAACTGAAATTATGGAGCCACAGATGGAGAAATTCTAGATTGGATTGAAATAGGATATTTGATCATTTAAGGGTTTACTGTTATTATTTATAGAGGTTTCTCTCTTCTGTGGCAGAAAACAAATCTCTCTGAATCCCAGGTGTTTGAGATAGCACATGGATGAACATAGACTTTCTCCCTGTCTCCTGTCTCCATCACTCCCCCATTATGAAGCCCTTGGAATGGGGAGCAGTTTGTCTTCTACATTATATTGCTCAGTTAGGAGAGCCAGACAGAAGCAAAAAGTAACTTAAAGGAAATTATTTTTCAGAAATCAAGTCTGTTGCCACCTCCCAGGTCTATTAACTTTGCCATGGCCTTTATGGCACAGGAACAAGGAGGCAGGGGCCTCTTAGAACCTTGTAGCAGATTGTAGTGGCCCTTTGGTGGCATCTTACTCTGAGCATTACTGACACCTGCTATTAAATTAATTTCCAAGTATCTGGGTCCCGGTCTCCCCTTGACATTTCTCTGCTTCCTCCAGCAGTGACTAATTTTAACAGGCTCCCATCTAAAACCATCAACGCACCGTGAGGAAGTATTTTTCTCTCGAGCATTCCATCAACCAAGAAATAACCAAGAAAGCTTATGTGAATGACACATACAATGCCCACTCTCCCCAAGCTCTGGCAGTGTCTTCCAAGAAAACAGAGGTTTCAATCTCTACCTTTTTTTGTTTTGCGAAGAAACATTGATTTATAATTTTATATAGACTTCAGGTATACAACATTACAAAACATTGTCTGTATATATTAATTATGTTCCACCTATCACCACACCCCTTTTACCCAGTGCAGCCGTCCTCTCCCCCTTCGGGTAACAACTGTGTTGTTTTTGTAATCCGAGTTTGTTTCAGTCAGTCATTTTGTTTTCTTATCATTTTGGTGGTCATCTGAGTTCTGTGTGGTGCAGTTTTCAAAGGGGAGACTCCCTCCCACAAACTAAAAACTGCCTGTTGGTAAAAATCTGATATCTCAAGGAGACTTTCTGAGCCAGTGAATTGTCCTCCTGCCCAGCTGGCTTTCCTTACATCAAAATTAGTTGAAAAGCAAATCTAGTTAGAATTTGGATAAGACCAAAATCTTCTTCTCAGCTAAGCTGGTCATTCACTCCCTATTTTATAGGCAAAAATGTGATAGGACCTCATGGGGGAGACTCAGGTAGAAATGGCTGTAGCCATGTCTCCTCTCTCTCTCTCGCTCTCTCTCTCTCTCTCTCTCTCTCTTTGGACTCTGGGTGGCAGGCTCCTGGCACCCAGAGCTGAAAGTGGGACTAGCCTTCTCTCTCCACCATGCCCCTGGCCACTGTGCACACGTGAGTGCCTGGCCTAGCCCCTCTTCTCTGCACAGGGTCTTGGCCTTTAACTTCTCAGTTATGGTCAGTTTAGGGTATCAGCGTGAAAATTAAGCACAAGAGCAGGCCAGCGAGGTTGGAAATCAGGTTGTTACTGCTCATGAGTGTTTGAGAACGAGGGTTGTTCTGAACCCAAAGGTAAAATCAAGATTGTCTACATACAATGTCAGGAATGGGGTTACAGAGTACCCCCAAGCATCCCCAGTATTTGGGCAGCACAGACCTGTGTTCAGGATCTGGGTTTTACAGGCCTTGGTGGTCCCTGCCCAGGCTCTCTTTCGTCTTGGGGCACAAGTGCATTTTCTGGGTGCCCCAGGCCATCAAGCCTTAGTTGCTGTAGCTCTCTGAGACCAAGTAAATGATGGGCCAAGTGGTGGAATAGGAGTTCTACAGAATGTTCCTAAAAGATCTCTTCATTCCTTCCTAGAACTTTGATGATGGTGACTCTCGTTTGGACTCCAAGGAATTCCTGAAATTTGTGGAGCAGAATGAGACCGCCATCAATATTACCACCTATGCAGACCATGAGAACAACAAGCTGCTTAGGTGAGTGAGTGAGGGTATCAAGGACTGGTCCATGAGGAAAAGGCTGGATAAGAGTGTATTTACCTTCTACCTGCAAAGGGGCCGCCAGTGCCAATGTGAAGTTAAAGTAACACAGGAATTCTGTCCTGGCCTATTTGTGAACATCATGGACTAATAATATATGGAGCACCACTGATAGCTGATCAAATTGTTCTTGTGTTGGCTACAGTGTACATACAAGGAAATAGCAGAATGTGAGTTTAAAATAAATGATTAAGATCACATCAGAGCAAAGCTGTTTCTGGGTGTTGTGGGTAATGTTTTAGTGGTTCATGTCTAAAGGAATTACTTTAATGTGTTATTTAACTGTAGATCTAAAATAGGTTTAGTTCTGATTTTTAAGATAATTGGTGCTATTTCATAATGAGCCTTAAGTGTTATAAATGTCAGCATATCCTTTTCCTTTTATGTATTAGTCCAAAATGAGTATTAATAAGAATTAGCCTTCAAGCAACTTCTGGTACAGTTTCAGTACACTAGGAAAAAAATTAAAATTGGCAAGCATCTCTTTTGTTCAAAAGAAATTCAAAGCATGAGCACATTTTCTAGAAAATAACTTTCTTAATAATAGTCCATGAGCTTAAAGTGTAATCTCTGCCAATTCCTTGTATTTTGAAAGCCTGAAATTAGGTAATGTTTTACAAGTTCAATATTTGATTCTTAACACATCCCAGGAAGGATGACTCCTTGTCCTCATTTTACAGATGAGAAAACAGACTCAGAAAGGTTGAATGACTAGCTTTAAGCCATTTGGGGAGTAGGTGATTGAGTCAGGGCTCAAATCCAGGCCAATGGGACAGTGAGGGAGCCGGTGTTCTCTAAAACTTTTTTGAAAGATTTCTTTGTAGAACAGTGGTAGTGAACATACTTGCTTGAACTCCATGTTCTTTCACATCACACATTCCTTTCATATCACCTGCTCCTGTCTCCTCTTTGGATTTTCCCAACTTGGTTGATTTGACACATACCATGTAGAAATGCAGTTGCTAGTGAAATGTATGCAGGTAGTAAAAACATTTGTCAATCAAAGTGCCCCAGACCATTCGAGAAACTGTAGTTGCCTTGGGAGGAACATTTGAACAGCTTGAGTGATGTGACACCCAGTTTCACAACTAAAGGTTGGATGCTTGCAGGAGTCAGGATGGGTGATGGTGGTGGGAGGTCAGTGTAGAAACTTTCCAGTTTGCCACCTGTGGAGGTCCTGGCATGTGTGATCCTCGTCCTCACTTCTTGTTTTCTGGAGTGAAACTGAGGTCTTTCTCCTGTGTTTCGTTGCAGAGGACTCTGTGTTGATGCTCTCATTGAACTTTCTGATGAAAATGCTGACTGGAAACTCAGCTTCCAAGAGTTCCTCAAGTGCCTCAACCCATCCTTCAACCCGCCAGAGAAGAGTACGCCTAACTGTAGAAATTGGGAGTTGTTGGGGGGGAGCATTTTGAGGGGGCTAAAATAAAGAGGATTGGTGAAATTCTCCAGAATTTGATAAAATTCCCTTCCATGATTCTAGACTGTGCCCCAGGCCACTTGCTCCATGATGAGGTTAGGGTCACAGAATATTTGGGTTGCTGATGGCATTTGCTCAGATATGGTGCTTCTGCGGGACAGGCAGGTCTTGTCTGGGCTTAAAAGGGTAAGGTGCACAGACTGTAGCCAAGTTGGTCTGTTCCACTCACTGCTTGAACTGTTGACCCTTGTTTCTGGTCCCAACAGAGTGTGCCCTGGAGGACGAAACATACGCAGACGGAGCTGAGACTGAGGTGGACTGTAACCGCTGCGTGTGTGCCTGCGGGAACTGGGTCTGCACAGCCATGACCTGTGATGGTGAGCCCAGGCAGAAAGAAGGAAGTGCAGGAGGAGAACTTCCTTTGTGCAGTTACCTTGAGAGCAGTCAGGGTCGGGGTGATAGTGAAAAAGCATCATGGTTGGTGGGAAGCATTGCGGGCACAGCATTTATCCCAGATGCGCTAAGTTCCAAAATCACTTCAGGGGCTTGGAACAAGATTTGTTCAAGACCCAAGGTAAAATCAAATGTTGATATGAGATTGGAATAGTAATAATAATAATAATGAACACAAACACTTAGTGAGAATTATGAGCCAGGCCCTCTTCTAAGCCCTTTATTTTATTTTTTTTTAAATAATAAATTTTATTTTTATATTCCCCATACAATTGCAACCCCCCCATTCTGACCCCAATCCCTCCCCTCCTGCCCCCCACCCCCCAAAAAGTGTCTCTGGTTCATAGTTTTTTGTTGATTTTGATTTTCACTTTCTTATTGTTATTCATTTTCCTGGTCCCTTATTTAGGTTTTCTAGATTCCTGCTATGAGTGAGACCATCCGGTATTTTTCTTTTTCTTTTTGGCTTATTTCGCTGAGCATGATCCCTTCCAGCGCCATCCATGTTGCTGCAAATTGCATGTGTTTATCTTTTTTGAATGCTGAGTAATATTCCATGATATATATGTACCACATCTTCTTGATCCAGTCATCTATTTTTGGGCATTTGGGCTGTTTCCAAAGCTTCTCTTCTAAGCCCTTTACATACTAAATCACTTAATCCTGTGGCAGCTTAGGAAATCCTATATGTAAAAGTCTCAGGCAGTTAGAAGACAAAACAACTCCTCCTTGCCATTCATACTCAGCAGAAAAGTGAGAAATATTCTTAGATCCTCTTTAAATTCAAAGAATTGGGTATCCTAAAAAAAAGAGGAGAGGTCCGCTGCACCATATGTGAGTTAGCTCCCTGGCCAGGGATCAAACTCAGGCCTTTGCAGTGATAGCTCTGAGACTTAACCCCTTGCGCCATCAGGGAGGCCCCCACGACCCTGTCCTTTTAAGATCTATAACTTTTTTCTTCTGCAAATTTGGGAAACATTATAGATATGTTGGTCATCAACCCTGGCCGCACATTAGAACCACCTAAAGAGCCCATACAAAATCCCGGTGCCCACGCCTCACCTCACATCAATTAAATCCCAGTCTCTAAAGGATGAATCTAAACAATTACATTTTGAAATGTCTTCTAGAACATTTGGGAAGAGAGGGAGTGAGCATGTGAATGCTTGACAATCACTGTGCCAGAGGAACTTCCTGATCAGAATCCAGATTTTCTCTGTGGCTTTTCCTGCAGGGCCAGCTCCTGGCATGTATGTGTTGGAGCTGTTGAAGGAGACACTAGGAAAAGAGGCCAGAAAAAAAGGGGGTAGATTGCTTTGTTAGTGATGTGTTACTAGAGGTATCATTGCACTGGGACACTTCAGAGAAATGCAAGTAATTCACCTTCCTTCCACGGGTAAATGGGAGATGAAATTGAGTACCTTAAAGACAGACATTGATGGGACCCCTACTGGCTTCCCTTAGCCACTACTGCTCTGAACCTTGGTTCTTCTTACAGGAAAGAATCAGAAGGGGACCCAGACCCAGACAGAGGAGGAGATGACCAGATACGTCAAGGAGCTCCAAAAGCACCAGGTGAATTGTTGTCTCCACACCGGTGCGTGTGCTGTGACCGCCAGGTCCATCCACCACTAGGACACTGGCTAATGCCCCAGGCCAAGGAGTTGTGCTCTGTCCAGTATAATAGGTCTTGAATGGTACACTTGTACCATTCAAAAAGGGATACTGTTTCTTGATGAGGTCCTTGGGGCCGGCAGGTCTTAGCACATGTAGGTTAGACTAGGTTATTATTTTATAAGAAAGAATAGGAAGTGGAAGTTGTTTGCAAATGAGTATGGACTAAAGTATTTATTTCCTGTCATGATAGTGCCCAGACCCGAAAACTAGGACTTCCTTGAGGCCAGACTCTGTGACTTGCTCACCATAGTATCCGTGCATTTAGCACAGGGCCTGGGATATAGTAGGCTCTCAATGAGCATGAAATTAGATTCAGACTGCAGCACAAACAATTTAACTTAAATGCCCAGTTGACTAAATGACACCTAAAAATTTAGAGCTTTTGTTTCCTGGAGACTTGAGAAAACAAGAATAAATAAGAATTCTGTTCAGGTTCTATGTCATTAAATTGAAGGCCTCCTTGGGGAAATGTTCTTAGTAGCTTAGTAATCCACCTCTGTAGTTTGCGAAGGGTGTGGAGAGAATACATGGGGACACTGGACTCCTGAGCCCATCTTCCCTCTGGCTTACCATGTAGGCTTAACAAAAATGTTATTCCTAGGTGACCTGTCTATAGGCTAGGTCAAGTAATAAGACATTATTAAGAAATATAAGAATTATAAGAACTGCTAAAATTTTGAAATGAAATATTTTATTTGAATACAAAGAATTATTAAATTAGTATTTGCTCAAAATAATAATTACTTTTATAAGTTGATGATTCTTTGTATGTATCTTGTCATTATCACTGATAGTGGTAATATAACAAACCTGTCAGTTTTTTAAGCAAAAGCAGAAGCTCCTAGTCTTTTTGATTTTCCATTTCCAAAACCCTTGAGTCTCCAAATGAAGGGAAAAAAAGAACTTAATAAGAATTCCTTTCATTGAGGGTGGAGAAATGGTCAGAATGGAAGTGGGGAGTGAATTATAATAGCTAACATTGTTTAGGTGATTCTATTTTATGTGAGTTCCCTCAGAAAAGACACTAGGGCAAGGACTCCAGTACAAATAGTTTGTTCAGGAGGCAATCCCAGGAAACAGCAGAAGGTGAGTTAGGAAGTAAGTCTAGGAAAGGAAGGAATTGCAATAAAGAGTGTGTATTCAGGCAAGTTAGCACTGTGATCAAGAGCATCTTGGTCACATGGGAGCTGTGGAATGGAACTGTGGTGCCTGAGGGGTTGGGAGCCAGGGTATTCTCACACAAACACACTTGGCCATTGGCTGTGGGCTGCCACCAGCAAACATGAATTTCCTGGCATTTCTGGCCTGCCATCATGTATGGACAAAGTGGGAAGCCGAAGAGAGCCCGCAGGCAAAAAGATGCAGGTGCCGGCAATAAGAAGTCAGGGAATGTATCTGAACAGTCAATGCCAGAGGCTGTAGATGGGGCACCAACACTGCTGGGAGCCAGACACTACTGTTTTTGTTTTCCTATTACGTTTTCTTTTTTTCCCCTACACAAAGCCTCGCCTGTGCTATAAAATGTTTTTTTGGAATATAATTCATATGCCACAAAAATCACTTTTTAAAGTGTACGATCCGATGGTTTTAGTATAGTTACAATATTGCCAACCATCACCACTATCTTAGTCCAGAATATTTTAATCGTCTCAAAAAAGAAAACCTATACCCATTAGATCACTTGGCATTGTCTTCCCCCTGTCCCAGGCAACTGCTAATCTACTTTCTAACTCTATAGATTTGCCTATTCTGGACACATAAAAATGGAATCATACAAATTATGGTGTTTTCTGTCTGACTTGTATTTAACATCATATGTTCAATGTTTATCGTTGTAACATGAATCAGTATTTCATTCTTTTTTAAGGCTGAGTAACGTTCCATATTATGGAAATGCTGCATTTTATGTATCCGTTAATCAATTGATCTATATTAAGGTTGTTTCTACTTTTGCCTATGGTGAATAATACTGCTGAGAACATTCTTGTATACATTTTTATTTGGACATAAATTTTCAACTGCCATGGGCTTTACCCAGGAATAGAATTACTGGGTCCCAAGGCAACTCTGTATTTAACCTTTTGGGTAACTACCAGACTGTTTTCCAAAGTGGCTATATCATTTTATATTCTCAGCAGTAGTTGTCCATTATTTTTTATTCTGGCCATCCTAGCAGGTGTGAAGTGGCATGTCATCATAATTTTGATTTGCATTTCCCTAACCACTAATGATCTGGAGCCCCTTCTCTCTCAAGCCATCTATTAATGACCATAAATAAAGAGTGTATTTTTTGAAGAAAGGCACTGCTTTTGTAAGAGATGGCATTACCTTCATTTTATAGCTGAGGACACTGGGGGACATAATATATCCCCCAGCCAGTGGCTCAGGCAGCCTAATTCTAGAGCCCGTTGTTCTCACTGCTTCCCTGGACTTGAGTTCAGAGAATCTTGTAGCACTTCCATTTAGTATCCTTTCCTTAATATCCAAAATGAGGATGATAATGCTTGATCTGATTGATTTCTAGGACTTTCAATGGGATCAGCTTTAATTTGGTGATAGTCAAACATGTCATAACTAAGACACATTCCTTGTCCTCAAGCTCTTCTCCATCCACAGAGAAGACAGACAAGTAAATAGAACTGAAATTCAACATAAGCATATACCTGCCCAGGCTTTGTGAAGTCTTGTGGGCAAAATAAATGCCAACACTTTATATATTTTTTTTTCATTATGCTTGTTTTCTCTTCTCAAAGGAAACCTCCGAAAAGACCAAGAGAGTGAGCACCAAAGAGGTCTAACGAGGAGGCGTGTGGGAACAGTGTCTGGAGCCCAACACCTCCTCTTCTACTTCAGCACTGAATTCAGTATCCGCAAGTGTCTGCTACAGCCGCCAAATCACCAGTATTTTCTTGTATAGCAATGAGTTCTATTTTATCTATTTGTTTTGCAATAAAGGAAATGGAGTGGCTGACTAGGAGAGGGAAGGGCCACAGCCTTCATTTCTAAGAGTGTTTTGAAAGTAACTATGTAAACAGGTCTCAGGGCCTGGAGGCAAGTAAGGAAACTGCATCAAGGTTAGGAGAAGGATTGACCCAGATGCGAACCACTTCAGAATCTCCCAAAACTGTAAACTCGCTGCAGAGAGTGTGAGCAATACCAGGGAGCACTTAGCAGACAGTCCTCTCAGGAGGGGGTTGGGAAGCTCAGTGGAGAAGGCCTACCATTTCTAACCCTTCTATTGGCCATCAGCTTAACAGATGCTCCGGTATCTGTGCTTCTGGTAGCCCCAACCACTACGTCTGGATACACAGTCACCCTGCTAGTTGCCAGTATCCTCAGACTTGATGGAGTTTCTGGGAGGTTGCACCCATGTGATGCAGATACTTGTCTCCTTTAAGCCCCTTAGATACCTAACCAAATTTTAAAAATACTCTTTACCAAAGGTGCTATTTTCTGTAAAACTTTTTTTTTGGCAAGTCGACTTCATTCTTCAATTATTATCATTATATTATTGTTGTTTCTTTTACTGTTCATTTTCTTGACTAGAAATTAAGCGTCTGTAATTATTTTTTCATTAATCTTACCATTTCAAAGGTGGGAGAGTTTTGGGTTCTTCCTGATGCAGAAATCGCTGTAACCCTGACTCCCTTACCCCACCACATACTAGAAGCAGCCCAGGGCTTGGCCCCCTGGCTTCCAAGGGCCAGCAGTCTGCCAGAGAAGCAGTGGATGCCTCAGAGGCCAAGGGAAGATGAAGCATCTTTATACAAAGGTTTCAAAATCCCAAAAGTTCATTTGTTTTTGCTTATTCTGATGAATTCATGCAAACCAGTGCTCCAAAGGGCGAAACAAGTGAAGCTAAGCAAGGCTTAGCAATCCAGCTGCCCAGTGTGCTCATCAATGCACCACTAGTTAAGACAATAACTTTGGCCGTCTCTTCCTGTTTCTGAGCCTCAGTTTCCTGAGTCAGCAGGTAGGAATGCATGAACCTTTCAATTTGGTAGATTTTAATTTCTTTGTTTCTGATAATTGGTCCAGGAAGAAACATGTTCCTGTAATTTTCCTACTTCTTAAGATAAAATGAAACCTTGTTGTTATAACAAGAAGAGTCTGAGAGAAAAAAAGTCCCAATTTAATGTCTGTCTGAATGGCCCAGGAAGATCGTGCTGTGCTGTCCAGCCCCCTCTCGTAAAGCCAGCCAGGAAGAATGGGAAATACCCCACTTTCTCTTCATTTTTTGCATTTAACTTCTTGGAAACAGAAATGGTTTTGCCATCAGAGATGAGGACAAAAGTTTCCACAATTCAGGAGTGGGGGCAACATGGATATTGAATCTTAAAACTATGATTGGGCAGAAGTCGTTTATTGCTGTGTCTTTTGATTTCTGTCATTATTTACCCCACTTAATATCATGCTTAAGATGCATTTGGAAAAACAAAGATTAAAAGCTTGATATAAGATCTCATTTTCAGAAAGCAGATTATAGACCACTAGAGGGGAATTATTTAGAGTATATTACACAGAGAACTGAGAAAGTTGTGCTGAAAATGAAATTCCTTCTAAATAAGTTTTCTTGTTCTCCTTTGAAAGGAAGACATTGTACTTGGTTTCAAATTCTGAGCTTTTACACATCATCCCACTTAAAAGTTTTTCTTTCAACCCCAGTTGTGCAGCCCAAAATGTACCTCCCTTTCTAGGTGACTTGGAGAGCTCCCAACAGCACACCTTAATCCAGTTTTGTCAGCTTTGTACAGCATAGACGAAAGGGCAGGAGTGCCAGCTTGTTTAAAGCTAGAAGCCAGAGTAGCATTCACCAGTTAGGTTTAAGACAGTGGTTGCCACCAAGACAGAAACATTGAATTCCCAAGAGCAAATCTGCATTCCTTCTGTAAATAGGAAAACTATTGTCAGCACCATAGGCTCACATCATCTAATGACCATCTGATGACTTAAGCTGCTAAACAGCCTGGTTTGTAGAGTCTTGCTAAAGCTTGGCATGGAGCATGGAGCAAACAAACAGGGTTTTGAACTGGGGTCAGTTCCTGCAGCACAGGGTTTAGACTGCGAGCTTCCTTGGACTTTCTCAGTGTATGTGTGGTTTTATAAGCATCTGTTAAGATTCAGCGTCCATAGAATGTCGCATGTCCTAACTCTGGACTCCATCACTATTTGAACAGTAGGGCTCCCCTACCTGCTAATGAGCCCATGTGGACCAATCTGAATGTCTTTCCTTTACACTTAACGTTTTTAAGTAGTCAAATTCCAAGAAGCAATTTGAACAGGTTTCTGTTGCCTTGTGTTTGTGAAATGTATTTGTATTTAGTAGGCTTCCATACTGCATTTAACTTGTTTTTGTAACTTCTGGGTTTGTTTGGACTTTTTTTTTTTTTTGGATACGATTGATAAATAAAGAAATTAAAATAATGGTTGCATTGGTTTCCTTCCCCCTAATTAAGTCCAAATAGAGATGTATTATCCATTTACCTCCTAAAAGTAATTTGGGTTTCAGAAAACTTAAAAGAGATCTCATGAGTTCCTCCTGAAAAAAGTCTTGAGACTGTGACTGGGAGGGGAAGTTTACTCAGGAACCAATATAAAAAGTTTCTTTAAAAGAAGCATTGATGATGGGCTTGGGTTAGGAAGCGCTGAGACATCTGGGAGCATTCCTTTATTAGGAAAAAGTTAAATTAAATGTCTCCTAGCCCCCCCGCCACCTGCCATAAATCTTATGAGACTGGAATGACATCTGCGGAGGCTTGCAGGTAAATCTGGATGAGAAGCAAATTCGGGGAGGTGCACAGAGAACATGTCCGGGTCTTGTTGATCAAGCTTAATAGCTTTAACTCATACACATATACCCCATAGGAGAAATATTTCCAAGGGGATTGAACATTGCCTGGTTAAACCCTCTGTCTTAAGTCTCAGAGGTTCATGACCGAGACTTGCTTTCCAACTTTCCATTTCTTGCAGGCATGCTGCACTCCCCTTGCCCAGTAATTTGTCTTCCAAAAGAGTTCTTTATAGTTCATGTTTAAGCTTTCTGAATTTTGGTCATATGTGTGAAAGTCTTGCTTCTAAAGTAATAGCCAGGTCATCTTGATTGGTTTTGGGGTATTACCAAATGCTAATCAAATATGAAGAGTAATCTTTTTTTTTTTTAAGATTTATTTATTTATTTATACAAGCACTGGGTACAGTCAGAAGCATGGGAGGGTGAGAGAATTCACCAGAGCCAGAGCGGGGAAGAGAACAGGCAGACTGATGAAGTACACTGCTGAGGGGAGCAGCAAGCGGCAGGAGAGGTCTGTGCGCCATGTGGAACCTTCCTCCGGTGGCCGGGGAGCAGTTGGAGATTGAACCGGTGCTGCAGAGGCTGTGGGCAGTTTTGCAACCCAGCACACAACCGCTGCGCCACCGGGGAGGCCCGAAGAGTAATCTTTGATTATGTTATTGCTGCAGATTACAGCTCATTAATCACAATTTGATCTTAAGTTTTTTATTCTCAGAAGGAAATCTTGAACCCAGTTTGAAGGGCACCTTGTCCACAACCATTTTTAAATACCTACTGACCTAACTATGCTCTGGTTGCACTTCTCATACTACAGTGTATGAGTGCCAATGAACATGAATTAAAATAGGCCTAAAATAGCCCAAAAGAAGTACACTTCAGAAGGTAACTTTCCTAAAATCAAAATGTAATGTTACGAATTTTGCAAATTAGTACAAATCATTTTGATTAGCTTAAGTTTTGGAGCACCTGTGTCAAGTTCCCATCAGTACTCTTGAATTATTCCTGAAATAAGAGGAACAAGGGAGAAAAAATACATATGAATTAGCAGATGCCCTCGGAGCACTGGAATAAGTTTCTCATGGATTTGGGACATAAGAGAGTAAACCCTGGCCAGCTGTGGAGGGCTGTTTCATGAAGTGAACTGGGAAGTTTCCTGGTACTGCCTGAATGGGCAGGTCTTCCTAGCAATAAGAATTTTTTTCAAGTTAATGTTTATTTCTTATTGAAAAAGTAATATATTCACATGGTAAGAAAAAAGCCAAACTATCAAAGAAGAGACAATGAAAAATATCCTCTTAGAGTATGTCCTTCATAGAGGTGGCACCTTATATAGCATACCAAAACTACGCTGATCATCACTGCGTACCTATACTTTGCAAGTACTATGTCTTTACATTTTTGAGTCTTTGAGCAATGGTAACTCACTGTTGCTTTGTTTTTATTTATCATTCCTTTTGTGAGACTGAGCATCTCTCCATAAATTACTGCTTCTTGTCTCTTTTCTTTCATTCTCTTTGCTCACTTTTCTATTGATTGTTGGTAGTTTTCTTACTGGTTTGTGATAGTTCTTCATGTGTATGTTTTTTAGTCCTTTGCCAGGAGGATTGTAAGAACTAGCAGTAGCAGGTCAGTTAACAGGATATTTTTAGGAGGTGAAAAATAATGGTGATTTGGATTAAGAAAATGGAGTGGGAGTTAACAAAAGGTTAAGGAAGTAGCCTTGACAGGAGTTGGCTATTGACTGACTGTTGGTGTTATGGAGGAAGTAACAGTCAAGAATGACTGCAAGGTTCCAGTCTGAACAATGTGGAAGATGGTGATGCCATTTCCTGAGATTGGGGAGAGAGCATGAGAATTTGCTTGGATGGGGAAGGGAGGAAATGGAAGATGAATTCAGTTTTGCCCAGGCTGAATCTGAGTTGCCATAAGACATCCAAATGGAGGATCTTGTAAATAGTTGAAAGAAAGATTCTGAAAGAGATCTGGATGGAAGATACAGATCTGGGACTAGGCAGAAGAGAAATAGCATCCCTATGTGTAGACAACATGTCTATAAAGAATGTATCAAGTGAGAGTAAAAAATATTTTGAACAGAACCACCATAAAGAGAACCCTTTTGAAAAACTCTGGCTGTTTCTCCTGCTTCCTCAGGACATCATTAACAAAAAATGTACACTGAAAAATGGTACAATGGGTTGGATTCATATGAGAGCTGAGCATGTAAAGAATTCACATAGGAAATGTTACTGTGGATTCTGTGGAAAAGTCAAAACTGAGAACTGTGTGCATATGGGACTTGCTGGGAAATAGGTTAAAGGAATTTAGGAGAAAGGCCAGAAAATGCATCCTGATTATTATCACTGGAATGCACTGGTCTTATCTGACCTGCTGTGGTGAGATAAGAAACAGAAATTTGCCAGGAAAATAAGAGACAAGATTAATAATAAACAAGAATAAAATATTTAACAACCAAGATACTTGTATAAAGTTGTCAGTATGAAACATATTTGAAAGGAAATTTTTGCCTACAAACAAAAAGGGGCTTTATTCTTCTAGTGCCCAGCCTAGTTTTACATTATAATAGAGTTTGTTGTTTTCCAAAAAACTGGACAACTCAAAGTGAAATGAGATCTCCAAAATTCTTCCACCACAATTCATAGTTAAAGCTGGTAGCCAGTCATCTCTATATCTATATATTCTTTGTCTTTGGTAATTGCCATTCTTTTTTTTGTTGTTAAAGATTTATTTATTTATTTATACAAGCACTGGGGTAAAAGTCAGAGGCACGGGAGGGTGAAAGAATTCACTAGAGACAGAGAGGGGAGCAGAACAGGCAGATGACCAAAAACACTGCTGAGGGGAGCAGTGGGCGAGGCAGGAGAGGTCTGCCGCGCCATGTGGGTATCTCCCTGGCCAGCCGGGATAGAACCCGCACTGCAGTGGCTGCAGACAGCTTCACAGCGCTATGCTCAACCTGCTGCGCCACCGGGGAGGCCTGCCAGTCATTCTTAATTTCATATTTCAACTTAGGGTGTTGACCTGTATCATAACATCATCCTTACTTCGGTTGATTCCATAAGAAAGGCAACATAGGGCCTCCCCGGTGGCGCAGCGATTGAGCGCTGGGTTGCGAAGCTGCCCGCGGCCTCTGTGGCGCCGGTTCGATCCCCGGCTGCTCCCCGGCCACCGGAGGAGGGTCCCACATGGCGCGCAGACCTCTCCTGCCGCCCGCTGCTCCCCTCAGCAGTGTACTTCGGTCCTTCTGCCTGCTCTGCTCCCCGCTCTGGCTCTGGTGAATTCTCTCACCCTCCCGCGCTTCTGACTGTGCCCAGTGCATGTATAAACAACAAAACAAACAAACAAACAAACAAATAAATAAATAAAAACATGCCTCTATAAAAAAAAAAAAAAGAAAAATATTAAGAAAAAAAAAAAAAAGAAAGGCAACATAATGTAATAATTAACAATCAGGCTTCCTGAGTTTAAATCTTGGTTCTGCCCCAGCCTTTTATGCTTTTGGAAATTACTTCATCTCCCTTTATTTCTTTTGAGTACTTACCTCAATCCTTTTTGGGAGAATTCAAAAAGTAACGTATATAATTTTTTCAAATAGACTCCAGGACATAGGAAATACTGTGTAAATGTTAAGTATTATTATTACTACCAATAATTTTCACCTATTACACATTCCCATCATTCTCGCACTGGTCCTGTGAAAAAGGTATTCTATAGATAAAGAATATAAAGTTCATGATGTTTAAGGAATTTATCTAAAACTACATAACTAGCCAGAAACTGAGTCTGGATTCAAATCTGGATCCCTCTTATACTTTTTCTACCTTAGTACAATGTTTCCCTTTATTTTAAAGATCAGATCATCATCAACCATTGACTCCTATTGATAGTGTTCTCTATTATGTAATTACTGAGCATGTAAAATTCCTAAGTTCTTTCCTTTAGTTCTAATAACTGCATATCCTCTTGCTTTGGTTTCTTTTAAGTGTCTATGTGAGTACAATTCAGGCCAGGTCCCTGAAAAATGATCCCCAATCCATCTTGGTCTCACCAGGCAGCTAGTGTGGGTCCCTGAACAATTTCCAACACATACATCTGAGGTATGACCTGGTGAAAACTTACCTGAGGACTGCAGATGTCAAATCTGTGCAATTGCTTGAATCTTCCTGGTGCACCTTCTTCCTGTGACATCCACGTGGAGATCCTAGAACCAGACAGATATTTCCACTGAAATTATTTTCTCACCTGAATCCAGTGATTGAAAAAATTTGGGGCTTGAGCCAATTAAAATTTCTAGTTCCTGGGTAGTTTTCTGTTCTCTCCTGTGCTGTTTTCTCCCTTCTCCCATAATCTAAGCCTGAGTCTTACAATGCCCAGGAAAGATAACACTTTTAACTTCCAAAAGATCATAGCAATAGGAGCAATTTGGAAAGTGAAGTATAGAAAAAAATAAAGACTCTGAAATCAATTGGGCAAATCAGAAAAGTTTCAAAACTTAGATTTACCTTCTTTGAATTTCTAAAATTTCCATAACCTATCTCTTATACTCTCACATACTTTCTCTACTCCAACCACTGGACTTGCTGTTCCACAAACCCACCAGCCTTTGCCCACCTCAAGGCCTGGCTCCCTCAGCTTCTACAAATCTTTGTTAAAATGTACCCTCTTAGGGCCTCCCTGGTGGCGCAGGGGTTAAGCACCGCAATACACAGCCTCTGCAGCACGAGTTCGATTCCTGGCAGACCAGGGAGCAACCCACATGGCGCAGCAGATCTCTCCTGACTTGCCTGCTGCTCCCCTCAGCAGTGTGTTTCAGTCAATCTGCCTGTTCTGTTCCCCCACTCTGTCTCTGGTGGGTCCTCTCTCCTCCCCCCACCTGCGCCCCGCACCTCTGGCCTGTACCCCAGCTCTTATATTCATTAATAAAAAAGAATGGAAACCTACCGTAATTTTTGTAGAAGAGAAAAAAATGAGAATACCAGAAAACTTAGAATTTATCTTCACAAATATAAAGCTCAAAGCCAAGTTCATCTAATAAATTCCCTTACCTTCTACTATTATTAGCTTAATTGTACTGTCCCCTCTTGATTTGGTGTGACTGCTGAGCACTTGTAGCTTCATCCATGAAGTCCACATTTCTTAGTAAAAGTGATAGTATCCCCTCAGAAATTTCAGTCTGATCCACGGAGACTCTTCTCTCATATAGGGAGTTTTGATCCTCTAGTTGTTCTGCGCTATTGTGAAACTGGTAAACCACCTTTGAGAAAACTTAAAAAAAATCATATCTGAAATATTGAAAATACTCTTTATCATTCTCTACCTCATATTCCTTTTTTTTTTTTTTAATTTTCTAGAGGCATGTCTTATTTATTTATCTGTTTGTTTGGTTGGTTGGTTTATACATGCACTGGGTACATTCAGAAGCACAGGAGGGTGAGAGAATTCACCAGAGCCAGAGCAGGGAGCAGAACAGGCAGAAGGACCGAAGTACACTGCTGAGGGGAGCAGCGGGCGGCGGGAGAGGTCTGCGCGCCATGTGGGACCCTTGCCGGTGGTCGGGGATCGAACTGGTGCTGCAGAGGCCGCGGGCAGCTTCGCAACCCAGCGCTCAACCACTGCGCCACCTGGGAGGCCCTCATATTCCTTTTTGATGTTTTCTCTTTCCCAAGAAAACTCAAGATTTTCAGTGCCCTACACAAAGGATAAGTGGCAGGAGAGGGTAACATTAGTGAAAGGGTAAGCCTGTAACTCTTTTATAGACACTTAAAAAAAAAAGTTAGTAAAGTACTTATAAAGACCAGTGACTACAAAAATCAGGTAGAATTTAATAACTGATAAAAGAAGTCATTCTAGATATTTCAAGCAGGAAGGGATTTAATACAGGGAACGAGACACTTCCAAAATCACTGGAATGAGTTGAAGAAATGAGTCCAGAGAAGAGCATGGAAGATGAGACTTGCAATGTGTGCACTCTGCCCTTCCTCACATTGTGCTAGCTTAGCACAGCACTGCAGAACTGGTCTGTCAACTGTTAAACAGAAAAAAAAAAAAAGTCCCACATGGCGCGCAGACCTCTCCTGCCACCCGCTGCTCCCCTCAGCAGTGTACTTCGGTCCTTCTGCCTGCTCTGCTCCCTGCTCTGGCTCTGGTGAATTCTCTCACCCTCCCGAGCTTCTGACTGTACCCAGTGCTTGTATAAACAAACAAACAAACAAATAAATAAATAAAACATGCCTCTATTAAAATAAATAAATAAATAAAGTCTAACCTAATTATAGTTTCCGTCTTTCCCAAACATGGAAATTTAAATTTACCTATCAGGAGTTTCCCCAATGAGCACTAGTGAGGTAATTCTGAAAAGAGCCATCTCCCACCCCCAACCCCTTCCTCTAGGGGATGGTGATTTTGCCCGAAGCAATCTTTTTTTTTTTTTTTTTTTTTTTGCTAATGCCTTGTCCCATGCTCTTTCTGACCAAAAAAATAAATAAATAAAAGGTTTTTGCAGTGCCTTTCTACTTGGAATCTGGGATTCTGCCCACATTCCATGAATCATTTAATATAGCCAATTAGATCTTTAAAATTAACTTGGTTGGATTTATGTTATTTAACACAGTGGAGCTGCTGCCTCTGTCACATCAAGAAGCTGATAAATCAGGAATCTGTCACTGAAGGTATTGGCTCCGGAGACAAATTGCACCTGCTAAATTCACTTTGGCAAAAGAAAGGATGCCTTATGCGCTAGCACCTTTCTCTTCACTTAAATCATTTGCTAGTTTAATCCTTCTGCATTTGATTCACAGAGACTAAGTCATCTCTATAGCCTGAACTGTAAAGGAATCTTGAAAATGCCAATTTTTTACTCTCTAATCTCAGCAATCCAGGAAGGCATGTCAGAAAGACAAAAACACACTCTCATTAAGTCAGTCTATTCTACATGCCACAAATACCTACTGGTATGGGCAGAGTATCAACAGTACAGACTAACGGCTGTGAAGAACACAGCCATGCATGATGTATAGTCACAGAATCATGACATGGAAAACTATTACGACCTGTGAGAGCTGGAAAAAATCATGCATTCAATGTTTTTGAGGCTTAGGGCAAGTTAGGGATAATTAGGCAGCATCAAGGGCAGTGCAGGGACTTCAGGGGAGTTAAGGAAGGCTCCAGAGATAAAGGCAACAAATTCCAAAGGGGACTAATCACACACCCCAGGAATAGAGACTACAGGACATTCCAAGTAGAGGACAATGAAGAAAATAGATAAGGGCTGGGACACAGAGACTTAGTTCTGGGCACAGAGACATTAGGCAGTGAGTGAGACCACTGAGAACTAACCAGTCACAAAGAGACTGGTGGAGCTTTAGAATAATTAGGGAAAGAAGGTCTATGTTCCTGAGACATGACTCCTCTTGGCAGCCTTGTCCCTCCCTAGTCTGGTTCCACCGGCCTGGGAGTCCTACTGTTGGGGGAAAGGATGTTCTGAGTTAATCCCATACAGGCTTTGTGGACCCCACCCCCACTCCAGACTAAAGCCATCAAGACATTGGGAAAGACAAATCCCATCACCACCAAAGGGAGGGTGGCTGGAACCTGAGGGTGGAGTTGGGCAGCCAGGTTGGATATAAAAACCAAACACGTGGGCCTTGGGGGGCTCGCTGTCGCTGGCCTCCTGGTTACACAGCTCCTGGCTTGCGGCCAGCTCTCAGAGCACCATTTTGGGATTCCTGATCGGCGGATTGGGTAGGACTCATTTAAAACTTTGTCTCCCACTTTTCTCCCTGAGCTGTACATTTCCTCATTTCCCCTTCCCTTGTAAATAAACCTTTTATTAACCTTTCGCGTGTGCCTGCAGTAGAGCATTGATAATGTAACAGGGTGGTCCCCAGGAAAGGGGGAGGTTCCCTGCCCCACCCAAGGGAGGGTGGAGCTGAGCAGGAAGAGAAGAGAGGCAGAAGAAGAGACTGAGGAAGGAAGCAGGATGGAGCCAGGAGACCTGGAGGAGGCGCATGGAGCCTAGAGACACGTGAAGAAACTGTGCTTGTCTTTTGGTCGTGGACTGGGTGACACAGATGTGGGTGAGACCCGTGGGGAGGTGACAATGGCAGCTTTTATCTTGATGTTGATTTTGCTCTTTTCCTTCCAGGCTTGTCCGGTTGTTTGTGACCCTTTTCTGTGGGTCCCCACTGGAAGATGCTTTAGACTTGTAGCAGGCTTTGGGGCCTTGCTCTGGGCCAATCCCATTTGGATGGACTTTTACCCACGAGGGGACGGGTAACTCTGGATGCTTCATTTAGAAACTAGACTCTTTGCCTTACCTGTATTGTTTCCTAGTTGTATTAAAGTTCCTTCCCATTAAAGTCTCCTATGTTTTGTGTTGATGCGGCGGATGGCAGAACCCATGTAAAATAGGCAGGTTTGCGGGGTTTGGGCTGCCCCTCTCCCTGTCCTATAACAATAAGTCCTTTTAAGCGCGCGGGTGAGGACCCACAGTCAGGCACCCCGTTTTGTATCGGGGTTGCTCTACAACACTACTTTATTTCTGCTCCTTTTCTCCTCAATAAACTTTTTTCTTTTTCTAAACAAATCTGCCTCTTCTCGCTTGTTTGCCTGAGCGTCAGCCAAGTTCCTGCTGCAGCTTTGTGAGACACCAACCCATGGTGGCCTACTGGCTGGGACTCAGCACTGCCCCTGCAGCCTGGGATCCGTTCCTGGCTGGGAGACTAGGCCTGAAAACCTGCAATTTCGGTATCATTTTCAAACTTTTTCCCTCAATACTTACGGTGGCCATTGCCAGCCAGGTAAAGACCAAATTAGTGAGACTTCCATCCTCTTATCACTTAAATCAGAAAAATCCCTTTCTAATTTACTTTATAAATTGGGCTTATGTCAAATGTTTCTCCTACTAAAAGACAGAACTGAATCCCAGGAAGTAATGTTGAGAGTCACAAAGTAAGATATCGGTAGTACTATGGGAAAAAAAAACCTCTCAGAGGTTAAAAAGATCATATTTAACAAACTTTTGAGCCTAAAAGACTAATTTAATTCCCAATTTGATTAAGACAGAATAAAGAAACAAGCATTTTGAAAGTAGGTGGTGCAATAAGAAAGCAATATTTTATTTTTTTCTAGAGACACAGTACAGATAACAGACATCAGAAAGGAGGAAGATCTGATTAACATGAGCCTAAGTAAGGATGCTGTTTAATATAATAAGTGATATGAAAAATAGGAGACAAGAATAGATGAGGCACCAAAGGAAAATCCAAATGATGAAAGTCACCAAGGAAGCTTGCAAGCCATCAGCCCAGCAAAGAACATCCAGCAAGACAACCAGTAAGAGACATTCAACTGGGTCATAGATGTGATCTATTCATTCCATATCAGTGAGTGGGGCTGGGCGTAAACTGGCCACAGAGGGCAGAGACTGTCTTAGTTATCCTTGTTTCCGAGCCCAGCACAGGACTTAACATAGTAATGAAAATATCATGGGTAGTGGTGGAGTTTGTGTGTCAACTTGATTACATATCAGGGTAGCTATAATATTTTGTCAAACATTATTCTGTGAGGATATTTGAGGATGATATTAACATTTGAATCTATAAACTGATTCAAATGTCAAGATGTTTGCCCTCTTAAATGGGGGTGGGCCTCATTTAATCAGTTGAAGAGCTGAATAGAACAAAAAGCAGACCCTCCCTAATAGAGGGTTTCCTTGAGGAGAACTCCTCCTGCCAGACTGCCTTCAAGGTAATATATTAGTCTTTTCGGGCTTTCAGACCCAAATTGAAGTGTTGATTTTTCTTGGACTCTGGCTAGAAATATGCTATCCACTTTCCAAAATCTTTAGCTTGACTCTTGCTTGGATTTGTACATCCAAGTCTAGTTTGTAGATCTCAGGATTTCTCAGCCTCCATAATCATGTTATCTCTATATTTTTGTTTGTTCTATTTTTTTTTTCAAGAACCCTGACTATTATAACAGGTAACATTCAGCAAGTGTTTACAATATATTAGACAAGATAGGAACTTTTCTTGAATTGATTGATTTAATCTGCATAATCACTCTTAGGTAGTTATTATTATTTTCCTTAATTTCCTACTGAGAAAACAAAGGTCTGGTGAGGTGAATAAGTTGCCCAGGAACACACAGCTAGTTAGTAGGAGGGCTATGATTTGAACTTAGGCAGTTTGTTCTAAAGTCCTCAATCAAAAATGTGTGCTTTCTTCCAACAGCAGGCATTCCTTCTAAGTTTGATGACTGAACCAATGACTAATAAATGACTGAATAAATATGAAAAAAGACATGAGAGTGGAAAGAAGGAGGTAAAAAGAAACCCTTGTATAACTTTTAGAAGGATGGATTTACATGCAAAAAAAAAAAAAGCTAAATGCTTTCTTCAGTTGTTATTTGTCTAATATGATTATAATGAAGAAGCAGTGTATATATTACAGCTGTAAAAGAATCCTTGTCTGAAGGTATGTACATCTAAGTTCTAAGTCATTGGCATTGGGCAAGTCCTTTAATCCCTCCAAGTTACAGTTTTCTTAGATATAATTAGGATAATAATACTGCACAGGTGTTACCTGAGCTGTTTTTATGGACTCAGCTGTATTTAGAACTCAGTCATTTTCCAGAGGGACAGAAGAAGTGGACCATATGAATGGATACCCCAGTAAACTGCTCCTCTTCCCAATTCTCTCATAAAAACATGTAGCTTCCTCTTGAGGAGCTCTGATTCTAGCTTCTCAGGTTATATTCAGTAGATCTTGCCACAGCTGTGCCTTTCCTGGCCCCTGAGGCACAGGTTCTCAAGCAAGGAATTCAAAGACTGACGAATGAATCATGAAACTTGATCCACTAATGATGTAACTGCTAATATAAAAGCCAACTTCTGACTGATGTGCCTGCAGATGGTCCTACTTAAATCTGAATAACTTCTTTGTTTATTCATGGGGTATTATTTCTAAATCATTGTGTCTTTGGTTTCGTGGGTCCCAAAAAGCTGAAGCAAAGCTCAGGGAAAAAATGAACAATGTAGGAAAACACTTTGAAAGCTGTAGGTATTTAAATCTCTTAAATACCTACTCAAGTACCTAGCATATAGTATTAACTTGTGAGCATTGCTACAGAAGGTAAGATATTAGAATTAACAAGCCTTTTTCTTTTGTGCCTCTATCCATGGCTTTAATTTATTTGGTTCAGTTATTCCTAAATACAAGTGGATTACCACACTTCACTTTGCCATACCATTCCACTTCACACACACACACACACACACACACACACCCCTCAACCATCAAAAGAAGAGTTAGTAAATGTAATTTAGGTGAGCAAGGTCTGGACTACCGCCTAAGTTGATCTCAGGAGTTTGCAGATGCCTTTACAAGACTGGTGGAACTGCTAGGGGTTCCTGAGAGGTGTCATGTGCCTGGAGACTATCGTTGCACTCAATCACTGCATAAAGTAGTTATATTGCAATTTTTGAAATGTGCTATTTTGAAAAATAAAGTTTTGCATATATACTTTTGGTTAGCTAAATTGCATTACCATGTTCAACAAGTGTAGACTATTCGTCCCAACATTTTTAAATAATTGCATATAAAGAATATATAAACCCTGTGTTAACTGCCCAGATTTTTCAGGAAAGACCTGATTTTAAATGTTATGTGATACTAAACTCTAAGTCAGCATCTGTCAAAGTCATTTGAAGCCTGAGAGGCAGGTGTCTAGGTTAAGGGACTGGGTTATGGGAGTTCAAATTATAGTTGTGAATAAGCGTATTTATCCAGATATGTCCACAAATGGGCAAACCAAACTGGGAGGCAATTGAGTAGGAAGACTCTTTTCATTTAAGAAAAAGTAGAAGGAACAGTAATACTTTACAGTTTGCGTTTGTTCTATTTTCCCTTTTTTTTTTTTTTTACCATTTCCTGTGAAACAAACAGAGCATTGTTATTCCCATCTGACAAGTGAAAAGAATGTGGTTTTGAGAGATAAAATCATTTGTTTCTTGTTCTTTTTACATCTCCAAATCACTATTTCCTCACTGTCCCCAAAGTTGTTTCAGAACAACCTACAAAGTTGTTTTGAAAAGTTACTCAACTGCATTATGAACAAGTGGAAGTAAGCTGACAATTAGCAAAAAGAAAGACATTCTGTAACAAACAACAAAAAGGCAGAACATTTGCTTCAGTCAAGAGTATGGACCAGCATAACCCACTTACCCCTACTAGATCTCAGGTGGTATCTCTTAGAGGCACCACCTCCAGACTCCACAGCACCAGATGCACCCTTAGCAAGCAAGGTTCTGACATCTAGGTATTCCATGCTGGAGTGCCCACCGAGTCAAGCTCACCAAACTGACAGGCTGATGCTATGCCAACTTGTCTGATTTGCTTTATGAAACTTTAACACTATTTCTATGCTATACAAATCTCTCTCTCTCTGTGTAAATCACATTTAATTCACGGGGATCAATCAGCCTTGAGATGATATTTGAGCCGCCAGTGAAAGCTTCCCACACTGGTCTTTCTGGATGATGCTGGGGGAAAAATAGGCATGGAGGAAGTGTAATTAGTCTATTGGTATATCTGAGAAGTTATGGAGCAATTCTTCCAATGAAACAATACCTAATTAGTCTGCCCGACCAAGGCTGCACTATAACGGAAATGGTATTAACCTGGGACAGCTCTGGAGGGGGTGAGAGAAAGAGTTCAGGGGATGCTCAGCTTTTCCAGAAGCTCTGGCACAAATGCACATCTATATACAAGTAAAAGCAATCTTAGGAGCTGGATCCAGTCTCCCCCTCTGGCCTCATCTCCCACCATTCCCCTTATGCTTCAAATTCTACTAGTACCATTCTTAAGTCGTGGCGGGGGTTAAAACTCTCCACGCCTGATACTTTCCTCCTTCCACCACCCACATCTGCCCCCTTCTACTCTCTGTCATTCAAAACTGTGCCCAGTTATTACTTCTCAGAGTTCTCCTTTACTCGAAGTCTAAGTCACCAGTCCCCCTTTTATATCTTGACTGGCAATATATACATTGAATGGCAATTATTTCTTTACATGTTCTTTTGTTTCTTAGCTGTTTCAAAGAAAAAGGTAAGATCGTATCCTCTCAGAACATTTTCTTGCTTTCTCTTCTCTCTATAATCTACTATGGAAGGAAAAATCTGATCACAATCCTCCAGGTCTATGATACATCAAAATAATATGATTTGACATAACTTTATGTCAAATGCTTCCAAATGCCATACTATTCTTCAAAATAAACCTGTGAAGAAGGTATTATTGTTATTATCCTCATTTTATAAATGTGGAAACCAGGACTTAGAGAGGCTAAATAATTCATCCAGGGTCACACAGGTTAGCTAAAGGGTCAACTTTCGGGTTAGCTGAAGCCTGTGTATATCACCTAAATTCTGTTCTGACAAACCTTTGAAACTTCACGCTCCCACTGTGGAAAGTTCCATTACCCAGGGTGCCCACCAAGAGACAGAAACCTCATGTGCTGAGGAAGCACATGGCTTGTGGAATATTACAATAAATCACTTACCTAGAGACCTAGTGGACTCTGGTGAATATGTGCTCTGTGGATTGAATATTAACAAATACAAATTCTTCAGACCAGGAGGATAAAGAAGCAACCCTTGCCAGTCAATGACCAAGCATTTCTAGGATCAGTGGGACAAGTGGAAATATTCTTTCCTGAGTCTGTTTACTCTTGGAATATCTTTAGAGATTGACAACAACTGTTGATTTAGAAATCTCTGTGGTAAATATTAGTAAGACATCTAAAATAATAAGAAATCTAAAAGGTAGTACGTCAGGCCTCCCTGGTGGCACAGGGGTTAAAGACAGTGCTACAAAGCTGCTGCTGGCCACTGCAGTGTGAGTTCGATCACCGGCTGGCCTGGGAGCTGACCCACATGGCGCAGCAGACCTTTCCTGTCTTGCCTGCCGCTCCCCTCAGCAGTGTGGTTCAGTCTCTCTGCCTGTTCTGCTCCCAAATCTGTCTCTGATGAATCCTCTCACCCCTCCCCCACACCCCGTACCTCTGGCTCACACCCCAGTTCTTTTTTTTTAATTTATTCATTTATGCATACAAGAACTGGGGTACTAATCAGAGGTGTGAGGAGGTGAAAGGATTCACCAGAGACAGAGTAGGAAACAGAACAGGCAGATAGACTGAACTATACACTGCTGAGGGGAGCAGCGGATGAGACAGGAGAGGTCTGCTGTGCCATGTGGGTAGCTCCCTGGCTGCAGTGGCTGCAGATAGCTTCATAGGTTGCGTCCCAACACCTTGCACCACCAGGGAAGCCGTCCCTTTCAGTCTTTTATATATGTACTTTTTAAGAAAATTCAATTTGTATATACAGTTCAATGTCCACTTTATTTTTCTTCATGACACTATTTTGTGAGCATTACTCCATCACTAAATGTTCTTATAACCTGGTCTACTTGATCTTATAGTTATTTGTATGCATATGTCATCACCACTACTAGACTGCAAGTTCCCTAAGGTCAGTGCTAGATCTTCTTTGTCTTTCATATGCCCATGGCATTGTTTCATATGTTATAGGCATCCAATATGTGCCTATTGTATTCATTGAATTAAATTGAATTTGGTGTAGCATTCTTACAAAGTTTCACTATATAACAGGAAAAAGAAAAATACAGAAAAAAAAAATCACTACTACTAAAGATGAGTGTCAACTATGTTAAAACAGAAAATTTCAGCAGTGCACCCAAGTACTGCCTGGAAGAAGTGTACCCTTTACCCAGCACATTTACAGAAAAGCTATGGGAAGTGTATGAACTAGCTCTGCATAGACACATAAGTGTCTCCTAGATGTTATCCTAGATAACTATCTAGGAATAGACACTAAACACTTCAGTCACATTATATGGCATTTGCACCTTCAGTTCACAATCATGGTCAACAACTTCTTCCAAATAAAGTCTCTTTATTGAAAGAGCTACCTGTACCACAGCTGGTTGCACTGATCAGCCAGGTGAGAAGCCAGTGAGAAGGAGTCAGCGTGTCTTTGAAGGGATGATCGTGTGACAGTCCCCAGGGAGAAGGCTTGGTGATACTGTTATTATCAAGCTATTGTAGCAGAAGCTCAGCAAAGAACTCCATGAGACCTGATCTTTTTAATAGACTTTTTGTTGACTAAAAGAAAGATTGTTTGCAAGGCATTATGGTGGAAAAGTGGAACTAAAGGGACATCACAATGTCTGATGTGGGGAAGCATACTGTGCTCAAGTTCTAAAATCACATTTTTGAAGAATAACACAGAAAATAAACACTATAATTTTAGTGGTGAGATTATGTGCACTTTCTTTGCTTTCATTGCAAATCTTCTAATCTTCTATTTTGAATTTTTTTATTTATATTACAATATACACTGGAAAGATAATGGAATGGACAGGCAGCCTCACATTCTGTACCATGATGTTGTATATAGAGTGAAATTACAGGGAGAAGAACAAACAAGATTTGTTCTCCATTCTCTTCCTCTTAGGGATAGGTAAGGTTTATGTCTCCTGTCAAAAACCTTTTACTTTAACCTTTAAAGCTCGAGATCAGTAGTGGTCAGGCTTTTACTAGGGTGCCCTCCCCTCTCCCTCCTTTATAGCACATGAATTACTGGGTCTGGATCTGATCTGGGTTGACTTAGTCTTCACACTCAGCATATGCATTTTGGCAGGGTTTGAAGGAACATTTCTCCTGGTAAACAGACTTATTCCAATTGGGCAAATAAGATAAAGATAAGAACAGGAGGCCTCCTGCTAGGGATTGGTAACAGGCAGCTTTGTTCTGGATCCCATGTGACTGTAAACAAAGCAGTTACTCACTGTGGCTCTCCAGAACCCCTTATTTCTTCTGCTCACTTTCAGGGACTGAATGATGGACACACATGTAATTTCAAGATAATATTACGATCATATTCATTAACATGAGCTGTTGAATGATATCTTTTTTAAAAAAAAACTACATCTGGCATAAATTTTTTATATATATTATGCATAATAGCTGCAGAATAGAATAATATAATGGGATGAAATAATGGTAATCAGTCTGTATCACTTCTCTAATTCATGCTGCAGCTTTGAGGCTTGGCATATTTTTTTATTTTCACCCTAGGGCAGAAGAAAAACATCCAAAGCCACTACAGTATTGAGAGACCAGGAAGAATACTGCATATTTGAAATAAGACTATTTTGACAGCCTTCTATAGGAACCACATTCCACACCCCAGCTTGGCAGTCTTTTTTGGTAGGGCTACATGAGTTAATACGACATATGATTTGGAGTTTCCAATAGGCAAAGAAGCAGAGATAACTGATATTCATACCTCTCCTCCTATGGTCTCTACCAACTTATCATTTCAAACTTTAGTCTTCCTTTACACCATGTCATAACAGTTCTCCTTATATCTAGGGACAAAGCTGCAATTTTAAAATGTTTTACCCATTATTCTTCAAAGTGAAATAATACTTGGCCATTGTAACCACCAGTACCAGCACCAGCCAAACCAGATCTCTCACCATTTCCCAGACACATGCTTTTGCAATAATGAATAATGCTACTATGAACATTTGTACACATTTTTATGTGGACGTATTTTTGGTTCTCTTAGATATATATATTTAGGAGTGGAATTGCTGGGCCATGTAGTAATTTTATTTTTAAAGCTGTTTGAAAAACTATCAATCTGTTTTTCTAAGTGGTTGCACTATTTTACACCAATAGTGTTATGAGGGTTTTAATTTCTCCATATTGTCACCAGTATTCATTACCTAGCTTTTGGTGTGAGTGTTATCTTCGTGGTTTTGACTTGCACTTGCAAATGATATTGAGCATCTTTCCATGTACTTATTGGTTATTTGTATACCCTCTCTATAGAAATGGATAATACATCTTTTGTTCATTTATTAATTGGATTATTTGCTTTTGTGGGTTCATATTTAATCTGTTTCTATACTGTAAGTCTCTTGAAGGCAGAGATTGCATTTGGACAAAATCACAAGCTATGGACTCTTTTTCCAATATTTTGGTATCTAGTTCCATCATAACTGTGGGACTGGAAAGTTACTTAATTTTACCAAACTCAATTTTCTTTCTATAAAATGGAGGTGGTAGTACCTACCTTATAGAATGAGTATGAGAATTAAAATAATGACTACAAAGTCCCTAGGCCAGTGCCTGGCACTTAGAAAACAGTAAATTTTAGCCATATTCTTAGTTATAATGACAGAGTGCCAATGTATACTTCAGTCTCTTACAAACAAGAGGTGCTCAACAATTATTTGGGGATGAATAAATTAGGGACTAAAATTGTTATGTTTATGGTTGCTGTGACTATGACTAACTACATATGAAATGTAAAATAACACAATTATAAACTAAACAAGTGGATTCAATTAAAAAGATACACAGCCTTTCAAATTCCCAAAACAATCACCAAGAAAAATACATTGCCAGCTTTGATTAAAAAAAACCCTTAACGGAATTAATTCAGTGGAAGGAGTCATAGGGATGCTTCCATAGCTCTTATAAATGTTTCACCAAAGATGCTCAGATTCAAAAATGCCAAATCTGATTTGAATCTTCAGAATAAAGCCCTAACTTTAATAGAGGAAGTTAGTTTGGGGGAAGATGTTCAGGAAAGCATCTTAATCTATCAACTCTATAGAGTTATAGAATAAACTGAGGTAGAGAGGGGACATGCCAATGATAACCAAATTGTAGACATTAATCGACAAAAGTGGCTGCAGACTCACTCTATGCCCCTGTAAATAGTTGACTCCACCTCATGATGGATTGAAAGACTGTAGCTCCCTTCTTGTCACCCTTAAACAGAGGTAGTAACTTGTTGCTTCCTATAGTAGGTAGAAAGCTGGCGGAGCTTTATAACACTCCAGTCCTACTGTATAATCAATAATTAATAGAGGGAATTCAGCAGAGGAAATAATCCAAAATCCTGTATGCAAGGCTAAACAATAAACTTTCTCTGATAACTAATGATGAGGGGGTGAGTTGGGGGAGTTGTTGGGTGAAAGATGGATGGAAATAATGAAAGCAATGCTTTAGAAAGGCTAACTCAATCAGAAGTGGCTGGATTGGAGGTAGGAGCCCCTTTCAGGATCCACGATGACTTGAAAACTAGGAAACAGGACAGTGAGCATAAACCTTGGGAGTCAAGATTCCAGGGCAAGGAGACTTCAGGCCAATCTCTCAAATTCTAATGCCCCAAACACACATGACCAGAAGAGAAAATCACAGTGTATGCAGGAAATTATGCCATTATGAATAAACACTGTTCGCAACTTTGTTTCTCTTTACCTTGATCTGATTTAACAAGTGTTAGAGAGTAATAGTTACAACAGTATCTACTATTATTGCTAATTATAACTGAAATGGCTATGGAGTACTTATTTTGTATGAGGTACTTTGCAAAATGCTTTAGATTTAATCCTTATAATGACCTTAAGAGAGTATTTTTTCTAATCAGATGATGAAATCAAGGCTTAAAGAGAAACAAAATCCAGGTTCAGTAAGAGAAATCTAATCTCTGGAGTTGAGATTTGAAACCTGTATCTAATGATTAAAAGCCTGTTTTAACTACATCAGTACATTGCCTTCCAGCTGGTATGGTTTATGAAAGGATTGTCCACTACAGTCAATTGGAAAATAGGGGCTATCTAAGTCAGGCATGGCAAATCTTATGCATTTATTTCATTCACTCATTGTTTATTGAGTGCCTATGTCTCAGGGGGATGCCATGGTAAACAGACACAGGTCCCACCTTCAGGGAACCTACACAGGATAGTTGGAGAAAATACTAGTTAGAAGATTTATCCTGAAACATAGATTTGACCCAAGTGGCTTGGTTTTTGATAGCGTTTGATAATTGGACCAAAAAACCAAGTATTTTCACAATTCCCTGTAAGCCATATCCCGTTTTCCTACATAATGCATTATTTTTCCTTTTCCCATCACACTTTCTCGTGTGCTTCACTGGCATCTCCTTCAGCTTGTCACAGGACAGACCCCATCAATACAAAGGTCCACAAGTCACCAAAGCTTCACCTTCCAGAGCATTTTCAGAATCATCCAGGCTAACAGAATAGTTTCAAGGCCCACTATAGCGCTGGGGGATGAGGCTTAATTTAAACCCCTCTGGCTGCAAGGAAGAAAGATAACACAGTGGTAGCTGAGATTTTCTGAAAGAGTATGTAACAATGAACAATAAGAGGATTCACATATTAGTATAAACATTTCTTTCTACCAGGTAGCTTTATTCTTTATTACTGAAGCTATTTTCACCTTTCCCTCCATATTTTCATTGATTTGTAGTCTTACCTCTATTTTGCAATCACATTCAAGTACTTTCTTATTTCCATTACATTCCGGTCACTATATTTTTTTATTACAGACACACAGTTTTATTTAGCTATCTTTTCAGGTTTTTTTTTTAAAGATTTATTTATTAATGCATACAAGAACTGGGGTACAGGCCAGAGGTGTGGGGGAGTGAGAGGATTCCCAGAGACAGAATGGGAAACAGAACAGGTAGACTGACTGAAATATACTGCTGAGGGGAGCAGCGGGTGAGTCAGGAATGGTCTGCTCTGCCATATGGATAGCTTCCTAGTGGGGGATAGATCTCCTGCTACAGTGGCTGCAAATAGCTTCATAGGTTGCATCTTTAACCCCTTGTGCCACCAGGAAGGCCCTCTTTTCAGGTTTTAAAGCCCATTTTATCAAAATTAAAAATTGTGCATTCCAGTAATTAAAATCATTTGAACCAAAAAACAGCACAGTGATTAAACTCATTTTATAGCCTGCAAGATACCTTGGACCAGCTAGGCCTTTACTTTAGATTTCACTCTCCTCCCATCGAGCTTATTCCTTCAACGTGCCAGTTCTTTCCCTGACAGGCAGATAGGAGAGGCAGAAACAACTTCACTGTCAGTAGTTCTTGATTGTTTGATTTGAAGAGGGGCAGCACAGTTATTCAAACTTGTTCCAACCTCTTGCATCTTACAAAGTCCAACAGCTAAAAGAAAGAAGGCAATACTTGCACAATGCATAGTGCATATTGGCCCAGGCCTTATTACCATTCACTTGCTGGCTTCTCCTGTTCAATCATTTCTTTTGAAGGCAGTGCCTTTCTGTCTTCTTCAGTTTTGACTTAGCAGATTTCTCTATCTCAGTCATATTGGGTTTGTCAAACTTGTTACAGAGAAAGTGAAGCAAGGCAAGAGAGCAAGCGGAGTGGGATCCGCACTGGGACCACTGCTGAGTCCAGACACATTTTTATAGCATAAAACTGCATTATTTTAAATATTTGTGTGTTAACATAATAGGATCCCTGCCAGAATGTAATCTTGATCCAAAACAAGGCCTAATTTTTAAAAGAACCCCTTCAAAACACGTTTCTAAAGCAGGACACTCCATCTGTCTAAAAAACATTCTATCCTTGGTTTACTCTGACAAAGTATATCTCTCCACAACTATAACTTAACCAGAAATTAAGTTTGGCAGGGCATAAAATCACTCACACGAAGTGAAAAATTACTTTACTCTTTCCAGTAGGAAAGTAATTTAATGTCATTGATTATACACAATCTTTTTAATTTTTAATCGTAAATTTTGTAAAAAATTTAAAAAGCTAAATCTTTTCCTCATTTCTGCTTATGACTTTTCATAATCATAAAAACTTCAGAAACAAGTGCGTTTAGGACAAGGAAGAAATTAAGAAGTTAGATTAATTAATAACTTAAAGCTAGAGGACTTTCCCACTTAAACTTTAGTTTCAACCTACAGTTAAATCTCAATGCTTTGAGATAAACACATGCAATTTGCAGCAACATGGATGGCGCTGGAAGGGATCATGCTCAGCGAAATAAGCCAAAAAGAAAAAGAAAAATACCGGATGGTCTCACTCATAGCAGGAATCTAGAAAACTTAAATAAGGGACCAGGAAAATGAATAACTATAAGATAGCGAAAATCAAAATCAACAAAAACTATGAACCAGAGACACTTTTAGGGGGGCGGGAGGGGAGGGATTGGGGTCAGAATGGGGGGGCTGCAATTGTATGGGGAATATAACAATAAAATTTATTTAAAAAAAAAAAAAAAAAAAAAAAATCTCAATGCTTTGAGTTTTTAATCTCATCCATTAATTTGAATTATTTCAAGTTAACGAACCTCCTTCATGGCTCCCTAATTCATTTCTACCCAGGCTAATTTAAACCAAAAATCAGTGCTTCTCTAGCTAAAATGGTCAAAAGTCCCTACTTGATATACATTAACTGCCATCATGTTTTAGAAACAAAAGCAATCCTGCTGGATGACTAAGGCAAGAATTATATTTTAGGAATGCAGAAACTGAAGTCAATCTCCTGTGCGAGGACACTAAGCTATTTAACGAAAGAATCCGAGATAGGATCAGGGGTTCTGATTTCTGGTCCAGCTGTCCTCACACTTGAGAGTAGTCTTGATTAATCCCCGGACCTTAAATTCCTGGGGCGTCGGAGAACTGAAACACCAAATTCCCGTGTTCTCACTGAAGCCTACAGACCAGGCGCCCCGCCGCGACGCCTGAACTCTCAAGGTCAAACAACCAGTCTCAGGACGGCTCATCACCGTGGACCCGGACCAAGCGCACAGGTCATCAGACTCCAGGGTATCTAAAACCCCGCCGGGTTCAGAGGGCATCGGGTTCAGAGGGCATCGGGTTCAGAGGCCATCGACCTCCGGGCCCGCGCCCCCGCCCCGAGCCGCCCTTCCGCGCCACGCGCCACGAGGGGCGGGGCCGGGCCCTGACGGCGCGCGCGCCACGCAGACTCTCGCGTCCTGAGACTTCGCGGGGACGCGCGGGGTCAGGGCCCGCCCCACTTCCGACGC
Source organism: Talpa europaea (assembly GCF_964194135.1). NCBI lineage: Eukaryota > Metazoa > Chordata > Mammalia > Eulipotyphla > Talpidae > Talpa > Talpa europaea. The sequence goes on along the minus strand of NC_140070.1, from coordinate 101,485,730 downwards.
CGCCTGCGCTTCAGGTTCCGGGGCGCCGCGGAGCCTCGGGCCTGTGGCTCTCCCGCGGCGCTCTGCGGTCTCCAGGGCCGCGCGCCCTGCGGCGGCCGGGATGGAGGAGGCCGGAGCGGCGGTGGCCCCGGTGGGGGAGGCCGAACTGAACTTGTCCCGCCTCAGTGTGGCCCCCGAGACGCTGGAGACGGAGCTGGAGGCGCGGGGCGAGGAGCGGCGCGGCGCGCGCGAGGCGCTGCTGCGGTTGCTGCTGCCTCACAACCGTCTGGTGTCGCTACCGCGGGCGCTGGGCAGCGGCTTCCCGCACCTGCAGTTGCTGGACGTGAGCGGCAATGCGCTGACCGCGCTGGGGCCGGAGCTGCTGGCGCTTCGCGGCCTACGCACGCTGCTGGCCAAGAACAACCGGCTCGGCGGGCCCGGCGCTCTGCCCAAAGGCCTGGCCCAGTCGCCGCTGTGCCGCAGCCTCCAGGTGCTCAACCTCAGTGGGAACTGCTTCCAGGAGGTGCCCTCCTCGCTGCTGGAGCTGCGCGCGCTGCAGACCCTCAGCCTGGGCGGCAACCAGCTGCAGAGCATCCCAGCGGAGATCGAGAACTTGCGGAGGTGAGTGGGGCGCTGCCTGAGAGGAGGGAGGCCTGGCGGTGTCCGGGAGCCTGGTTGAGGCGCTGCTCAGTGGTCGCGTAACTGCCTGCAGACTCTGGCTGAAATGCTGTGGCAGTGATTACTGCTCTGCCATCTCGAGGAGTTACATTGGGTTTGCAGATCTGAAAGATGGTGTGTGCGTAACAGTACTTGGTATGTTGTGTTTCCCCCTGCGCAGATTTCCTAGACAGTTTCTGGGTCTGGGGGAGTGGGCCATACGGAGCAGGTACGCAGTAAGACGCGTGTAAATCCGAGAGTGTCAGGTCCTTGCTCAGAAGCCTTTGGTGATGTTCCACGCCTGTAATCAAAGTTTATGACATTCAGCACTACATACAAGGTTCTCTGATCTGACCTTTGCTTTCTACTTTTTCTTCACCTTCTTCTCGGTAATAGTACCAACAATATTATATGTGAAATTCAGTGAGCGTTGCAGTTTGCTAGCACTTTATAGACACTCACTAAATAGGTTTTGAATGGAAGCATTGCCTCTGTAATTGCTTGAAATGTTGCCTGCTCTTGGCATACTCCTATTCCCTCAGAACCAGTCACAAGGGTCTTCGCTATTTCCTTTCTTTACTGCTTCCTGGCTAGCAATTACTACCTAAGCTGTCTTCTGTTGAGCTTTCTTTTACTGCTTCTTGGACAGCACTTGTTGCCTAAACAGTTCTTTCTCTGTACATCATTTTGCCATTGCATATACCTTATTGATTATAATTTTTTGTGTACAGGTTTGTCTGGCGTACTGTATTATTTAGCAAATGTATGTTGAATTAAATGGAAGGAGAAAGCAGAGAAACATTTTTCAGTCTTATACTCCATTTATTACTGATAAGAATCAACTCTCTAAAGAGTAGCAAAATTGCCTTCAAGGTGCCCTTCAGGGAAGTGAGAAATAAAACAGAGCAAATGTATTGTCCAGAGTGAAAAAAATGTGTCTTACATTTATAAAATATTTACACATCTTTTATTGAATTTTCTTAGATAACAGAATGTTAGAGTTGGACATGATCTCAGAGTTAAGTGTATTGAAAAGAACATTAGCCAGAGAATGGAAATCCCTGATTTCCCAACCTTATTTAGGCAAGTCACTTAACAGATCTTGAGTGTAGCTTTCCAATCTGTAAATGAGATATTTGGACAAGATGTCCCTGTATTTACCTGCCAAGTGTCAGGCACTGTCCTAGGTGCTAGAGATACACTGGTAAACATATCTTGCCAACGTGAAGTTAACAGATTAACAGAAGAGATTTTAAACACATAAGTGTAAACCTCATTATTTAACAACAATTGTTATAAGTTCAGTGACATACAGAGTGCCTTGAAATGAAATAACAGAGGTTCTTGACTTAGTCTTTGAGCAAATAACATTTGGATTGAGCTTTCGAAGGAAGAGTAGGAATTAACTAGAAGAGAGTGGAGTAGAACACCCAAGTAGAAGGGACAAAGCTTGTGAAAGAGGCAAGAACTACAGATCACAATTTTTGAAAGAAATTATTACATTAGAGCATAGGAAGGAAATGACAGGAAAAATAGCAAATACAAATTTGGACCAGATCCCAGGTCATGTCAGATCTTGAAGGCTGTGTTATAGTTTTGAGTTTTAGTCTAAGTATACATGAGAGAGTTTTGAGCATATCCCTCCTGTTACTGTGAGGAATGGAATAGGGAGGGAGTGGAGAAATGTGAGGCAGTGGAGAGATGAGTTTTTGAGGACTGGTTAAGAGGCTATTTTAGTAAAATGAGAAATGATGGTAGCTTATACAGTGTGACACTAGGAGAGATAGTAAGAAATAGAAGGTTTGGGGAGAGACTTAAATTTAAATTTGACAGGGTTAATTCAATTTAATTTTGATGTTACATAATTCCAACCTTCTCACTTGAATTTTCTTAATATACTAGAAAAACCCAGAGCAAGTTTTATTTGCATCACATGGAGGAAAAGGTGGGCAAAAATCTCATTTACAATGCAGTGGCCCTGTTGTACGCTTTCATTCTCACAGGAACATTGTGAGATGAGAGAAGGAAACCTCTGAAAGGTTAAGTCATAAGATCATAAAATCAATGAGTGGTGGGACTGGATTTGATTTCTGATCTCTGAGTCCAAATCCATGATTTTTCCAGTGACAAGAGTAGAACTAGAACCTAATTCTTTTGACTCCTACTTTGTTGCATATGTGATGCAGAAGTTTGGTTAAAAAACTGTTCTCTTGAATGACCTAAGTTTCTGGGAATATGACTGTGTTGTTGGTCATTGTACTCTTGACTCCGATAGTATGTGCTTTCTTTTATGTCACTGTGTTCATTTTTCAGTTGTATGTTTCATTTCTCTTTACTGAAGATTCAGTGAAAGTTTAGACTGTGCTCCACATATAAACTCTGGTTGAGTGTGGGCCAAAGGGATGTATAGAAATACACTCTTAGAAGCAGAAACTCAGCAATGATCTAATTTCCCTTTTTTACAGATGAAGAAACTGAGATTTAGTGTCAGCAACTGACTTGAGGCCCAGACAATGAGATGTGTAGGTCAGTCCTCAAAGGCTACTTACTGCTTAGTTCTAAAATAATGTATTAAAACTTCAAAAATGTAGAGGTGGAAGTTCAGTCACTTAAACCATTAGGTATCTGCCCAAGAACACCATATTCTCTTTGAATATATGTGGACTCCCTAGACCTGGTTAGTAACCCTGATATGTATTGTATACTCTTCCATGTTTCTTTTAAAACCAGGTCAGGTGTGTTTGGACAATGAGGAAACACCTGCCCTCTTTATCAGCAGAGCAGGTATATTTAGAAATAATGCAAAAAATATGGTCCATATAAATGACCATACCTTTCATCATTCCAGGTAAAATATCAGATACTCTTAGTTTAAATTGGCATGATTGACTCACTGGATGTAGCAGGATGTCTTCATGTTTGTTTTCTGTAACTTGCTGATCCTTCTCTGTGTCTTTTGATCTAATAAGCCCCTGATACTTTTCTGTTGCAGCAAAATCTTTAAAAAATGGTTTCAAAAAAATCAGTTTTGAAGTATAACAGAAGTAGTTGCTGAAATCTTTTTTTTTATGATTAATTTCATTTCCCTGGAGCAAATTAGGCTATCAGTGTGAACCATGAGGTTATCTGTATGCATTTTTTTCCATCAGAATATGAGATTAGTTTCTAATAAATAGGCATAATAACTCTTTGGATAGTATAGCTTGTTTTTGTTTTTATAGTGCTGAAGAAATAGATGCAATTGATAATTTGTCCTTTTCTACTTCTGAACTCTTACCTTTTATTCCACTCAGTTAGCTCAGCTACTAATCGAGGAAGAGTTTACCCAATTGAATAACAGTCATGTCCTGAGAGAAACCTTTCCTGGCCACCCTTTCAAGACTAGCACTTCTATCACCCTCTGGTTCTTTTCTTTGTAGCACTTAATGCTTTCTGGCATAATCTATACACATTTATTGATTGTCTATTTCTCCACTAGAATGTAAACTTCTTAATATCAAGAACTTTATTTTAATTGCACTGTCTTCCCTGGAATGGTCTCTAGCACATGATATGGTCTAGTTCATACTTGTTGATTAAGTACTCATATGACATATAATATTATTCCATTTTCAAGAAGAGGAAACTGGAACATAACAAGAATAAGTAACTGGCCAAGTTCTTACATAAGTAAGTACTAGAGCTAGTCCTAAATAAAATAATTACTAACAAAAACAAAGCCAAGAGGCTTTGAAAATCAAAGGAAATAGATTTGAAGGCAAAATGAATTATATGGAAGAGAAATGCTTCATGTGGATTGAGGAACAATTCAGCAAGAAGTTTTAATCGTTATGAACTTGAATCTATCTGCAGTGTAGCTTCTATATTTTGAAGGGAAAGAGGGGACAAATTGACAGAACTATTCAGGGTAGGAGACTAACCATGAAATCTGGAAGCAAAATAATGAGAAAGATGATAAAAATTTGAATTTTTAAGAAACTTAATCCTAATAGATACACCTTCTTTGTACACATATAAAATGTGAATAAAAACAGACCAAACTCTGTGGCACAGAGGGATAAGGTTAAACAGAACATATAGTTAACAGCAGTAGCACACCCAACAAATTAATAACAGAAAGTCACATAACCATTGAGAAAAAGGATAGAAACAGGCAGTTTCCTAGGGATGCAAAGTGGCCAAAAACTTACAGAAAGAGGCAAACTTCATTAATAATTAGGGAACTGCAAATTGGAGCTGGGGGTGGGGGGGGTGGGGGAGGAGGATGGAGGTACCAGAAAGGTGCCATTTTTCACACCATTGAATAGCTGGTTTTTGTTTTTTATTTTAAAAAAGATTTTAATCAGGTGGTGACAGTGTTGACAAAGTGACAGTATCTACTGAGTTAGCAGAAAAATAAAAGTAGTGGGCCCCGGTTGCGCAGCAGTTGAGTGCTGGGCGCGAGTTTGATCCCCTGCTGCTCCCCGGCATCTGGAGGAGGGTCCCACATGGCGCGCAGACCTCTCCTGCTGCCCGCTGCTCCCCTCAGCAGTGTACTTCAGTCCTTCTGCCTGTTCTGCTCCCCACTCTGGCTCTGGTGAATTCTCTCACCCTCCAGCACTTCTGACTGTACCCAGTGCTTGTATAAATAAATAAATAAAATCTTTTAAAGAAAAAGTAGTATAATAGTGAAAAGAATATATGTGAATACATTTTATTTATATTTATATATTGAAAGAATTGATTCTGCCATCCCCTCCAGAAGTCTTTTGCAAAGAGCTCTTCTACATTCATTACCACAAAGAATAATGGTACATTGTAGGGCGATATCTGCTATGTCCAGAATGTTAAGTGGTTAGAAAACAGGATAATTATCTGGAACTTTAATATCAAGATAGTTATACATGATATATTTAGATAAGTAAATATCTGAAGAATGCGTTTGTTGTAGTAACAAAGAAGAAATGTAAAGTTTAGCAGTATTTTCCCCACTCTTCAGCAAAAGGCTAGTGGTTGTCCCATTGCCTAGGAGTGCAACAGATCAAACCTATCAGCACGGAATTCAGTGTTCCTACAGTCTGCCTTTCTCTAGTCTGATCTCTGGATTCTTCGGTGTTAAAAGATGTGCTGATTGTCCAGTAAAAATCCCTCTTCTCCAGCCTGAAGTAGCCTATTTTCTCCCATCTTGCTAGGCTGAAAGCATAGTCCAGCTGAAATCAAAACCCTTTCCTGGGAAATCAGAACTATTGTGTCCTTTTCTTATTTCTCTACCTTTTAAACTTCTAAATCATTTATGGATTGTCACCTTATTTTGGCATTTTAATCATGTTATCCTTTCTTTTGGCCTTGTTTTATGTTTAATTACAATACTGTGTAACATTGGTTTGTCATGTCTGCTTACCTTTAAGATCCTTGAAGATTATATTATTTCTCTAGGACTATATAGCAAATTCTAAGTAAAACATATAATAGAAATGTGTTCATTATAATGAAGATATTGGAGTATCTTGTCCAGCTTTTAATTTTTGTTTTTGTTCATTTAAATTTGCAGTTTAGAGTGTTTATATCTTGGAGGAAACTTCATCAAAGAAATTCCACCAGAATTAGCAAATTTGCCTTCTCTAAATTATTTGGTGTTATGTGACAACAAAATACAAAGTGTGCCTCCTCAGCTTTCACAGTGAGTACTTCCTGGTAGTTTATATATATATATAGATCCATTATTAAGAATTATTGTCCTGCCTGCATGCACATGTTTTATATGAGAAAAGAATTAGGTGTTTTCAGAGTAAATAATACATGAGAATTATAGTTCTCTGAGGTTTGCTATGAATTGGATTATTTATTTTTAATGTTAATTTTAAATGTTCTGGTTTATTCCTCAAAATATTTGTTTGACCTGTTTTCTGTAATCAAAAATAGTGTTGGGCCTCCCTGGTTAAGCATAGCACAGTGAAGGGGTTAAGCACAGCACTGTGAAGTTGTCCGCAGCCTCTGCAGCACGAGTTCTGTAGGCTGGCCAGAGAGCTACCCACATGGCACAGCAGACCTCTCCTGTTTTGTCTGCTGCTCCCCTCAGCAGTATATTTCAGTCAAATCTGCCTGTTCTGTTCCCAACTCTGTGTCTGGTGGGTCCTCTCACCCCCTGCACCTCTGGCTTGTACCCAAGTTCTTGTATGCACAAATAAATAAATCTAAAAAAAAAAAAAAAAGTATAATTTAACACGAAGTTCCCCTGCTTTTGTGGCATCATAGACTTTATATTCGATGTGAACCATTCTTATCCTAATGAGATGACATTGTGAAGGATTTAGAGTCCTGCTACATTTGAAAGCTTTCCTTTTTTAGGTATCTGAAAGATAAAACATATTTAAAAAAAAAACTTTAAATCTAGCATTTGTAAAGTCAATTGTAAGAATACTCTATATATTCTAAGAATTCTCTATATAGTCTAAGCTCTCTAAAAACACCATGGACATAAGTCCTTCATAATATTTACAAAGCTGTACTCTGATCTAGTTTCAGCAACTTTTTATTTTACTTCTGGTTACCTTAATCTTACTTAATTGTTCATTCTTATGTGGAAATCAAGTTTTTCATTTAAGCTTTCTTGGTAATTATCTTGCTTACTGCTATTACTTTTTGTATTGCATTTGTTCTAGATTGCATTCCCTTCGCTCCCTCAGTCTTCATAATAACCTGTTGACATACCTGCCTCGAGAAATCCTCAACCTTATTCATTTGGAAGAATTGAGTTTGCGAGGAAATCCACTGGTTGTTCGTTTTGTTAGAGATTTAACCTATGATCCTCCAACTCTCCTGGAATTAGCTGCACGGACCATTAAAATTCGAAATATTTCATATACTCCCTATGATCTTCCTGGGAATCTTCTTAGATACTTGAGTTTAGCCAGCAATTGCCCAAATCCAAAGTGTGGAGGTAAGTTAATTCAATTTCTTTGTTTCTAATTTATTTACCTAATTTTTAAATTTATCATTTAAGTGTTACTTTAATTATCTTTATTCAGAGAAAGAAAGTCTGTTTCCCTCATCCTTTCAAAACACTCTTTTACCAGAAAATAAGACATTTTATCCTCTCTAATCTGCCTGTATCCCCCCCACAAAATGATACTTTTAAAAAGTATAATTCAAGATTATGAGAATGGCTAAATGTGTACCAATTTCAGAATGTACCCTGGAATTTTATAGATCACTTTATTTTGGGTCCCTAGTGAATTTTTTTTTTAAATCCAACTTAATGGGAGTGCAGAAAAGTTTTTACTGTGGTAGGATAAATATAGGTGCTAAGGAAATGCTGTGTAATGATATATAGAGCTAGGTGAGATTTTCCTTGAATACTTCCTTGTATCTTAAAACCATTAGACATTTAAGTAGACAGAAAATGATGTAAATACCTCAAAGAATATTAAAAGAGTAAAAAAAAAGATGCTGTTATTTTAAAAAACAATAACTCTGGGCCTTTGCTAACCACCTACTCTCAGAAGCAGAGGTTGCTGTACTAAGCCACGTGAGAAGTGCCTGAGCTTTTCCCTGTGATTCTCCTTTCCTAAGTTGATTCTGACAGTGGCAAGGGACATCATTCACTCCAGGCTTTATAGGCTTCATAGATTATATTGAATCTCTCCTTTTCTAGAAATGGACATCTGCAAGAATACTTTTCTCTCTTAAATGGTTTCTTTCTTAATCATTTATTTAGTATACTGATGTGTTATTTATCTTAAGAACAAAAATACTTTAAAACTAGTTTAAAATTTAAGATAATATATAAAATGAATTGTTATTGTTTCCTCCCTCAGACATATTAGTTACTAAACGCTAAACAAAAGCAGTATGTTTTGTGAGATATTTAGTTTTTGTATAATCTGAGGACTTAACAAATGACAAGATAGTGGGGACCTCCTCACTGGTGCAGCAGGTTGAGTGCAGCGCTGTGAAGCTGTCCGCAGCCTCTGCAGTGTGGGTTCGATTCCGGCCGGCCAGGGAGATTCCCACATGGTGCGGCAGACCTCTGCTGTCTCACCCGCTGCTCCCCTCAGCAGTGTATTTCAGTCAGTCTGCCTGTTCTCCTCGCTCTGTCTCTGGTGAATCCTCTCACCCTCCCGTGCCTCTGCTCTGTACCCCGGCTCTTGTATAAAAATAAATAAATCTTTAAAAAAAAAAAAAGGACAAGATAGTATTGTGCTGTTTTGGTTCATGCTAACTCTGTAAAGCTTTATTTTATTATTCATGTCTGTTTTCAGGAACTCTTTTGGAGACTTTCGTTCACAGTAACATATCTTGTTTCTCTTTGAAGACTATGATTTATACATGCTATGGGATCAAATAATTCAGAAGTTAATGGAGAAGTATCAGGGAAAAAAAATACTGTTTCTCCTTTGCTTGGACCAAATCTCTTTAATTTTTGTCCCTATGTGATGCACACAGAGGACTTGATACCAGAGGAAACTTAGGTATTAGTAGAGATTGAGATTCCTCTCCAGTAAGATGATGGGATCCAGAGTTCTAAATGTCCCAGTTTTGCTACAACCATTATGACAGCTGCATGGCTAGAGATGTGTGGTATCTTTTTTATGGAGCACCTAGCACTCACTCTGAGGCACAACGACCTCTGCTTTCTCCTCATGTTTAGCTGCGTTTTTACTTAGCTGAAGTCCATGGTTCATGAGCGCGGAATTCAGAATTAAAAGAGCGGAATACTAGTTTCAGTCTATCTAACAATATAAGAATATTGTTATTCAATATAAGAATCAAGTAAGATCATTAGTGAAACCTGAAGAATTTAAGATGGTATGTTAGGGGTTTTAATTTTTCCTTTCCAGTACATAAGAGCAGGAATACCAAAAGTTGTCCTCAAGTTTTATATAACAACTACTTCTTTAAGACCATTTTTTTTTTTAGAGGCATTTTTATTTATTTATTTGTTTGTTTGTTTGTTTGTTTTGTTTATACATGCACTGGGTACAGTCAGAAGCGCGGGAGGGTGAGAGAATTCACCAGAGCCAGAGCGGGGAGCAGAGCAGGTAGAAGGACCAAAGTACACTGCTGAGGGGAGCAGCGGGCGGCAGGAGAGTTCTGCACGCCATGTGGGACCCTCCTCCGGTGGCCCGGGGAGCAGCTGGGGATCGAACCGGCGCCGCAGAGGTCGCCGGCAGCTTTGCAACCCAGCGCTCAACCGCTGCGCCACCGGGGAGGCCCTTTAAGACCATTTTTAAAGAAGTTTTTGGGTTTTTTGTGTTTTAATTTCTGACTGTGGGTAATACCACACAGTAGCTTGGGGATGGAGGAAGGGCACTTAGGTATCTTACAATCCCCATCACTGAGAGAAACCACTGTTCACCACATCACTGAGCGAAAACATGCTAAGTAAACTGTGTCTTTTTAATACAAGCTGCCTTTAAGATAAGTCTGTTGGCCTTCTCTTTCCATTCAGATTGCCATCCCTGATACCTTCCAATATTTCTATAAATAGCTATAGAACAACTACATTTAAAAAAAAAAAGATTTATTTGTTTTTGCATACAAGAACTCGGGTATAGGCCAGAGGTGTGGGAGGTGAGAGGACTCACCAGAGACAGAGTGGGGAACAGAACGGGCAGATCTACTGAAATACACTGCTGAGGGGAGCAGCAGGTGAGTCAGGAGAAGTCTGCTGCGCCATGTGGGTTGCTCCCTGGCTGGCAATCGAACTCATGCTGCAATGGCTGCAGATAGCTTCATAAGTTGTGT